>NW_008345373.1:585787-619164 GCF_000622305.1 Nannospalax galili
TGAGGTGTTTTTTACATTCTCTGTAGGGCACAGGTGGAAGCACATTGGGGCTGTAGAAGAGTACTAGTAAAACGATGGAAAACCTCTTGGTTCCTGGGAATGAGAGAGGACCAACATAAAGGCCTGGGTACCCAGGACCATGTGTGGAGGCAAGACCATAACTGATACTCAGGATAAGGGGGATGTCCATTCTAGAGACTCAGTCCTCCCAAGACTAAAATCTGCAAAATGGCAGAGACCTCTCTTATCCCCAGAATAAGCCCAACACAGACGCAAAGTCACTTTGAACCTGGACGGGGGCGGGGGGGGGGTTGCTTATGGGGAATTTAACTACTCAGAGAAGACTGAAACTGCTACCCAATATCAGGAAGTCCTCTGTCCTCCAATTTGCTCCACCATCAGTCCACCGAGGAAATTGGAATGGTGGCTCATGGTTGGGGACCTGAGCTCCAGGCTCATGTGAGGGGACCACGGTTCCAATTCATGGAAGAGGTCCACAGCTCTAGCTCACATAAGAGAACAATAGCTCCAGCCCACACAAGGGAACCCCAGTTCCAGGTTCACAGGAGGGGATCACAGCTCTGGTCCACAGGAGGACACCACAGGGTTCAGATCACAGGAGACAACCACAACCCCAGGATCATGGGAGGGAACCACAGCTTCAACCTCATGGGAGACAGCCATTTCCAGGCTCAGGAGAGGGTCAAAACTTCAATCATGCGAGTTCCTATCATTTCCCTGTCTCTGTCGCTGTCTACATGACTACTTGTGTTTTAGAAAGAGCAGTCTGGCTTCTGTAGAGCAAACGGAGGCAACAGTTGCTTGAATTTCTCATTAGAGGGACATCAATATTGCAGAAAAGGAGACAGATGGATCACGTTTTTCTTTTCCATGGTGCAGGATTCTGTTAGCTTTTCCGAGTGACTGCAGTTTTCCTATCTTCCTCCAGTGATGGAGGAGCCAGTGATGAGATGTCTTTTCACTGGAGTCATGGTTTGCCAAGCTCCCACCACCGCCATCTCGGCTCTCCAGTCGTTTTCTTTCTTACTTGCCAAGTCCTTTCTTTCCTGCACCTGATGATCTGCCCTCATCCTCCTCGGGGTTGATGGTCGGCCACCGTGGGTGCACAGTTCTGCAGCCACCTACAGGTCTGGCTCAGGACAAGAGAAGGGTATGTGTGTGGGGGGTGTATGATGCTCCCAGCCACTGCCCAGAAACAAGCACTACCTGGTCGTGTGTTGAGAGAGGCAGCTGGGCTCTGGATTCCAGTGGCTCTGGGGGTGGGCCTTTGATGGCTGTTGCACACAGAGTAGGCCTTGGGCCTCATAAATCTTTCTGTTTTTTTTTTTTTTTCTTTTTGATAGTTATTCCTCTGAAAGAGTTGGTAGTAAATTCAATGTGATTTTACTCTATTCCAGGATCTGTTTCGTTCTAAACATGGGAGAAAAAATAATTCCTTGTATGAAACACTAGAAAAACCTAGAAAAACCAGGTCACTTATTTATTCATTCAACAAATACTGCCTACCATGTGACAGGTAAAGATGCCAGCACTGGGACACATCAGGGAACAAAACACATGGAAATCTCTCACTACAAGTGTTTGTCTAGTTATAGGTTTGATGGCTTCCTCCCTTATGAAAACTATAGACAGTCTTGCAGTCTGCTTGAAGGCAGTGCATATTATGTAGAAAGTAAATGAGGAAAGGAAGAGGTGTTGCCTGATGAGAAGAGTCTGAGAGGCTATAGGGTACGTTGAAGGACCATGAAGGTTCTTTAGATGACACTCCTTCCCCACTGTAGGAGGAAGATGGGCGTATCCAAGTCATTTAGATCAAGTGGAATGGCGAATGTGTTAAACTCAAAAGTACCAAGAGCAATTTATGCTTCTAGGAATCCTGTCTGCAGCTCTGATACTCAGGGTTAGGTCTTTTCTATTGTTCAGTTTTTCTTCATCTGCAGAATAATGTTGTCGAGTGTATTAATTTTTTACTTTAGGAAGGTTTGTTTTGGCTCACAGTTTGAGGATGCAGTCCATCATGGTAGGAAAGTCATGTGGCAGGACTCTGAGGCAGCTGCTCACATCAGTTGCAGTCAGGAAGCAGAGAGAGGAATGCCGTGATTGGTTACCTTTCTCTTTTAATGCAGTGCAGGACCTCAGTTCAGGGAATGGTGACAGTCACATTTAGGGTGGGTCTTCCCACTTCAATTAACCTAGTCTAGAACCTCCCTTGCATACACCTGGGGCTGGTCTCTTTGGTGATTCTAGATCCTGTCAAGTTGACAGTATTGACCATCATGTGGAGTTTCACAGGTTTTCCACAAATGGAGCCATGGCCTTTTCTAGAGGCAAATGGACCTGGTAGAGGCTATTTCTGGCTGTCACAACGATCAATGGTGCAAGGACATATCTGATAATTAGTGGGTATCATCCAGGAAAAACAAACCTCTCATAACATAGACGGAAGCCTGCATTATAGAGTGTCCCACTGTAAATGAGAATGGGACCTTCAGAACATCAGGAGGGCCCTGTCTGGAGTTAAAGGTGAGCATCTCCAGGTACATGTTAGTACAGGGCACTGATGCCCCCATTCCTGGGTCTCCAAGGTGCACAGCCTCCTTCAGAACCCCATGTTGTCCTTGCTTCACTCCTCAAGTCTTTTACTTTTCTGTTGGGCGTGCTCAAGGCTTAACCCTTTGTAAACTTCTTCTGTGTAGCTGTAATTTCTTTTTAATTGCTGGGCAGGTACTATAAACTCAGAGGTTAAAAACACTCCCCATTGTTAGTCCCTATTTCTGTAGGGCAGAAGTCTGGAAGGGTTCAGCTGGGGTCTTTGTTCGAAACATTACACTGCATTGTTGGCTAGGCCCAAGCTTTGTCTATGTGTTCTAGGAAACTATTGGCTTGCAATCTCTGTTTACAATGGTGGAGTTCCGTTTCCTGCTGTTATAAGAATGAAATTTCTTATTTTCTTAGTGGATATCCATCACGGTCCAAATTCTTTGAAACTCAGCATTCTCTGGTAAGAAAAATCCCAGTGGCTGAACTTATTGGTGTAGAGGGGGGACAGGAGAAAAAGCAGGCAAACAATTTACTGCAATCTCTTCAAAAGGCATCTGGATCTGTACCTAAGGGAGCTATACCACAGGGTCACCTCCATCTCCAACCTTGTAAAGGTCTTCTTTAAAGCTCAGTTTCCCTGTGTCTGGCCCATGGGGCATTATTAAAGGACTCAGGGGATTAGTCAATCCTGATTGGATCATCTCCCTCAGATAACAGGCATGGCTGAATTAGTTCTTTATATACAAAATTGTTTCCTGGACTCCTTGATTGGTGTTTGATTCAATAAATGTGGAAAAGTATGCACCTACCTGGGGCAAGAAATTTGAGGAGTGTTAGAATTCTGCAAACCCCGTGTGTGAGGTAAGCTTATGGGAACGTATCCTTCCTGCTTTTCTAAGAATTATACTTTGTTGGGGCAATCCCTCTCCATGGAATCTTGTACTGTTAAAGACATTTCTCTAATGAGAATGTGAATGTGCTCCAAGGAGAAGGGTTGCGGTTTCTGTGGTCTTTGCACTTCAGCCAAATCTTCACACTTTGCAATTTTAATTCACACATAATAATCATATATACTTGTGGAATGAATTATGACCATCCAATACAGGTATGTAGTATGTATAACAGCTTTAATGTGCAATAAAGCCTAAACATTGATTTCCATTACACTAGGTTTTATACTTATCTTTTAATTGCTACTAAATATAATTATCAAAGGAGGAGTATTATTTAGCTACCCTCAGTAGCTCTTGTAATGTAGTGTTAGTGTTTTAGGTGTTACCTGCTCAGCCTATTTTAAGAAACATGTTTTTATTGATTGGCCAAATCCAAGAGAAATCAATAAAGCATTGGGGGAAAAAATCATAGCTTTTATTGACCGATAGTTCATTATATGTTTTAAAATGTATTTTAAAATTATACAAGCAATATAAGATTATGTTCATATTATAAAATGTTAAGTATAGATTAAGCTTTATACTTTCATGATATTGCTTTTTCTAATATTACCCTGAGTATTTTACCTTATTATATGTTTATATCTAATTATTTAGAGTAAGATTTGTATTATATATTATTTACTCTTGTATATATTATTATACTTATTTGTTTGTTTGTTTTGAGACAGGGTGTCCCTATAGTTCTAGCTGGCCTGAAACTCACTGTGTAGACCAGACTGACCTCAATCTCCCAGAGAGCTACCTCCCTCTCTTTCCTGAGTTCTGGGATTAAAGGTGTGTACCACTGCACCTGATGTCACCGTGCTGAAGTGTGTATTATTGTAATGACACTTATTTGTATATAATTATTTTGATTTTCATATTACAAAGATGAATATATCCTAGTACGGTCCTTATGTCTTTCCCTTGTTACTTGATTGTTTGCATTTTTGTCTATTTCCCTTCCTGGTGTTACTGACTGGCAAGAATTCCTCTAATAGTCTCTCAGCTACTGGACCTTATCTACTGAGTGAGTTGAAGGCATTTATTCCAGTTAAGTGTTGGCTTTCAGTTTTTAAAATCATATCTCAGTTGAAACATTTTATCTTAAATTACTAGCATTTCCATGTATGGATTCTGCTTTTTGTGTTTTAAATGGGAATATTTTCCTATTCCAAGATCGTAAAGTACCCCGCTAACTTTGAGACATATAGCTACTATTTTAATACTTATGTGTTTGCTTCTTCTATAATATTGTTTATGATGTGGTAGAAACAAGTTTATTATTAATTTTATAAATGTTTATCTAATTGCCATGAACACGTTCACTGGCTAGTTATATAATTTTCCTCACTGAGCTTCACATACAACTTCTGCTGTGTAATAAGCTCTGACTTCCTCCTATTTTCAGTGCTGTTTTCCGAATCCCAAACCGATCATGTGCTAACATGCTGTTAGGGTTGCAGCCTCTGTGCACGTTCACTGTTTTATTCTTTGCCCCTTGCATATTCTAGCTGAGGTTTTCATGAGAACTCCCACATTTTGGGTTTGTGTGACTCTGGTGGTATCAGAAAATATTTTCCTCTGCTCCTCCATAACTTCATATAGATGAAAGTTGGAAATATGAGAACAACCAGACTCAAGGTCAGCATTCTGGGCAAGAACACTTCATAATACAGTTTACATTTCATCCAACCAGAGGGTATCATTTCTTTTTAAAATTTATTACTTTTATTTTGTGTGTATGAATGTATTGCTTGCATGTAGGTAGGTACACCTGTGTAGTGCAATGCCCGAAGAGGTCAGAAGAGGGCGTTGGAGTCCCTTGGAACTGGAGTTAAGGACAGTTGTGAGCTGCTATGTGGATGCTGGGAATCGAACCTGCGTCCTCTGCAAGAGCAGTCAATGCTCTTTACCTCTGAGCCATCTCTCCAGCCCAAAGCTGCACACCATTTCTTGTCCCATGCTCTACTAAAATTCATCCGTGGATCCAGACAGAGTGACTCTTCTTGATGTAGGCTTTCAATGTTTCCTCCACTGACGGCCTGGGCTTACATGAGTCAATTATTTGTATTAGAGTTTTAAAACAAGGATTTTCCAGTTTTTACAATTCCCTTTTTATTCATCAGCTGTCATTCTTCTGTAAATTAAGTTTTCTTGTCACTATTTGCTGCTTGTTTTCCATGCCACACAGTTTATATCAGGAATGTGAGACAGATGTTTAATTCTGACTTCCAGGGAAACTGCTGGCAGTTGAGTTTTGCATTTACATCCAGTGATAGCTGAAGGAAATTTCCCCTTCTCTCCTTCCATGTTCCTGTCTCTCCCTCCACTTTCTTTCCCTTTCTCTTATCTCAAAATAATTTTTTATAGTTCATTCTCTGTTAGTATTTGAAAAATACTGCAAAATGAGCCAGCTGTAAAGAAAGGAAGTTTATTTGGGTTCATGGTATTAGTCCCAGGTCAAGGGCTGGCATCTGGTGATGGGCTTCTTGGTGACAGTCCTGTGGTGGCACAAGGAAGGCCTGTAGACAGGCAACGTGTGAGAGAGCCCCGGGGAAGCTGCTAAGCCAGGCTTTTTTGAAGACAGCTCGTCAGCCCATTGGCCATATGAGTGAATTTTCTACTCATGCAGACAGGCCTGCTTCAAAGGTCTCATCTGGTCCCACATCTTTATGTCTCATAGTGGGTGTTAAATTTAATCCTGAGTTTTGAAGACGACAAACTACCTTTTGACCAAAGATCCACCCATCCTTAAATACTAAGTGCATTTTAGACAACTACATTTGCTATTCTTTTGATGTTAAAATTGCCTTGTCTGGCCATTGGAAAGCTGGTCCTTGCCTGCTCTGTGACTATTTGACAAAATCTGCTATTATGGCCCTGATAGGTCTCTGGCTTTCTGACACAATACTTTATCTTATTCTTGATTTCTTGCCCCAGACATGCTTTTAACTTTATTACCACCTTCCTTAGTACTTAAGCTTTTGGCATTTAAACATTTAACTCCACTTGATTAGAGTATAATTTACATAATTACAATGCACCCAGTTAAATGGGATTTAACAAATATGTTTACTCATCAAATAGCCACTGCAATCAAGATGTGGAACACTTCTACAAATTCCCAAATTTCCCTGCCTCTTTCTACTGGTTCTCCTCATTCTAGGAAGTCCATTGATCTGTTCTTTTTTAATATAGATTAGATTTTTAGTTTTGCTTATTATAGAATATCTTCAGAAAGAAATAGGATATCTTCTTCTCTAACTTTTTTTCAGAACAATGTTTTGGAGATTCCCCTTTTTTGTTCAATGTAGTAGCGGCTAATTCCATCATATAACCAAATAGTTCATCCATTTACTTGTTCCTTGACATGGGATTATTTCCAGTTTTATTTCTACTATAAATAAAGCTTCTATGAATAATCATATGTAAATATTTGAATAGGAAAATGTGTTAATTTTCCTTGGATGCCTATATGCATGAGTTAGCTTCCTGTTACTGTAAGAATTATCTGAGCTATATAATCAATAAAAGATAAAAGGTTTATTTTGCTTTCTAGTTTTGAAGGTTTCAGTACTTTATTGATTGGCTGCCCTATTGCTTTTGGGAGTAGGACAAGGTAAGAAATCATGACAATTGCACTTAAGAGAGAGACTGTTGTTATGGTACCTGGGGTGTGAGAGAGAACTAGGAAGAGGCCAGAGTTCCAACACCCCTGTTTGAATTGCACTCCAAACAGTCTTATTTCTTCCACTAATCTTTGCCTTCTAAAGGTTCTATGAACTCCCAGTAGCACCATAGACTGAGGTCCAAGACTTCAATGCATGGCCTTTGTACTACTTCCCAGAGTCAAACAGTAACACTCCATTCATGTCCATCTTGCAATACAAAATTTATTCTATCCATATTCAAAGATCCCCCAAATCCTCAGAGTTTCAGGATTGTTCAAAAATTCCAGTCCAAAGTCTCCTATAAGACCCCAAACAAACTTAGCTCTGGCCTCCATGAAAAACCAAACAGAAAATTACCAAAAAGTAAAAAAAAGAATTTAAATTAATCTTACTCGTGAGATCAACAACAAAAAGTAAGTTACACACTTCTAAGATCTGGCATTCAGAGTGACAGTCCCACGCTAAAGGCGAGGAGTAAGGCCTCGGACAAGAAACGTTGGATCAAAGCACACTGAAGACCAGAGGTGCAAACATTAAATCCTGATCTTCGGGTCTTGCATTTGGGGCAAGTGGTGTGATGTGAACCTCAGAGCCCTTTGAATTCCTGCCTTTAGAGCTTTGGGAATGGCAACCTGCACGGCTGCCCTTCGGGAGGGCACAGTTCCGCTGCCTGCTGCTTCTGTCACTAGGCATGTTATGTACCTTACACATCTGATTTGCTGGGCTCAGTCATCACAGCTACGCACAGCTTCACACCACTTGTTGGAGCACTTTGCTGGGATTGTGGCTCACACTGCCTGGTCTCCCAGGATTTCCTCAGGGTTCTTGTCTCTAATGAGAATCTCAGGAACAGGTTTGTAGTTCTGCTGCTTTGAGCCTAAGATGGGCGGGATCTCTGATTCTTGAGTGAGGCATCCTGCGCAGGCGCACTTCACCACTGCCCTGGTGCAGACTTCCTGACTTCTTCGCTGCAGCACTAATCTCTTTAGCAAGTGCACACACCTTAGAAGCTCATTCTCTGGCCAAATCCCAAGTTTTCCAATGTCTTCCAGTATCTCATTTGGTCCTGATTTTCACACTAAATTTGGTTAAAAGCAGTTCAGTAATACCCATGCTGTTGTCTGTATGATCAGCTCCCTTCAAATTCCATCTACTAGGTAAGCTTTAAACTCAACTTCTTATGAAATCTCAATCTATGGGCCTAAGGCCTTCAAATTCATTGCCAAGGGGTGACAGCATTTCCCTAATCCAGCTCCCAATAGTGTTCACCTCCACCTGAAGCCTCATGAGCACAGCACAAATCATCCTCATTTTTACCAGCATTCAGAGCTCTCAACAACAGTGACCATGATTCCCTGATTATAGCATTCTAGCTTTTTCTAGGCTGCTTTTCCAGGCCTTTTCAAATCCATTCCGAAAGTCACACACAACAGCTTCTGAGGCACATCATCTGGTGCAGTTGTAGCAACGCCTCATTTTTCTGAACCAATAGTTTCCATTAGTCAAACAAATAGATGAGGATAATAATATGGAAATATATTTAATATAAATAAATAATATAAATATGTAAATTAAATAATATGAGAATAATATATAAAAATCAAAGGTTTCTTTTGGCTCACAGTATTGAAGTTTCAGATCATTGGTTACTTCGTGGCTTCCACCCTATGGTGACAAAACGCGTGGGAACATGTGACAGAGGGAGGTTTTTTACCTCACGATGACTGAAAGCAAAGGTAGAAATTGGCTGGGATTCCAGGTACCCTTCCAGGGGACACTCCTAATCGACTAACTTTTTCCTTAGGTTCCAACTCCTAAAGGCTCTACCGTATCCAGCAGTACCACAGTTGACCAACACCTCAACACAGGACACTTTGGTGGACATTCAAGATCTCAACCACAGCACCTGGGAAGAGATTGATGATTAAGCCATAAACGGAATATAAATTTAACCTTATGAGACGCTGCTAGATTGTTTTCCAAAATCATGTCTTCATTTAAAATTCTCAGCAATGTGTAAGTATCCCACTCCTATAAGATTTTATAATTAAGAAAAAAAATTACAGTCATCTTACAATAAGTAATGTTGAACATATTTTTATGTCCTTACTGGAAAGTTTAACATTTTATTTTATGAAATCCTTGTTCAAGCTTTGGTTTCTAGTTTTCCCTCTGCATTTCCTTGTCTTTTTTCTTTTGAGTTTGAGTTTGAATGGTTTGGTACAATTGGATAAAAGCGTCTTGTCTAATATATGTATTTTAAATATTTTACTTGTTCAGGGGTTTCCTCTAAATTTTCTTAATGATACCTCGTGATAAGAAGGTACTTTATCTAAGAAGCACAATTTGTGTGTGTGTATGTGTGTGTGTGTGTGTGCATGCACATGTGTGTATCTTTTCTAAATTTCCTTTTATAACAAAGTCACAAAAATCATTCTATGTCTTTTGGAACAAATTTATTTATTTATTTTATTTATGTGCGTGTGAAGGTGTATGTGCAACATGTGTGCAAGTGCTTGCAGAGGTCAGAAAAGGGAGTCAGATCCCTTGGAACTTGATTTATAGGCAGTTGTGAGCTGCCAGACATGGGTGCTGGGAACTGAACTCAAGTCCTCTGGAAGAGTAGTAAGTGCTTTTAACTGCTGGACTAGCCCCAGTTCCATATATTTTAAGAGATTTTGTAGTTCTAATTTTGGTCTGTTATTCACTCATTGATTCTCTTTCTTCCATTATAAAAAGACAGATTTTTCTCATTGCCATAAAAAGTTCTTATGAACAAAGTGGCTTCAAGCAACACAAATGTACTGTTTTAGAATTCTAGAGGTAAGAAGTCTGAAAAGGGTTTTCCTGGTCCAAAATGAAAGTACCGGCCTGGCTGCATTCCCTTCTGATGCCCCGTTAGTTGCTCTTTGCAAATGTTAGAGTTGGGTAGCATTCTGTCCGTACAGCCCTGCGTCCCTTCAACCTGTTTCTGTGGTCACAGATCCTTCTCTGTCTATGACTCCTGCCTCCCTCTCACGAGACCCTTGTAATACTCTAGGGCAATGTAGAAAATCCAGGACAACTTCTTGTCTCAGAATTATTAACCCAATCACATCTGAAAAATCTTTGTATAAAGTCCTATGTTCACAGCTTTGGGGTTTCCAGGTGTGGCCATCCTGGTTTGCCAGTCAGACTTGTGTTTCAGGTGTGGGTGGTACAAACTTTTAGCTACTACCTTTGGGAAGGTTAGACTGGCATAATCTTCCACACCTCCTTCATGAGGATGTTCAGAAATTTGTGGACACAGATGTCTGTGGGACCCAGTGGGATTTGGCTTGTTAATATTTTTGCTTCTACCCATCAGGAAAAGCTTCCTTTTGAGATGGAAACAATTCTCCTAGCTTTATTTAACAACTGGAAGGTGGTATGGACACTCACCCACACTTTCTCACAAATGCTGATTTATTTAAAAATTTTTTATTTTGTGGTTAGGGAGTTTAAATCCCTTTGATTTAAAGATAAATAAGCATACTCTGAGAATAACTCAGGAACTCTTACAGCTGTTAAGATGTTTTCATTATCCACTTGTCACAAGTAATCATTGGACATGGGGAGAAATGGAACATGAGGTTGTTGGGTTCCATATGCATCACAGATAAGGCTCTCACTGACACAGCAGCCCCATCACAACAGGCTTCTTCTGATAGCACATGAACACCCACAGAGTGCACAGAACCTATTACATGTTTTGTTCCATCGATCAACGATTAGATATTAATCCTGATATAATCATAAAGCAATGTGGCATTATAAACACAATATTCTATGCTGACTTGGCCATGAGCTTCCCCAGAAGATTTGATGTTAAAATATTAGAGGGAAATGTTTATTCAGTTAAAGCATGACATTGCTCATATCCTGTTATTTTCAAGGCTGGTTATTAAATTAAAATATGTATGCAAATCTTTATCTTCTGACTGATACGAAAAATGAAAGTTATTGACTTGGTCTAGTGGAAGACTGGTTACTATGTGACTGTTTCTGGAAGATGACTAGACATTTAACATCACTATCTTGTGGCTGCATCTCCCCAAGGTGTGATGCTTTTGTCTGAAATATTGAGATGGACGCACAAATTCTGAATCTATGTTTTAGCCTTGGGAGGGAAAGAAAGAAAGTAAAGAGAAGTCATGTGTTTCTCTGAGGACTTAATGTAGAACTTGTTCTTGTAATGTTTTAAAATTAACTTTATACCCCCTTCCATTGGCACCAGCCCATAGCACCCCCCACTAGATTTCATGCATTTTGTCATTTGTGTTAAAGTCTATCAAGTCAAGTTAGTGTCCCCAGATGTCCCTCGATGTATGCTCATCCATTGGGGTCCAGAGTCTCTCCTTTTAAGAAGATAAGCTCTTCATCACCCAGCAGCAATTAGCTGCCAATAACTCTTCGATTAAGATAAGGGACTGCTGTCCATTTTCAGAGTTCTGTGCTGGGTTTCTGTCTCAGTTTGCATCGGTCTTGTGCATGCTGACACCATTGCTATAGGTTCATATGAGTGAGGTCCCAGGAGCCTGTAGGATTCTGTTTCCGTATGGTCATGCACCTCCTCCCTGGCTCTTAGTCTTTCTGCCCCCTCTTCTGAAATGGTCCCTGAGCCCTAGGTGGGTGGATTTTAATAGAGGAGTCCTGTCTAAGGACCTACACTCTGTAGACCTTTATTCTCTATTTTTTGGTCACTTGTGAGATTTTGTGATCTCTGTTGCATAAGGGAGCTTCATTGATGAGAACTGAAAGATGCATTAGTGTTCTGTTTATCCCTTGTTCTATGTTCTGTGAGCCTTAGATGTAGAGGTTGCATCCTAGATGTGCCACTTAGACTTGGTTATAGACAATCTCTGTGTGTGACCAATTGTGGAACTCTGTAATAATCTCTGTCTCTTGAAAAAGAAGCTTCCTTGATAGGTGGTGACTGGGATGCTTGTCTGTAAATATAAGGATCAATATTTTGTACATAGTAAGAAGTTACATGTGTCTAGGGATGTGACAGTCTTGGGGTTTTCTATAAGAGCTATGACCTCTACAGATATGTGTATTTGGCTAGGTATACAGTACCACACATGAGTTTCCTCCCAATTAGGTCCAATTAGGTAGCTGTTGATTATCCCCAAGACAAAAGTGCCACTACCACACCAATGTCCTTTGCTGTGCCGGTCATTGATGTGGTTATTAGGCCTTGAAGCTGAGGTTGGACCATCGATTGATGTTCTCCCATAGCAGCTTGCGTAGTGCTCTGCAAAGCTAATGAGAGCTAGCCTTCAGGGGAGGTATATTCCAGGTCAGTTCCAGCTCCATTGCTCCAAATTCTGTGAAGTATGCCCTGTCTTCAACAATAGGGTCTTACCTTCAAGTTCTAGTAGTCAATCAAAGGATGTGGCAATAGCCTGTGTAATTTTGGGAGTCTCTTGGACTACCCTGACAGCTACTCAAGGGAAGGTTTCTCTTGCCTGGCACTGTTTCTTGCTATATGACCTTCAGCTACACACATGGACTCATGTAGAGATGTTGTGTGCACATTTTCCAGCAGTTTTTTTTTTTTTTTTGACAAATACGATTCCTTCTGGTTTTCTAAACTAGCTAGGCACTATTTATCTCTTCTCTTTGTCTCCCTGTCTTATCCTCCCTCCTCACCATCCCCATTTAAAGTGTCCCCATTTTCCCCATTCCTCCCTTGATAATTGCTGTCTGCTCTGGTCCTACCTCCCTAGAGCTCCTTCTCCCCCTTTATTCCCATAGTTCCTTGTGTACCATTTATTCAGCCCTCTCCCCCATTTAAACACCCCATTTTACACATTTCTCCCTTAGTAACACCTGTCTCCTACTGTTCTTCTCTCTCACGTTCCTTCTTTCCCTTTACCTCCCTGGTTACTTTCCATTTTTCCTGGTTCCTGCAGTCCCAGCAGGATATATACTCACATACAAGGATTTGGTTCTAGGATCCACAAATAAGGGAGAACATACGTCCTTTGTTTTTCTGAGTCTATGTTACTTAGGATAACACTTTGTAGCTCCATCCATTTACCAGCAAATTTCATTATTTCATCTTTCTTTACCACTGAGTAGAATTCCGTTATGTAAATGTACCGCATTTTCGTTATCCACTCATCAGTTGAGGGACACTTAGATTGCTTCCATCTCTTAGCACCATGTGGAGGCTGGACCCTGGCACCCTTGGGCAGTCTGCAAAGGTCTGGGTGATTTATTATTATTTTTTTATTTTGTATGAGTGTATTGCCTGCATGTATGTAAGTGTACCCCTGTTATGCAATGCCTGCTGAGGTCAGAAGAGGGCATCAGATTCCCCTGGAACTGGAGTCAAGGACTGTTGTTAGCCACCATATGGGTGCTCAGAATTGAACTGGGGTCCTCTACAAGGATCAGTCAGTGCTCTTAACTGGTGAGCCATCTCTCCAGCCCCTGTTCTTGTAATGTTAATTATGTCCTATTGATGAATTCTTTTCCACATGACCTAGACAACTTGCTAAGGCTGCTTATCCCTCTCTAAGAGACACTCATAGTGTAGCGGGCTGAAGACCACTGACAACAGGTCAGTTTGTCCCTCTGCACCCATGAAAACATGTCCTCTCTTCACAGTGAGGTCATGTGAATGAACACTGTGGTCCTCAAGATGTCGCCATCTAGTTGAGTCTCCACAATGCTTTTCTACTGCTCACTCTACAAAAGCATCAGGATTTTAAAATGGTAACAGATCCTCCCCCACTTGCCTCTTGGTTTCCTTTGCAGTCTTGCTGTGGATGGCTTTTCCCTGAGAGCCTCCACCTACCCTGTTTCAGTTTCTTGCTGAGCCCACTTCCTGCCTCAGGGTGTGTGAGAGCTTCCTGACATCAGCTCCCATCCTACCCCATCCACCTCCACTAAGGTGACTCCTACTCATGAGCTGGATCCATCATCAAATGTCAGCTTGTCATGAGACTCTTTCCCAACCCACTCCCCTGACTAGGTTAGTTCCCCTGTTATAATGTCTTATATATCCCATGCACCTTCATTTTGTAGAATTTATGATTGTTTGAACTGGTTATTTGATTAGATAAAAATTTACTTTATAGCCCTCTGTTCTAGCAAACTGTAAAGTGGATTAAGGTCAGTGCCACTTGTGTGTTATACATTATTGAATCTCAGGTTCCTAGAAGATGACCCTTGCTTAGTAACCACCAATTTAATTTTTTTCCTTTAGTGAATGGAGCAGGCAAGAGGCTGATCTTGGAATGTCTGACAGTGTTATCAAACTGAGGAATGATGTAAAGTATGTTCCACTTGAGAGAGAGGCAGCTGACTGTGGCATCAAGCCTGAGTGACTCAGTGAATATCTGAGCCACGGATAGAAATTGGGATGTCAGCAAAAGTAATTATCACTTAAACAACGTGTACAAGGTTACTTTACTGGAAAATCAGGAGTTGATTCCCATCTTATTCAAAGCAACTGTGGAAGACAGAGGAACTGTGAAAGAGCAGGGATTGGAGCTCTAAGGTAAATGTAGAATTCTGACACAAACACCACTGATTGGAGGAGCACGGTCCTTGGAGGGACACAGAGGACTCAAGGGGAGCTGAGGAATTCTGAATCTCTGTTTCCTTACACAAAGTACCAGCAGGCATATCACTGGCACATCTGACATTTTTGCCTGTCACATCCTCTGAGCGGCCTGGCCCTAACCTTGCCCTCTCCACCCCAGGTTGTAGTGCCCTTTCAGCACTTACTTGGCATCTTCCCTTTTCCAGGAGGGAGCCCAGAGAGGGAAAGCAAGGACACACTTGTTTCTCGTTTGCCTCCTGTCTCCTCTTTTGATCTTCCACGGCTCTTCTATCAGTTTCTTAAGAAAAGTTCCACCAAAGTACCACAAACTGGGTCACATGCCATCATCATCATCTTCATCATCTTCATTATCGCGGTCCATCATCATCATCCATCCTCCTCCTCCTCATCATTTTCATCACTCATCTTCATCATCATCATCCTCTTCATGATCATCATTACCATCACCCATCTTCATCATAATCATCCATCTTCATCATAATCATCCATCTTCATCATCATCATCCATCTTCATCATAATCACCCATCTTCATCATAATCATCATCCATCTTCATCATCATCATCATCATCATCCATCTTCATCATCATCATCATCATCCATCTTCATCATCATCATCCATCTTCATCATAATCATCCATCTTCATCATCATCATCATCCATCTTCATCATCATCATCATCCATCTTCATCATCATCATCCATCTTCATCATCATCATCATCCATCTTCATCATCATCATCCATCTTCATCATCATCATCATCCATCTTCATCATCATCATCCATCTTCATCATCATCATCATCCATCTTCATCATCATCATCCATCTTCATCATCATCATCATCCATCTTCATCATCATCATCCATCTTCATCATCATCATCATCCATCTTCATCATCATCATCCATCTTCATCATCATCATCATCCATCTTCATCATCATCATCCATCTTCATCATCATCATCATCCATCTTCATCATCATCATCCATCTTCATCATCATCATCATCCATCTTCATCATCATCATCCATCTTCATCATCATCATCATCCATCTTCATCATCATCATCCATCTTCATCATCATCATCATCCATCTTCATCATCATCATCCATCTTCATTATCAACATTATCATCACCCATCATCATCATCGTCATCCATCTTCATCATCATCATCATCATCATCATCCATCTTCATCATCATCATCCATCTTCATTATCAACATTATCATCACCCATCATCATCATCGTCATCCATCTTCATCATCATCATCATCATCATCATCCATCTCCATTATCATTATCATCACCATCCTCCAACAACATCATCATCATCACACGACCCTAAGTCCAAGACCAATGCACCAGCATGTTATATTCTGTCTTAAACCTGTTCCTTTTCTAGTTTCTGGTGTTTGTAACCAATGCTTCTGATTCTTTGGATTGTAGATACATCACTCTGGCACTGCCTCCATCATCCTTTTGTCTCTGTGTTTTCACATGAACGTCTTTCTAGAAGAACCCTGCCGTAAAAGACTTTGCTTCCCTGCAGAGATGTTATTTCACAGGTACTAGAAGTGAAGACATCAACATCTTTTAGGCCTCATATTTCACACATTAACAGCATTCACATCCTTTCCTAATTAGCTTTATCTGTCTACTTGACACAGTCTGGAGTCACCTGAAAAGGGAGTCTCAGTTGAAGAATTTCCCAGATCAGATTGGCTTGTGGGCATAGCTGTGGGGGATTGTCTTGATTGTTAACTGATGTAGGAGTGCCCAGATCACTATGGGCAGCACCATTTCCTGGGATATATAAGAAAGATGCATAAACATGGGTCTGTGAGTGAGCCAGAAATCAGTGCTTCTCCATGGTTTCTATTTCAAGTCCCTGCTGACTTTCCTCAGTGATGGACTATAAGCTAAAATAAATCCTTTCCTTCCTCAAGTTGCATAGAGTTGCACCATGACAACAGAAACGAAACCAGAATACATGCTATCCTTTTGTGACAGAATGGTTGACTTCCTGTCCCTGATGTTGTAGGAAAGATGGTCTCTCTTTTAGATTTCAGGAGAGCACCATGGGATAGAGCCTGTGGACTGGCTTGGTCACAGATCAAAAGAAGAGAAATAAAGATGGGGAAAACTTGCTCTCATGGTCCTGGTTTTCAGGACCTTTGTCTTAAGGCCAATTCCATTTTTGCAAGTCAAAGCAAGATATATCTATATCTATATCTATATCTATATCTATATCTATATCTGTATCTGTATCTGTATCTATATCTATCTATATCTATATCTAATCATCTATATCTATATCTATATCATCGATATATATCTATATATATTGACTTGTTCCCTCTCTATGTATTCTGTCTAGAATATATTCTCATTTTTGCCCCAGGCAAGTGCAAGCTTGCAAGAACAAAGGTCATGTACACAAAAAGTCAAAAGAATAAAAATCTCATCAATAATGTAATGGTTAAAATCTAGATAAATATTATCATGACTGAATAATCTCAACTCTACAGTCCCTTATGACCTGGCTTAGTTTTTAAGGAGCTCAGTGTGTATGAGTTCAGGAGATAGGTGCTTCGAGGAATAACAGTTTCTTCTTCCACAGTTCCCTGTGGGTCCCATTTCCTGGGCTGCTTCTATCCAAAAGTCAAAGGTTCATTTCTGCTACTGGAATAAAGATACAAAAATTTTCCTATCTGAGCCAGTCTCTAGTCCTTCACAGTCCTCTCTCCTCAGGCCAGAGTTCTCACTGCTCTGTCCACTGCAGATGGGCACTGTATCCTTTGAGGTGGCATCCTCACAGCAAGGCATCTGCTCCACCAGGAAAAGAAAAAAAAATTCAAAAACATCACACCAGCTACTCACAATTTGTTGACCCAACAATTAATTGAATGGTCAGAGTCTATCACTTTTAATTTAACTGTGCTCATCTTGATAGAAGTAGTAGGAGAAAGAATAACTGAAATAAAAGGCTACAAGAGGGGCTGTTGATTAGCAGACAGCCTCCAACCGGAGGGAATTAAGCATTTTTAATTTTAGTAAATTTGGTGAACTTTGAATATCATTTCCAAGTAACATAGATTATGGAAAACACTTATTCAGCTGTATGTACTTTGTTTTTGAAGTAGAAACACTACCAAGGAAAACAGCTCCCATATGCTGTCACTTTGAAAATTTGGAATAATTAGTGAGTTTTAACGAGCCTGTAGATCTGTCTTCCATGTGAGTACCATACAGTGCACACAGCAAATTGGTGGGTTTCAAGTGTTGTTGGCAAGGCTTGCCTGGGATTGGAGCTCAGGTGGGTGGGAGGCTGTGACAACGGGAACTTACTCATTCTTCTTTAAGTAGGTGGCTGCGTTTGCATTGCATTGGTTTGTTGCAGATCATAAGAAACTGCTCATTACCAAAGCCCCTCCACAAAACCCCAAAAGAACACAGTGAATGTGTCAAAAGGAAATAAATATTTACTGAATTAACTGACAGTCTTGCTCACGAATATATGCCAGCTTGATGTTTGTGTGTGTTTTACTTTCAGTTTTCCAGTGCTGCGTAAAACGTCTCCTTTTTTCCTATGAAGTGGCTTCAGTTTAAATCAACTTCAAATAGTCTTCTTCCACTGATCTTTATCACATTTTAGGGTCTTACTTTCTAAGCAGGGAAGGCTGTTAGATATTGGGAAGTATTTTGTTTTTGTTTGTTTGTTTGTTTTTGAGACAGTCTCCCTGTAGCCCCAGCTGGCCTATAAATCGTTAAGTAGACCAGGTTGACCTCACTCACAGAGATCTTTGCCTCTGTCTTCCAAGGTGTGCCACCACCCTGCAGAAAGAGGTTTTTTCTTTTCATAAAAAAAAAAAAAACAACTCTCCTTTTAAGGCCTATCTGTCATTGTCTGTAGGTCTCCTTTGATTCCCTTACTTTGAGAGTGTGTGAGACAAGATCACACGCCTTCTACATGAATGTGTTAAGGCTCAGTTAAATCTACTCATATGGTTTTCTTTTTTCTTTTCTTGTTTTTACTATACAAGACATTAAATAGCGAATCAATCTGTGTCCCTGTTGAGCTGACAAACATGAGTGTGCATTGTGCCATTAGTAATGTGTGCAAAACATAGCACAGCGAAACGAAGAACCAACGAGAACCAACTCTTCTGTGGCTGCAATGAGATGCCGTGACTATGGCAACTTATAGAAGGAAGAGCTTGAGTTTACCGCTCCAGGCTCCAGGGCAACTAGTGTCCATCATGGCAGGGAGGGATGGGCGCAGGAGGTGGGTGACGCAGAAAGCAGAACACTCGCACCTTTAAGCAGGCACAGGAAGCAGAAATTGCAAAGCCCACGCCCCAGTGATGCACTTCCTTCAACAAGACCATACAGCCTAAAACCTTCCAAAGCAGTACCACCAACTGGGCACAAAATGTCCAAAGACTTGGAGCCTATGGGGAATATTTTCATTCAAACCACCACAGAGGCCATGTCTAAGTTGGGGGTCAAGGAAGGCTTATCTGAGAAAGAGGCATTTGAACTGAGACAATAACACAGGAGACACGTGTGTTTGGGAAAGCACACTGATGGAAAGGGGACATGTCAGGCTGGGATGACAGCCATGTTCAAAGATCTGGGACATAAGGAAGAGTCAATCATTTGGAAAAAAAGTGGAAAACAGTGGCTAGAGAGGAGTGAGGTTGAGGTAAGTTGAAGAAATAAGTGTTGAAATGAAAAGATTGGGACTTTGAGATGGGGCTGAAGAGATGACCCAGCAGTTACCAATGCATGCCTCTCTGGCAGGAGACCCAAGTTCTGTTCCTAGCATCCATGTAGGGTGGCTCAAAACCACCTGTCACTCCAGCTCCAAGGAACTCTTGGCCTCCACAGGCAAAGCACTTATGCACATACACATAGACCTAAACACATGTATTCATAACTAAAAATAAAATTTAAAAAACCTTTTTAAATAGGCTTTGAAATGAGGTAAAGAGATTAGCAGTCCTCCTTCCCGTTGGAGTGATGGATCCCAGGAGCATTATCTGACGATGTCAGACTGAGTGCTTTTGCCTTGGCTTGATAAGTAGCATCTCATTATATGACCTAGGCCAGCCTTGAACTCAAGATCCTCCTGTTTTCATCTCCTGTGTGCTTTGGTTGCAGGGCTCATCCACATGCCTGCTTCAGCTTTGACTTTGATTAGGCTGCTTTAACACGGTGAAGGTAGACATTGCAGTGTAGAAAACTGACCACAATGCAGATACAAGTCTTCTTCCTCAGCAGACTATGTCCAGTGGTATTGTTGAACATTGCTCTAGGAATTTGTGAAAATTCGTGTCAACATTCTTCTATATATAAATTTAGGGGTTCTTTGATATTTCTAAATAGGTTGCAATATCGTTTCTGTGCTCATTAATTAATGAATTAAAGCCTTTGACATATGTCTATTTTACACCTGTACACCCAGTAATGTCAGTTGCCTACAGCTAAATTTCTATGGACCCAAGTCCATTTTTCTTCCTGAAAGAGCTAGTAGGTTCACTACACTTTTGTGCCATCAAACACTTGATAGATGTTTCCCTGCGAATGGAGTGTTTGGGTTGACTCCACAGTATTTCCTCCACTGGGTGGGCGGGGAGCTCTACAGAGGTACAGAGGATGGGTGCTCTGTGGTGTGTTCTACAGCAACAAGCACGCAGGCTCCAGACCTTTAATTTTACATGGGTGACAGAGTTGCAATGACTTTAGGTGCTCATCTGATGGAGCTATTACTTAAAGAATTATTTTAAGGTGCTGGGGATTGAACTTAGGGCCATCTGCACACCAGGCAAGGACTCTATGTCTTGGCCTTGTAAAGGCGCTGTTACCGGTGATTGATGTCATCCGTCTTCATCACCTTTTAGGCTGTTACGACAAATTATTAGATTGGGTAATTTATGGGCAGAGCCTTCCTGACTTAGTTGTCCCCCAAAGGGCCCTGCCATCATCTCTTTGGTGATTGCATTCCAATGTGTGAATGTGGAAGAACATTTAGATCACAGCATCAGTCAATGAGTTTTGAAGGCGGTAAGGCCTGTGTTTGGATGAGTCGGACTTGGAAGTTATCAAGAGGCTAAGTGGCCCAGAAAAAGCAGGGTAAACCTTCAGCAGGCATTTGGTGGGCTCAAGGTGGCAAACTGTGCTGTGTGTAACATTCCTTGAGTTGATCTACCCTGTGACAGCAAAGGGCTGAGGTAGCTGTGGGGTTGAGAATTTGTGGGCCTGAAGCACTGTTGGAGGGAATTTCTGAAATGCAGCTGCCAGTGCTTGAACGAAGGTCTACGGTCAAGCACTAAGGAGTGAAAGGAAGGAGTCGCAGCTGCGGACTAGGATGCTTGTCGAAAGCAGGAGAGAGGAAAGATAGACACTGGGATTCAGCTGAGAGTCTGCACAGCCTTCGAAAATGACACCTTGCTGCTGTACCTGACTGAGATGATTATGGGAAGATGGGTCTCTTCTTCCTTTGAATGTAGATTCACCTTTTTTTCAGTGTGGTGAGAGGGAAGACTACTATGCTGTGTTGTGTGTCCCAAATTAAAGCTCCAAGATGCCCCGACACCATGTAGCAATGAACTGACTTTTCTGATCCTCTCAGTTTCTGATCTTTGCCAGTGACGTGAGACAGAGACACCGGAAATTCTTCCACCTCTCCTCCAGTTCACTTACATCACACCTATGATCTTTAAGGTCAGGGCTCTAACTCCTTCCCTTGGTTTGGTGACCATAGAAGTAATTTCAATAAATTCCAGTAGATTAAAACTCTATATGTGTAGGCAGGTGAGTGGGTCATCCACTTTAGTCCCTCTTTCATGCATGTGCAGAATGGAGCTAGCTTCTCCTTGAGTTTCATGTAAAAGCACTAGACGGGCAAAGCAAATTCTGCTAATGAATTCATGGAGGTGTCAATGGACGATCTGCATCATGTGCTTGAGAAACCATAAAGATAGCCCGAGTCTTCAAAGTCATTGCTTGAGTGCCAGAGTTGTGTTCTTCCTCTTCTTGTCATGATCCTACACCGGTCCAGATCTACTTGTGTGCCTCTCATCTCTAACCACCACTTCCCTCAGTCCTCTTCTATGTCAACAACACAAAACAACAACAAGATACAAAATGCGATTTTTCTTATAGTTAAATAAGTCATTTATTGACTTAATTTTAACTGTGTTATGATACTTTGCCAATCCAAATGAAGGAGCAAGTTCATGGGGCCACTTTCCTTAAAAGGCATTTGGAACCATGACTCTTTCTGTTGCAATGCAATGAATGATGAGATGAAGATGAATTAATTGAAAGAAGAGTGGGGATACCCAGTGAGCCATTTTTAACAGATGTCATTTAAGGATGGATCATTACATGCCTGGCTTAATCATCTGAAGTAGGCTATTATCATCATCCTGTAGATACAAAATATGCTGGGACCAGAACAGTTGGGGCTTGTTCAAGATGATCGACAGTGTGCTGCGTCAGTGGAATTAAGCCCAGAGCCATGTGATCCCACTGTTTAGTTTCCTTTGTGTTTTTCCTTGTCTCTTTCTCTGTGGAGCTTATTCTACATCAGGCCGGATATCTCTCTGAATGCTTGGCTTCCCCGGGTAAAAAATGGCATCCCAGCAGCAGCTGATTAGACCCAAGTGGCTATATCCCCCTGAATTACTTGAACTGCGTGGGCTTGAGTCTCTCCAGTGATCCCCTACAGTTCCTTGTAATCTGATAACAATTGGGAACTAGGAGCAGTACTTATCAGCTGCTTCACGGTGACAAATATTTGCCAGCAGAGCAAATGAAAAGGAAGACCACGGAGGATGTTCTTTGTGTGGGGACGGCAGAGAAAGAGCATTGTTTGGAGGCTGTGGTTCCTACAACTGGGATAACTGTAATCTCCCAAGAAGGCAAAAGTGGAAACTGCTGGCCGGGGGAGCTTTTAAGCTTTGCTTCAGAATCATCAGAGAGAAAGTTGTACAGTAGGAGAGGAAAGAATGGGCACAGTGACGGCCTCAGTGAGGTAGGCTCTAGACACATGTTGCAGGCTAAAGTTAAACTATCTAGCTCAAAGGAAACAAATTTAAAATGTAAGTCTTTGGTCACCTTGCCCACATTTGGAATGTGTTTGGTAACCACACAAAGAGCTGGTGATAAGCACACCGGGGGTAAAAGAGAGAACACTGATTGTTATAGAAACATGTATTAGGTGTCCCTGTTCTAGAGCACAGAGCAGCAGAAAAGTCAATGGCAAATGGGATTAAAGAACACAGGGGACTTGTGCAGGCAGGGCTGAGAGTATAACTCCAAGTCTCAGAGTTTTCCTACCTCCTTCTTTAGGTTAATGACAACAGCTGTATCCACAAATCATGTGATAAATCCTCCTTAATATAAAATGTACTACTTAGCCAATTCAAATATTCATTTGAATATTAAGAATGTTCATGATACTATGTAGCCAATCTCTAGAAGTTTTCCTCTCCCCATGTGCTGGAGAGGAAACACTGGAGCTCTTCCTACCTGGGAAGAGGGAACCTTAATTGAAGCCTTTCCTCCCTGGGGTTGACATTGTAGCCATGTCTGTGTGGCATTTTCTTAATAGCTAGTTGATATGGGAGGGCCCAGCCCTTTGTGGGTGATCCCATCTCTGATCAGGTGATCCTGGTTGTATAAGAAAGCAGGCTGAACACAGGCTAGGCGAGCAAGCCAGTAAGCAGTGTTCCTCCAATGGTCTGTGCTTCAGCTCCTTTCTCCAGGTTCTAGCCCTGAGCTCCTGCCCTGGCTTCTCTCAGTGATGAACTGTGACTGGGACATGTAAGCCAAATAGACCCTTTCCTCTGATGTTGGTTTTGGTCAGAGTTTCATCAAAGTGATAGAAAGCTAAGTGAACAACCCAGACTCTGTCACCAACCCCTGCATGTTCTCACACCCTAAGCAAGGATCGTACTCCTAGAAAATGAGCTGTCTACCCTGCTTTTTCTAGTTCAGGATTTAACTGCTTTTAGATAACTCCTATGGGTGGGGTATACAATATTTAGGTTTTGTTAGTTGTTTGATGGCTGACTTATTTCACTCAGAGCAAGGTCAAGCAAGGTCAATCCATGTGACAGCATATGCCATAATATCCTTCCTTTTAAAGGCTGCATAATGTTCCATTGTGCTATGGTTTTAAATATGACTTAATTTACCCAAAAATCATGATTGAAGGCCTGTTAAGAGAGATGTCCTGGGAAGTGCTATGGAATCTTTGGGGGTACAGCTGGTGGGAGGTCCTTTGGTTATTGGGGAATGTCCTTGAAATGTAGTTCTTGGGAGAAGGCTGTTTAAGTCTGGGTTTGGCTCCATTCAGTCCTTCCTGCTCCCCATTTGAGATGTAATCACTCAGTGTCTCCTGTGCAGTCTTCCTCCGTCGCTGTCTTCCGTGATGTCCTAAAGCTGAGAACTAGTCTGCTGTCATGACCATGCCATTGCAAGCCCAAACTGTGAACTAAACCAGCCTTCTTCCTCACAGTAGCCTCTGCCTGGCATTTTGTTAATGAAGCACAAAACTGCCTACACGTCGTACCATGTATTCCACACTTTGGTTATCTGTTCATCCTTGATGGACAGCTGGGTTACCTTCATGGATGCATCTTTTTGAGATTGTGACTAAAAAATATGTTCAAAACTAGAACTGTTAGATTTCATGTTTATTCTAGGTTTATTTATGTATTTTTTTGAGGAACCCCCCTTCAGTTTTCTGCAGTGGCTATACGTTTGTGCGTCTCTTCTAAGAGTCGGGACCTGTAGGGACCACAAGGCTTTGGGTTTCTCTATGTCATCAAAAATCCTTATATAGTTCTTGTTATATTCGTTTCTGTTACTAGTGGTACTGAAAGTTGCTGTGGGAGCGTGCACTTGTTTTCATGGCTTGCTTTATTTCCAGGCGTGGAATGCTGATCTGGTCTGGCTGTTTCTCTCTCTCCACATTAATATGCAGACATCTGATTTCCACTTTGATGGTACAGTGGGACGTTATCTTGATTGCTAATGGATATAAGAGGGTCAAGCCCACTGTGGGCTGCACCATCCCAAGGTAGAGGCTGTATAAGAAAGTTAGCTGAGCATGAGCCTGCTTGCAAGCCAGGAAGCAGTGTTCCCTTGAGATGTCAGTTCCTGCTTGAACTTCTGCCCTGGCTTCCCTCATCGAGGGACCGTGGACTGGAAGTGTAAGCCAAATGAACATTCTTCTCAAGTTGCTTTCTGTCTTGGTTTTACCGTAGTAACATAAATCAAACCAGAACAGGACTTCAAGAAGAGAGCGTAGACGCTGTTCATGTCTGCCCAGAGGAGCAATTCTTGCAACACTTGCTTATTGTGACACACCTGGTTTGCAAGTGGTGTTTGGATCCTGTCCTGGGATACACCTGGCATGGCTTACTGCACTCTCTCTGGTTTCAGATTTTACATTTGGGTTATTTTTCATGAATTCATTATCAGCTGGATGATGCCTGGTGAGATTAGGGTCCTGCTCTGCACCCGAATGTGGTTATTCTGGGGAGTTAGTGTAGGAGTCATGGAATCTTTGGTGGTCCTTCTGAGTAAAACACATCTTGAAGAAAACGGGTGGTTAAGCACCGTGGCCAGGTTATTCCTGGTTTCTCGTTGGTGTGTTTGCCTTGTTTCTTCCCACATGTAGATATTTTAGTAGATGATAAAGCTTTATTTTAATCTATGTTGTAATCTTATTCTCAAACACAGAAAGTATAGAGTCCCGAGTTCCAAGAGTGACAGGAAGGGCTACAACATAAAAACAGTGCACATACAGGAAAATTGTCTCCATTAATTGTCAGTTAATTGTCAATGTTCATGCTGCCTCCTCTGCCTCCCTGAGATTCTGCAGGCAAGCTCATCTCTGGGTGACTTATTGTTCAGTAAGGCTTTGCCTCTCACCTGGAGGCATGGACCAAGTCAGACCATCTGGGTCTATTCTGTGTGGCTACCACATCTTCTTTTAAAAGGATATTTTCCTTTGTGGATGCCTCCTTTTGATTCCTGGACTCGTACTCATCTCCATCCGAGTTGTTTAGGAGTCTTACCCTTTCTTGTGGTATTTATCTAAAAAGGCTTAAGATGCCTGACAGATGGCATCACACGACAGGTTTCTCTTATGGTTCCTGACATATAGAAACAAAGCCCTGGAACAAACATCATTCTCTTGTCAAATGAGATCAGTGTGCAAGTTGGGACACTACAGACAAGTGAGGAAGTCTTCACTGTCTCCTCCCTAACATGTTATGGAGAGGTTTCAAAACCTTATTAAGAAATTGGACAGATATCTACAGATACTTTTGTACAGTCCCTAAGATGAAGATTAAACCCTCCTATCTTTGAAAAGGTTCAGACTTCTTTTCCTCCACCAGAAAGCATTTTGGGCCATGTAGCTGGTAAAACATTTGGAACACTGAAAAAAAAAATGAGTCCAGACAGACCTCAGTCACCTCCAGACTCGGCCAGGATTTAGAGCCACTCTTGTGCCAAGTGCCTTGGCCTCTTTATTTTCTTCCTGAGTTGACACTCTCGTCTATTAAATAATCTGTATCAGTATAAGAATAAGCCTTTAAAGTACCTCACTAGAGTCCCTCAGCATTTGGGAGTGCTCACCCTAAAAATCACCACCACCATGTTCTGCCATGAGCCCTAGATGTCTGCCACTTTGATGAAATTTGTTACTTAACTGCCTATACCTTACTTTTCACAATATTGTTGAAGATTTATTTTTAGTTAGGTGTGTATGTGGGGGGCATGCATGTGTATGTGCAGGGCCTGCAGAGTCCAGAAGTGGACGGCAGATCCCTTGGAGCTGGAGTTATAGGCACTTGTATGCTACCTAATGGTGCTGGGTACCAAACTCTCATCCTCTGCAAGAGCACTATGCGGTCTTAACCATGGAGCTGTCTCTCCAGCCACAACTTTCACTATCTTCTGCTACTTTGAAATAATTTCAGCCTCTCATAAAGTTGCAAATGTAGGACAGACTTGCTGTGCTCCTTGCAACCTGCTTCCTCCGTGGGTTAATACTCTGGAACATCAAAGTGCACTATTGTTCTAGTCTAAATGTTGTCTGCAAACCACCTCCCATGTCCTTATGTTAGAACCTTAAGCCCTATGTGGCAGTACAGAGAGGTGAGGACTCTGCTTCATCACAGGATTGATGCTCTTGTAGAACAGGTTGAAGGGAGATGATTCCTTATACCACATGCAGTCGCAGAGCAGTTGCCAGTTATGGGGGAGAGGCTCTGACTGGACATTATATCTGCTGGTGTGCCAATCTTGGAACTGTAAGTAGCTTGTTTCTATTGCTTATGAAATACCCTGTCTGAAATGTTTGCTGCAACAGCTTCAACAGACACTGCATCAGTCACACACCTTATTCAGCAGCGATCACAGGCTTTGCATGCATGTGTTCAGTTTTCCTTTAGTGGAGAGTGGCCACTGAGAGTTACTACAGGAGTGGATGTGGGGCGCCATCCCACAGTCAGGTTGGATTTCTGCTCTAGGACAACAAGGAGGCTCTTTCATGGCAAATCTTACTTTATGACAAATCGGTTAAATTTGGGAGCTGAAGAGATGTCTCAGTGGCTAGAACGTATACTCTTCTTGCAGAGAATCAGAGTTCAGTTCCCAGTACCTGTGCTGTATAGTTTATAATCTCCTATAACCCCAGCTCCAGGTGGGTTCTAATCCTCTGGCCTCAGCAGGCACCTGTGCTCACATGTATGTACCTCCCTAGACACACTTGAAAACATACATAGTTAAAAATAAAATAAACCTTTAGAGCAAAACAAAATGAAAAATCACAATAGCTCAAATATGTATGACTTTTTGTATAATCTATCATGTATTAACGGGAGAGAATTATTAAATTTTAAAGGTTGTTCTAGGTGACACCTTGGAAGGTCTTTGCAAGCACTTTTCTCTGGTTATTTGATATACATTTGAAAGCCATATCATTCTGGCTGACTACTGTTGCATGATAAAATATCCTAAATCATAGGGACTGAAATAATGACCCATATGGTTTTGCCCACTCATTTCCATTGGGAAGAGCTCGTCTCTGTTGCCTATAGAGGTGGCCAAGCTGAGGCTGGAGGACTCACTTTATTGTCAAGTCACTTCTGCACAGTGGAGCTTGTGCTTCCTCATAGCATGACGGCCAGCTTAGTGGTGAGTGGACACATGTAGGAAACTAGGATGCCAGGCCCTAGGGTGAGGTGAGTCTAAAACCTTTAGGTCCAGGCTGCATTCTTTGCTAAAGGGAGGGGCACTGAAAACAGAGGCTCTGATAATCCCTGTCCTGCAGAACACTGCTAGACTGGCAGGAGGACGCAGCCAGTCATAAAAGTGTAGGCTACCTGCTCTGTGGGAAGGCGTCTTGGTCAACAACCCTTAGCTCATCTCCTTGTCCTGAACAAATAACTCAGCTATCCCTGGCTAAGAGATTAGGCCAGGTTAAAGGTTTGCTCCTGAGCTAAAAGCTAAAAGTTCACCATGCTTTTAGCTCTAAGAAAGAAAACATTGTGGCCAATAAATTACTGGATGGGCATTGATAACCTTGAGTAAAAGTTTAAGAATCCTTCTGGCACCAACTAACAGACTAAATATCCTGTTTCTTTGTACTCTAAATCTTTGTATGTGACTGCCATATCCCAAGTGACTGCTAGTTCCTTGGGATGTATAAAAACTATCTGAATTCAAAAATAAATCATCCTGTTGGGAAGACACAGGTCCCAGAGTTTGACTCTGTATCTCCCTGTCCTGAACAAATAACTCAGCTATCCCTGGCTAAGAGATTAGGCCAGGTTAAAGGTTTACTCCTGAGCTAAAAGCTAAAAGTTCACCATGGTTTTAGCTATAAGAAAGAAAACATTGTGGCTGATAAATTACTGGATGGGCATTGATAACCTTGAGTAAAAGTTTAAGAATCCTTCTGGTGCCAACTAACAGACTAAATGTCCTGTTTCTTTGCACCCTAAATCTTTGTTTGTGACTACCATATCCAGAAACAAACTAAGACACTTGGGATGTATAAAAACCATCTGAATTTTAAAATAAACTGGCTTGTTGGAAAGACACAGGTCCCAGGGTCCTCCTCTGCCCCGAAGCCAGGAGGTCCCCTGCTAAGCAAAGCAAACCTGAGTCCAGACAGACACAGACAACAGAAGCTCTGTGTTCCTCAGTGCCTGGCTCTGTCACACAGTCATTTCTACCCATTTCGGTGAGGAGAACCAGAGCCAGGCACAAGGAGAGAGGACACACATCTTACTGAAGGAAAAAGTATCAATATTTTTGTGATCACATTTGAACACTACAGCATTGCTTTTCACATAAAACATTTGCCACATCAAAGAACACTTGGAGTTGTAAAATACTACATGTTTGTCAAAATGAAAAGGAAGCTCAGAAAATTCTTGGTCTCAGGGACTACTTGTTTGGAAAGGATCACACACACCACCACCACCACTACCATCACCACCACCATGAAAATGACTATGGTAAAACATACAAAATGGGAAGACTATGTATCTGGATATTTTCCTTATATGTCCATATGAGTAAGAGAAACGCTAAGACAATATAAGAATTAAAGAGGGCTGGAGAGATGGCTCGGTGCTTAAGAGCACTGGCTGGTCTGGCAGAGGATCCAGATTTGATTCCCAGCACCCACACGGTGGTTAACCCTATGTAACTCCAGTTCTAGGGAATCGATGCCTTCTTATGACCTCTGCAGGCATCTCAGAACACAGGTGCAAATGCCTACATGCAGGCAATGCACTCATACACATAAAATAAAATAATAAATTATTTTTTAAAAAAGAATTTTCTTCATTATTTCTCTCTTTCTTGAATTCACTTTTCAAATCCTGAACTGTCTGTCATTTCATTCATCCATATATTTTCATTTTCTTGAACTTTAGTCAGGAGTTTATCGCCATCCTCTTTGAATTCTTTGATTTGTTTGTGTGTTCTTTAAATTTGGTGAATTCTTTGATCATGTTTATGATTTTCTTTTAAATTCTGCATCCTGGGTTTTCTCTAGGTAGTTCTCATTGTATAACACTTTTATAGGACCGCAGAGGTTTGGTGGGGACATCTTATATTGATTTTCATATTATTTGTGTTTTTCATTGTGGTCTAGGCTTGTAGATGTCTTTTGTTGCTTTTGTGTCAGATATGAAACTCATACCTGCCTTTGTTGAGTTGAAATTTGGTTCTGTTTTTATTCCTAGTAGCTTCGTTGCTTTCTGATCTGGTATGAATAATTAGTCTGGACTTCAAGTTCTCTCTTTGGATTTTTCATTGGAGGGACCTGGTGGACCCAGGTGGGTTAGTTAGGAGCTCTCCAGGAGGGTAAAGTAGCCTAGGCCCAAGTTGAGGTCATAGGTATCAACTGCACTGGTTCTAAGTAGCTAAGGGAAGACCAGCCAAGTGACAAGCTGGTATCAAAACAGGGAAAAGGAGATCCAGCACCATGGGATCTGGCAGTCTCTATGCTAGTCAGTGTTCTCTGGCAGCCATGGCAGGAGGGGTCAAGGCCCAAGGATGGCGTATGAGGACAGTGTTTTTCCTTTTTGAGACAGGATTTCACTATGTACCCCAGGCTTGCTTACACTTCACTGTATAGCCCAGACTGGCCTCAAAGTTACATCATTTTTCCTGATTTAGCATCTGGAGTGCCACCACCCCAGGTGTGAACAATCAAGCTTGACTTAAATCGTGTTTTATTTTTAGCTGTGCCTAGTATCTTTTATAATACGTTTGACCATTTGGTTGACTCTGTGAAGTCTGAATATACATAGCATTAAGATAGTGTTCCTGAGAAACTGGCATCTTAACATAGTTTACCTCCCCCTGACCTGAGGATGCAAATAATACAATCATTTTAGGCCAACTTGTGAGAACTTGTATTTATGTTTTTTTCTCAAATCACATGGAATCTAAAGTACCAACGTTCTTCATAATCCCTCAGTGGAAATTTTAAAGCTTTTGCTTCTACTGTGTGAAGATACTATCACTTTGGAAACTATCATTGCAACAATACATAAATATATAATCTGATTTGTAGTGGCAAGAGAATGTTACGTGGGAAGTAAGCATTTGATATGATCAGAAATTAAATCATAGGAGGCTGAACCAGTGTATTCAAACCAAGAAGTGAATACAGATATCCTGCACTTAGAACTGAGTACTAAGTCGGGGTAAGAGGCTTAGACTGTGATACCATCAGAGCTCGGGCTTAGCTGTGAAGGCAAAGCTGGCATGGAAGTCTCTGCTCCTAGTGTCCTGACAACCTGAGCACTTCCAGTGGGGGAATGTTGAAAGGCCGCCAGCCTCAGACTGAAAACTAGCCAGTCCTGAGTCAGCCTGGTTCAACAGCTAAGTCCCCGAAGCCACGGAGAGTGGGAAATTGTAATTGAGAAAGTGGGCCTGTAAAAACTGTTTTTTACCAGAAAGCAAGGATTCTTCCACAAATAAAGGGGCCATGTGGAAGTGATATGTATGTCTCACACTCACCACAAGTACAAGGGAGACTAAAGAATGGCACACTTGGACCCTGATACTGACAGGGACTGATACACAGCAGACCTGAGAGTCACAGATCCACAAGGACAACTAGGAGATGGGCAATGATGTTGAGGTCTCCACAGTCTATAAATGGAGCTGAAGAGAAGACATGATTTTTTCTTTAGTGATACAGCTCCGTTTATTCAGTGGGGCTCAGGGAAAATACAGTGTGGGGGCAGCAGCCAAAGCTTCAGCTGATAGGTGCTCATAGTATGCTTTATTTACATGTGATAGGAGGAGCCTATCATCCGACTATAGGGCAATGCCTAATTATCATATAGGAAAAACCTGGGGGCAGTTTTATTGCAGGTAAACTATCTTGCTCATCAAAAACTGTGCAGGTATTATTAGTTTAGTTATTATGTCAGTGAAAATACAGAAATTAGTAAATATAAATCCATCACTTTGAATCTGCTCTGAGTCATTGAGAACAATCCTAGAAAGCAGAATCCCCAGTTGAATAAAGGTCCATAAATTTTCTAAACTATAGTTGGAAACCATTTTATGTAATTTTAAAACATTTTGTTTTTTCAACAAAATTTAAGTAAGCAGAATTCTAAGAGCAAGACTTGGGGTGGATGAGCTAGCTCAATAGGTAAAGAAGCTTGCAGTCAAGTCTGGTGACCTGATTCCATCCTCTGGTCTCACATGATGGAAGGACTCAATTCCCAGAAGTTGACCTCTGACTCTCTGACCCCCACACACTCCCTGTATCCCTGTAGTTCATATGCAATCACACACACACACACACACACACACACACACACGCACGCACACAGAAATACACACACACTCATGTAATAAAGAAAAAAACTGGAAGGGAATGCTTGCCTGCTGTGAATATATAAAAACTTAGATGAGATTTTCAGCTTTTTCTTCATAGAAAGAATTAAATTATCGACTTAACTTGAATCTAGAGAAGGAAACACTCTATTCTTGAAATTCTGAAATTTGATTAGGAAACCTGAAAGTCTAAATTAGATAAGGTACCTGTTAGCAGATGATATCATTTTAAAAGCCCTGAGGAGCTGGAGGTCTGGAGGTCTTTGTCAGTGAAGGTGTGGAGCAGAGGCAAAGTCCGTGATTGTGTAAACAGTGCGCAGAGCTGTTCTTACAGTGTGTGCATCCACACATGCCTGCTACTCTCAAAGGCTCACTTACAGTCCAGATTGCTTTCAGTCTGTATGTGTCCCTTCATATGTATGGTTTAAGCTATTTGTACGACTCCTTTTGCTTAATAATTTTACATAAAAACGTACAAATTATTTACTCTTCTCTGCTATTTCTTTTCAAATATGAATTCAGTAGGTTTTGAAATACAAGTAGAGTTTTGAAATGTATTTACTAATGAACAGAAAGAATTTGATCCCTAAGGGTTCTCAAAACTATACCTTGATAAAATTGGGTGGGAACACGCTTTCATCTTAACTCAAGTAGGAAAGTCAATCCATGAAACTGATGAGTTGTGGGGCTGGAGAGATGGCCCAGTGATGAAGATTGTAGAGGACCTGGATTAGGTTCCCAGAATCCACATCAGGCAGCTCAGGATTGCATGTAATTCTAATTCCAGGGATCTGAAGCTCTCTTCTGGCCTCTTCAGGCACCTATGTGCATGTGCTGTACATAAACTCACATAGACACACAAAAATAAAACAATTTTTAAAAAATTGATGATGTAGGAACTGAAGGTGATGTGAGTACCTGGCTTATTTCAAGTGGATGCTTTTCTCATTTCTTGAAGATTTTAAAGAAATAAGTGCTACATGTTCTGTTTTAGGTCTATTTGCCATATTTTATTTTGAGATTTTGTCTTTTATTTATGACTCTTCATTCACATTTACATGTTAGGAAGAGCTTTTCAGTTTTTGCTCATACACAGGCACAGGTACACACTTTAGCTAAGCATTATGGTAAAACTCTAGATGAATTTGAAGAAAGCTTAAACATGTTATAGTACTTTATTTATATATTTATTTATTTTAGT
>NW_008345373.1:619229-631911 GCF_000622305.1 Nannospalax galili
GTATTTATATATAATAATCTCTATGATTACATGTGTACAAAATTATAATATTTACATTTAATTTTCTAATTGTTGTTACCAAATAAAAATGTAATTGATTTTCATGTATTGAATTTATATTCAATCAGCTACTAAATTCACTTGTTAAATATATTTTATTAAAACTTTAAATATTTCATTTTCTGTCTGCATATTATTTTTTTAATTGAGTTTTTGAGATTTTCACACAATACAATTTCATGGTATTTAGATCTCTTCCCCTATCTATACCCCCCTCGCTTCCTTCTGCCCAATTTAATGATCTCTTTCTATATATAGTCTATAGAGTCTAATTTGTGTTCCCAAATGTCCTTAGGTATGGGTTCATCCACTGGAGCCTGATTAACCTACCAAGAGTCCCATCCTTGAAAGAGACTGACTCTCCCTCTCTCAGCACCCATTATAATTTGTGTCTCCAAATGTCCTTCAGTGTGGGGCCTTCCAATGGAGCCTGGCTAACCTACTAAGAGTCCCATGCTTGAAGGAGGCTGTCTATACCCCTCGCAGCAGCCATCTGTTGCCACAACCTTCTTAGGTGGGGTTGGAGCTTCTCACCCATCCTTCAGGTCTGTGCTGGGAGATTTTTCTGGTTTGTGGTTACATGGGACTTGTGCATGAATGGGAGTTGTGCCTGCTGTGGTCATTGCTGTGAGTTCATGTAAGTAGTTAACCAGCTATCTGGAAAACTGTTTCCTTGTGGTCGTCCACCACCTCTGGCTCTTACAATCTTTTCACTTGCCTCTTGTTCTCTGCACATTGGCCAGTTGTGGATTTTATGTTAATCTCCATCTGTTGCATAAGGAAACTTCTCTGGTGAGAGCTGAGAGATGCATTAATTTATGGGTATAACAATAAATCACTAAGAGGGTAGTGTAATTTGAGGTGAGGAATGGCAATGCCACCAGCAGCTCTTTTATTGTTCAGGATTATATTGGCTTTCATGGGTATTTTGTATTTTCATAAGAAATTTGAGAAGTTTCTTCAATTTCTGTAAAATTTTTATGTATTCAATAGATGTAGGTAGATGTCCTGATAATTATTTCTAATTTTCCAATCTTCTTAATAATTTTCTTACCTTATTTTACAGGCTAACATCTTCAGAGGAAGTTTGAATAAAAGTGCTTTTACCTGAGTTTTGATTTTAGGGGGAAAGCTTAGAGCGTTTCACTATTAAGAGTACATCAGCCAGGTGTGTGGCACATGCCTTTAGTCCCAGGATTCAGGAGGTAGTAGCAGGTAGATCCCTGTGAGATCAAGGCCAGCCTGGTCTACAGAGTGAGTTCCAGGACAACTGTAGCTATAGGGAGACCCTGTCTAAAGAACAAAAACAAAAATAGAAACAAAACAAAACAAAACCCCCAACCAACCAACAAACCAACCAAATAAAGATATAAAAAAGATTTTATATATATATGCCTGTATTTCTGTGGATTTTATTTTCTCTTATTTTATTTTATTTTATTTATTTGTTTTTCTATAGAAGGAAGAGTTTATTTGAGCTTATGGTTTCAGGGTAATTATAGTCCATCATGGCAAGGAGTCATGGTGGCTGGAGGTGGCTGGAGCAGGAGCGGCAGAAGCTAAGCTCTCACATCATCACACAGGCACAGGAAGCAAGAGAGCAACTGGAGATCTGGCAATCCTTAAGAACTCTGTAAGCCCACCCCAGTGACGGGCTTCCTCCAGGATAGCCACACCTTCTAAAACCTCCCAAAACAGCACCACCATCTGGAGACAAAATGTTCAAACACTTGGAGCCTATGGGGGACATTCTCATTCAAACCATCACATTCCACCCCCTGACCCCCATAGAATTATGACCATATGAAATGCAAAATACATTTAGTCCAACTTTAAAAGTCCCCATAGTCATTATCAGTCTCAATACTATTCAAAAGCCCACAGTCCAAAGTCTCTCCTGATATTCAGGCAAATATCTTAACTGTAAGCCTCTATAAAGTCAAAAGAAAAATTACATACTCCCAACATACAGTGGAACTGAATACACATTATCATTCCAAAAGGGAGGAATGGAGGCACAGTGAGGAAATACCAGACCAAAAAAAAGACCGAAAATCAGCAGGGCAAACACCAAATCAAGTAGCTCCACATCCAACTTCTGGGCCTTTACTTCCAAAGGGCTTAGATGGCTCAGCCTCTCTAGCTTTGCTGCATGCAACGCACATCTCTCTCTTGTGCTGGTACCACTCCCTGTGTGCAGGTCTTCTTGGCAGAGGCTTCACGGCTCTGGCATCATGAACGTCTTCTTGGGGTCTCCACTGCCAACCAGGGTTCACCTTCACAGCTTCACACAATGGCCTATCGGGGCCTTCTCTAGGTGGAGGACCCCCTGCTGCATGCTGCCTGGCCTCGGTGGCTCTCTGAAACCACAGAGGAAGAACTGATGACCCCTTCACTCCAGGATCTTTCATGTATATAAAGCCAGCACCAGGTGAATGACACTGCCAAATTTCTCTGCAAGTTTGGGGTGGATTCCAGCCTGCTTTATCCATTTTAGAAGCTTTTCTCTTCAGTGGCCCCTGTATCATTTTCATTTCATGCATTGGAGGCTTAACTGGGTGTTGTCTTGCCCTGGAGGCACTCTCTCCACTTTTTAAGTCCAAATCTCTAGGCCCTTCGTTAATCACTTTGAACTTCTTATTAAAATGGTCCTCTCCAGCACACACCAAGGCTCCAACATTTATCTTCCTAGTGCTCTTTTTCAATCCAAACTGCATTTCTTTCTGCCCCCTTTGCTCTTTTTCACTGTAGATCTGCATAATGTTCACCATTAATAGCCATATCACCATTTCTACATTAGGCTGTCTTGAAATTTCTTCTGCCAGAGAAATTAGTCCATTGCTTTTCAGCTTAGCCTCAGGCAAGCTTTGAGTTCAAGTACAGACTCCAGCTAGACTCTTTGCCAAAATATCCCAAGTGCTGCTTACGTCCTTATTTCCCTCTGAAACTACATTGTTCTCAGCATTACCTTCTACCAGGTCCCTACTAGAATGGCCTATCAAGCTCCGCTTACAGCAGTCAGCTGGTTTTCTAGCCCAAACTTCCAAAGTCTTGCACATTTCTTCAAAACCCTACATTGTCAGGTTCTTCACAGCTAACAGCCCACTCTCTGCTATAATCTGTGTAAATCTATATAATCTGGTATAATCTGTGTAAATCTGGTATAATCTTGTAAAATCTATGGATTTAAAAATGTCCTTTATTTGTTCAGGAAAATTCACTTCTATCTTCAAATTGCTTAAGGTCTTTGTGTAAATTATGTGTGATCAGTAAAAATTAGGATCAGATGTTAATTTTATCAAACTTGTCCTATAATTATTAGGAATGATCACATGAACTTGTCCTACATTTATTTCTGAGTTAGAATAGGTGTTTTCATTGAATTTTGAGTTTTATCCAAAATTTTATGTAATAACATAAAGTTGTTTATGATAGTGCTGAACACTAAACCAAAGTGACCAGATGCCACAAAGACCAACCTCAACCTCCAAGAGGAGTCTGAGGATACATGGTGAGTAAAAAATGGGAGATGGGACAGAAGACATCATGTAAAAACTAAGAATATATGAGTGTATAATGATGCATAAATGCGTGTATATTAGTTACAAAAATTACCTGTGTAAAAGGTATTAAGGATACACAAAACTGGATATGAGGTACACAGGAACACTTTATAGGGATTATACTATTTTTTCTAATATTATTTTTAATTTTTCTATGTTTTGATAAGCCTTGTGGGGCAATTAACAATATTATTGTTCCCAGCATACACACGGCAGTTCACAACCCTCTGTAACCCCAGTTTTGAGGGATCTGATGCCCTCTTCAGGCCTTCTCAGGCACCAGGCACACATGTGATGCACATGCATACATGGAGGCAAAGCACTTACACATACTTTTTAAAAAGTATATTTTTTTATTTTTAATATTTTAAAAGTATATATATATATATATATAGTGTATATATATATATATATATATGTATATATATGATTTAAATCTCTCCTAATCATGCTGTAATTTTATCTCAGGAGATTTTGGAAGTTTTGTTTGCATTTTTAATTAACTTAAAAATTGCAGTGGTTACTAGGTGATGCCATATTATGATTATTCCTGAACAAAAGCAGTCTGACTCTTAGCATCTGTTTTAAGCCAAGAGTGGATCCCAACTGCTGAGAAACTGTTCCTTCAGAATTCCCTCAGAACTGTGCTCTGGAACAACGACTCCATCATTCTTTCATTGAAACAGAGTTTCCAGCATGAAATAGGGAACAGAGGAGGAAAGATTTCTCATATCAGAAGATTATGTCCCTTTTGACCCCTACTGATCTAGAACAACATATATACAATTACTAACAAACAGATATTATCAATTTAATCCCTGTTGTTGCAACACAAATGGAATAATCCTAATTGCTTCCAATATGCAAAACATATACATCCATGCCTGCATTCTTACAGTCTTACAGTCTTATATTATTTTTGGTCAATGGCAAAGAAAAGGTCACAAACATTCTGGGGCACAAAACAAATCTCAACAAATAAAAAAAGAATGAAACAATTCCATTCCTTCTATCAGACCACAATGCAATAAAGCTTATAATCAACAGCAAAAGAAACTCTAGTAACTATACAAACTTATGGAGATTAAACAACACACTCCTGGATGATGAATGGATCAAAGAAGAAGTTAAGAAAGAAATGAAAGTATTCCTGGAACTAAATGAAAAAGAGAACACAACACAACAAAACCTCTGGGACACCTTAAAAGCAGTCCTAAGAGGGAAGTTTATAGCTCTTAGTGACTACATTTAAAAAAAAAATCAGAACAAGTACATGTGAATGAATTAACAGTACAACTCAACTCTGGGAAGGCAAGAACAAACCAACTCCAAACTTAGTAGAAGAGAAGAGATGAGAAAAATCTGAGCAGAAATCAATTAAATATAAACAAGGGAAACAACACAAAAATCAATGAATCTAAGATCTGGTTCTTTGAAAGGTTAAACAAGATAGACAGACACTTAGCTCAGTTAACAAAACAACACAAAAAAAGAGCAAATACAAATCAGAGACAAAAGGGGAAATATCACAACAGATACCAAAAAATTCCAGAACATTCTAAGGAATATTTAAAAAATCTCTTCTCCACTGAATTTGAAAAGCTAAAAGAAGTGGATGAATTTCTAAAATCATGGACATCACCAAAGTTAAACCAAGAAGAGATCAACAGCTTAAACATACTCATAACAAATGAAGAAATTGAAACAGTAATACAAATCCTCCTAACGAAAAAAAAAAACCCATGGCCAGATGGATTAACTGAATTCTATTAGGCATTCAAAGAAGGTTTACAACCAACACTGCCTAAATTATTCAAAAAGATAGAAACAAAGGGAGAACTCCCAAACTCCTTCTATGAAGACAGTATAATTCTAATACCAAAACCAGGTAAAGATACAACCAAAAAAACTGTAGACCCATATTCTTAATGAAAATCAATGCAAAGATACTTAACAAAATATTTGCAAACTGCATACAGACACACATCAAAAAGATCATCCATACAAACAAGTCACCTTTATTCCAGAAATGCAGGGATGGTTCAGTATACATAAGTCAATATACATAATATTTAAAATATATAAATGGACTTAAAGACAAAAACCACATGGTCATCTCAATAGATGTGGAAAAGGCCTTTGGCAAAAATCCAACCTGCATTGATGTTAAAAGTTCTAGAAGGTTTGGAGGGAACATTCCTCAACATAATTAAAGCTATATATAACAAACCCATAGCCAGAATCATTCTAAATGGAGAAAAACTGGAAACATTCCCATTAAAATCAAGACTCATGGCTCATTGTCTCCACTCCTATGCAATATAGTGCTTGAAACACTTGCATGAGCAATAAGACAAGAGAAGGAAATTAAAGGAGTACTAATGGAAAAAGAAGAGGTCAAATTATCTCTATTTGGAGATGATATGATATTATACATAAGAGATCCCAAACATTCCATTAGAAAACTGTAAAGTGACAGGTTACAAAATCAACTTATAAATATCTGTGGCTTTTCTATATAACAATAACAAGCAATCAGAAAAAGCATTCAAGGAAACCCTCCCATTCATAATAGTTTCAAAAAAATATTTAAGAGTAAGCCCGACCAAAGACATTAAAGATCTCTACAATGAAAATTTCAAATCTCTCAAGAAAAAGATAGAGGAAGACACTAGGAGATGGAAAGATCTACATGTTGATGGATTGGTAGAATCAATATTGGGAAATGACCATCTTACTAAAAGCGATTTAGAGATTCAATGCAATGCCAATCAAAACACAACATTCTTCACTGAGCTTGAAAAAAAATCATCCTAAAATTCATATGGAATCATAAAAGATCCCAGATAGCCAAAGCAATCTTGGGCAAAAAGAACAATGCTGGGGAGAATCACCATACCAGATCTCAGGTTGTATTACAGAGCTACAGTCATAAAAAACAACATGGTACTGGCATAAAAACAGACATGTAGATTAAGGGAGCAGAATAGAAGACCCAAACACGAGTACAGGTAATTTCAGCCACCTGATATTTGACAAAGGTGTCAAGAACACACAGTGGAGGAAAGACAGTATCTTCAACAAATGGTGCTGGCAAAATTGGATCTCCACCTGCAGAAGAATGAAATTGGACCCTTATCTTTCACCCTGCATAAAAGTCAACTCCAAATGGATTAAAGACCTCAATGTAAAAGCTGAAACTCAAACTGCTAGCAGAAAATATAGGCAGTACCCTCCAAGATATAGGTGTAGGAAAGGACTTTCTAAATCAAACACCAGCTGTTCAGGCATTAAGTTCAACAATCAGTAAGTGGAACCTCATTAAACTACAAAGTTTCTGTACAGCAAAAGAAACAACCAAGGAAGGGAAGAGGAAACCCACTGAGAAATTTTTTACTGACTACACAGCTGACAGAGGATTAATATCCAAAATATACAAAGAACTCAAAAATCAAAGAAACAAGAAAATGCCCCAATAAAAAGATGGGCTATAGTCCTGAACAGCAAATTCCCAAACGAAGAAATAAAAATGGCTTAAGAATCACCTTTAAAATAGCGCAACATCCTTAGTAATTATAGAAATGTAGATAAAAATCACTTTAAGATTCCATCTTATGCCAGTCAGACTGGCTAAGATCAATAGAACGAAAGACTCCAAATGCTGGAGAGGATATAGAGAAAGAGGAATGCTTATTCACTGCTGGAGGGAATGCAAACTCGTACAACCACTATGGAAAGCAGGATGGAGAGACCTCTCATAAAACTAAAAGTGAACCTACCATATCATCCAGCTATACCACTCTTTGGTATATGCCCAATGAACTCATTGTACTGTAGAGCTACCTGTATATCCATGTTTATTTATGCTTTTTTCACAATAGCTAAGAAATGGAAACAACCTAAATGACCCTCAACTGATGAATGGATAAAGAAAATGTGGTACATCTACTCAATGGAGTTCTACTCAACACTAACAAAAGATGAAATTATGAAATGTGCGGGTAAATGGATGAAAGTAGAGAGTGTCCTACTAAGTGAAGTAACACAAATGAAGAAATGAAAGTGACACATGTTTTTCATTTGAGTATCTTAGCACTGACCCCTAATATGTGAGTATGTATATTCTGATGTAACACCAGGAGCCAGAAAAATGGACAGAATCCATGGAGGCAAAGAAAAAGAAAGAACCCAAAAGAGAGGGGCAGTAGGGAACAGAATTTACCGGGGGGAGGGAGGGATGGGGAAATTGAGGAAAGTGTTCAGGAGGTTGGAGAGGAGGGAGTGACTTGAAAGGGGCCAACGTGTGTGTGTGAAGTTAGGAGGGGGGGGAATAGTGGGAGGTGGGTGTTATTGGGGGAGGATAGGGATAATGGGTGCACTGGGACTAGAGAGGGAGGAAGGAGGCTGGATGGGAGGAATAAAAGTAGAGATGAATGAATCATGGGGGGCTAGGAAACCCAGAGGGAAATGTGTTGCTCCCAAAGCCCCATGAGAAATGCCCATACAGTGCCAAAATGTTATTGCATACCCATACCTAGGGACTGCTTGGCAGAGAACACAGTGCCAGACAGAAGAGACTTCCATTTGAGTCGTTGGTGAGAGTGGTCCAGGAGACCCCCTCAAATAACACGTTATTGCCAAACCTCTTGGTTATCTCCCAGAACTATTAGATAAGGCCCTACTGCTGAAGACAGGACATGCTTTAGATACAGGACTTGGAGCAGTGGAGTGGGAACTGACCTGAAGGCCATCTACATGAAGTTTAGCTATCATAAGGCTAGATGACAATATGCAAACTGTCAATGGTCCAACCCAGCCCTAAACCGTAATAACCATAACGACTACCATAGAGGACTACCTCTATTTGTGAAGTAGTGGCACTGTTATCTGGGGGGCAATGAACAGCTGTCTAATTGAACTTAAATCCCTCTCAATTGGAGGGAGCTTATGGGTGGCACTGTAAACTCAGTCAAATACATATGGCAAGAGAGGAAGTAGATTTTAGAGGAAACCCTGTCATCTCTCCAGACAAATGAAATTTCTTACCATATGCTAAATATGTATCCTTATATTTACAGAGACGCATACTGTACACCACTCACCAAAGAGTTCTTTTTGAAATACATGGAGGCTACTGCAGAAGTCCACAACTGGTCAGATACAGAGAATATATGTCTGAGAGATGCCAAGTACTAGGTGACACACCTGCAGTTTAATCTCTACACCTAAGGCTCATGGGACATAGCAGTACAAGGGATAGAGAGAAAACTAACACATTTCTCAACTCTCACTAGTAATGCACACAGAAGGCCACAACTGGCCAAGTTTTAAAGAATAAGGGACTTCAGAGTGCGTATCCTTGGATGGGACGCCTATATTCGACTTCACCCACCTACTGCTCAGAGACCATTTCAGAAGAGAGAGAGGAAAGATTGTAGGAGCCAGGGCTGGTTTATGAACATAGGGAAGCAGAGACTTTCAGACCACTGGAAGCTTGCATATATAAACCTGTGGCAATGGTGGCATCAAGCACAGGACCCATGCCAACTCAACTAAACAGGGGCCAGAAGGGAGGAGAGCCCTAGACTGAGAACTATTGGAGATTGATTGATGCAGAATGAGGGAGAGTATGTCTTACATATGCTCTCTTCATGGGCTGACTAGACTCTGGTGGATAAATTTACACTGAAGGACATCTGGGTACAAATGCTTGAATGGATGGGACTTAATATGTATGTTGGAATACATGGGGTCCAGTTGGAGAATGGAGAGGCATGGTTGGGGGAGGGGGGTTTAAATTTGATTAAGAGCTGTTGTATAAATTTGCAAAAGTCAAATAATTTTTTTAAAAAGAAAGGGCCATGAGGGATTAAAGCTACATTTAGATATCTATAGATCACTGTACACTGACATTTGTAGTTAATTCCTATTTCCTTAGTTTTTAGTCTATTGTCCCATTTCCTGTCCTTTAGTACCATGTCTCTTCAGCCTCTTCTTGGGGTTGAGGTTGGTCTTTGTGGCCCCCCTTGGTCTAGGGTGTAGCATTGGGATCTGTTGAGCCCCACAGAATGACAACATCTTTTCTTTTCTGTGCTTCTTTCCTGTCATCTGCTCTCAAGAAGTGGCTGTGAAAACAAGCTGGAATATCATAGTAACTTCTGTGGATACCTGGCTTCCAAATATTGGCAACTGTAACAACTTTGTGACACTTTCAGATGAATTTCTTTTAAAAATTGTCTTCTAGCATTTCTTTATTTTCTATGGGGATTTTGTTTGCAAAAATCTCATCTACCTTAACCATAATTAAGGCACTAAAAGTTAACTGCTTTATATGCTAAAATATCTTTCCCAAAACTCAACTGATGTGCATTCTTGCCATGAGTGTATAACTTGGATCTTATGAGACAATATCTATACTTAGTAACAATGACACAACAGACAAAAGTCAGGATCCATCAGTTTATTCAACACTTTTTAATGAGCTTTTTCTGCAGAACAGGTATTATATTTCTTCCTTACTTTCGAGAGACTTTTAGATTCAAAATTCTAATCTTCTTTCTACCAAACTAGGCGGTATGAGGGAGACACTTTCTCAGGAAAATACATGCTCAGAATAGTTCTCCTTGAGATATGTCTTGTATTCTATCCCAATCCCAAAGAGTGGCCCTGATTCCTTCCTTACCTGAGTATCATTTGTTGCAACTCCAGCAAATTTTCTAGGTGCTTCACTAGAAGTGGACTGTTCACCAGCAACTTTAACATTTAAATAGAAACCTCACTCATTAAAATAAAGGAGAAAAGCAACTATAAAAACAAATGCAAACAAAACAACCCCCCTCAATTGTCTAGGAAAAGGAAGTCTCCCACTTGAGTTGAATTTGTGGATTAATTAGTATGCATAGCTTGCTAAACCATGTGACATTTTTTTAAGAGGGTGGTAAGGGACATTGATTTAAGCACTTTGATTAAGCAAGGGTATAGCATGATTGAGACTATGTCTGAATAGCCTCTTAACATGTAAATCATTTATCATGCATCTTTTAGACCAAAAATGGCAATTCAAAATTATTGATCAGTTACTTGTGAGTCCTAAGCAATGTTTTAAGAGCTTTTATCAATAGCAGCAATGCGAAATCAATCAAAATAAAGCAATATTGGTCACCATGTCTCATATAAGGAAGGGCACAGAAACATGTTATAGTCATGATCCGTTGATCACCTTAGCTGTGAACTGGATATTCTCACTTTTTTTCCATTTTACAGATAAGGTAGCAGTGAAACACTGGATATTAACAAAAATTCCCATACACATCAAAGGACTGGGTGTTTTTTTGTTTTTGTTTTTGTTTTTGTTTTGTTTTATTTGAAGGTCCAGCTCTGGCTCGCCTATAACTCATTGGGTAGACCAGGCTGGTCTCTGCTTCCTCCCAGGTACTGGGACTAAAGGCATGTGTTACCACACTTGGCCACATATCACGTTTTAACTAATTTAACTGATAAGGAAGGTGTTTATTACTTGGTGACTTTTATGAGACATTTTTTTCTCATAGAATTGTAGGTTTAAACAGAGATAAATAAAAGACTTGTTTACACTGCTCAAAGGAATTTACTTTCTCGGAATGTCATATACAACACTTTTAATTTTTTCATGTAGTCAATATTTCTTTCTAGATAGTCAGTTTCTGTCATATTTTTTAACTTAACTATGCCAATGCTCTGTAAGAAAATCTTTATATGTAAATAATTTATATTACTTATTTCAGTTTCACTCCATATCTGGGGATAATACCTAGGATTTCATAAAATTATAATTCACTAATGAATGAAAATTACATATGAGGCAACAATGTGGTTCTTTTGGAAATACTTGATTTTATGAAGTTACATGGTTTCTTAAAATGCTTTTAAAGGTACTATGAAGTAGTTATCATGCCTGTTTACACACATGAGGCAAACACGGCTTGCTGAGGACAAATAAATTACCAACTCAGCAGCACAAGGACTTAAAAAAAATTCATCTAAAAGAAGATGGGTTCTCTGATATCTGATGTACCACTGAAAAACCTAGGCGCCATGAGGCCACCTGATAGGAATGCCTGACAAGAAGTCAAGCATTGAGAAACTAGCTTATCAGAAAAACAGGACATAGTGGTCAAGCCATCTGCATCTGGCAATCCCCGGGGCTCGATACCAGGAAATCGGGAGAAAAACCTCTGTGTCCCTGAGGTCACCTCCCATTTAGCAATCCCACTTCCCCTTAGCCCCGACCCTTACCCCATATTTCTGTGTGCTTTTGAAATTACTCTGTGTGTTTTTGAATTAACCAATAACCGCGCTTCTGCTTCTGTACCCTGCTTCTGCTCTATAAAAGTGCAAAAACCCAGCATGGGGGCGCGCAAGTCCTCCGAGGAGACTTTGTGCCCACAGGTACCTGTGTATCAAATAAACCTCATGCTGTTGCAACCCGAAGGCTGACTTGTCCTCAGTGGTCTCACTCTTACAAAGATGTGCTTGTTTTCCTGTGCCTGTGTTTCCTCATAGAGTTTATTTCCAGTTTTGTTAATTTTCCTGCAGATTAATGATTTTACTTTTTAGCTGAATACAATTCCATTGTATCATTGTGTCATATTTCTATTTCCTGTTCACCAGTTGATGGGAATCTAGATTGATTCTATTTCCTGGCTATTGTGAATGAAATGAGAATAAAGCAAAATGAGCAAAGGTATGGAGTCCTTTGGTTATGTGACCAGGGATGGTTAACTGTGTGTTAGGGTTTTTCTGATTTTAGCTTTTTGGGTGATCATTGTGGCTGCGCCAGTTTGCAATCGCTCAAACAGTGAATAAAGATCCTCCTTTTTCCACAACCTCACCTACATTTGTTTCTTCTTGATTTCTTGATGAAAGCCAGGCTGAGTGGAGTGAAGTAGAAACCCACAGTAGTTTTAATTGGTTTGTATCTGATTACTAACATTGAAACTTTACAAAAGTGTTAATTAGCCATTCTTATTTCTGCTTTGAGAAATCTTTGTTCAGATCAGTAGCCTATTTTTTGATTGGGT
>NW_008345373.1:635059-636569 GCF_000622305.1 Nannospalax galili
ATTCATTATCTCCCAAACAAAGACGCCATCCTGCAAAAGGTTGTTAAGAACTGTAAAGCCTGTGCCCAGGTGAACTGGGGCAAAAATAAAGCCCAGGGAGGAGTGAGGCAAAGAGGTCACAGGCCTGGGGTCCATTGGGAAGTCGATTTTACTGAAGTTAAGCCAGGAATATATGGATACAAGTATCTGCTAGTTTTCATTGACACCTTCTCTGGATGGCCAGAGGCATACCCGACGAAGACAGAAACTGCTAAGATGGTGTCTAAGAAGCTATTGGAAGACATTTTTCCTCGATTTGGGATGCCTCAGGTAATAGGGTCAGATAATGGACTGGCCTTCGTCTCCCAGGTAAGTCAGACAGTGGCCAGGTTACTGGGGATCGAATGGAAATTACATTGTGCTTACAGACCCCAGAGCTCAGGTCAGGTAGAACGAATGAATAGAACTATTAAGGAGGCTTTAACTAAATTTTCGCTGGCAACTGGCACTAAGGACTGGGTGACTCTCCTGCCCTTAGCTCTATATCGAGCCAGGAATACCCCTGGACCTAGTGGGTTAACTCCGTTTGAAATCCTGTACGGGGCTCCCCCTCCGGCTGTCTCTTTCTTAGATCCAGATATCTCTAACTTTGCTAACACCCCCTCCCTGCAGGCGCACTTGCGAGCACTACAGTTAGCTCACCAGGAGATCTGGAAACCTTTAGCAGCTGCCTATCAAGATGCTGTTAACACCCCTATTGCACCCCATCCCTTTCAGCCCGGTGACACCGTCTGGGTCCGGAGACACCAGACTCGGAGCCTAGAGCCCCGCTGGAAAGGACCCTACACTGTCCTCCTCACGACCCCCACAGCCCTCAAAGTGGACAGGATTGCAGCCTGGATCCATGCTTCACACGTTAAGGCAGCCAACCCTGCGCACCGAGAACGCTCGAGGGAAGGGCAAGAACAATGGCAGCTGACCCGGACACCCAACCCCCTAAAGATAAGACTGGTCAAAGAAAAATGATAATCATGTTACTCTGGGTAAATCTATTTACTTATGAATTTGCTCCCAGTAATGGGAGCCCCCATACAGCTGTGCCGACCACCTGGCGAGTAATTAATCAAATGGGCATTGTAGTGTTTGAAGTCCACAAAACGGCACCAAAAGACACATGGTGGCCCACATTGTATCCAGATTTGTGCAAGTTAGCCTTAGGAGTACCGGAGCCTTGGGACTTAGAAGGAACCCACGATACTGTAAAGGCACCCAGCCTGGCAATTCCTCCCGGGAGACTGGGACTGGACCCATGGGGAGGATGCGGCCCTCCTGAACACCAGGCCATGTTGCGTACCTTAACCTTTTATGTCTGCCCAGGATTTCACAGGGCTGTGTCTCTCAATCCTAAGTGTGGAGGGGGGGCATTTCTTTTGCAAAAACTGGGGGTGCGAAACCACCGGAGATACTTGGTGGAATCCGTCCTCATCATGGGATTACATCACTGTAAAAGCAAATTATTCTCATGGGACTT
>NW_008345373.1:637558-646778 GCF_000622305.1 Nannospalax galili
AAGTTTTATGGCCGAGACATCTGGCTTGCCGATAAGTAAGTTTTATGGCCGAGACATCTGGCTTGCCGATAAGTAAGTTTTATGGCCGAGACATCTGGCTTGCCGATAAGTAAGTTTTATGGCCGAGACATCTGGCTTGCCGATAAGTAAGTTTTATGGCCGAGACATCTGGCTTGCCGATAAGTAAGTTTTATGGCCGAGACATCTGGCTTGCCGATAAGTAAGTTTTATGGCCGAGACATCTGGCTTGCCGATAAGTAAGTTTTATGGCCGAGACATCTGGTTTACTGATAAGTAAGTTTCATGGCCGAGACATCTCCAACTCACTGATAAATAAGTTTTATGGTTGAGACATCTGGCTTAGTGATAAGTAAGCTCCCCGCTCTCCCTGTAGCATTTTGTAATAGTTTAAACTAACCAATAACCACGTTTCTGCTTCTGTATCTCGCTTCTGCTCTATAAAAGTTCCACAAACCTGACCTGAGGCGCGCAAGTCCTCCGAGGAGACTCTGTCCCACAGGTACCTGTGTACTAAATAAACCTCTTGCTGTTGCAACCCGAAGGCTGACTTGTCCTCAGTGGTTTCACTCTTACACCATATGTGAATTTATGGAGATGGAATAAAAGACCAAAGGAAAGATCCTTTGTATATGACATTGTTGAATTTGCATATGGTGAGTTTATTTCAAAGCTTTGAATAAAGACCTGGCTGACAAGAAGCACTTGAAATACACTGTCTTTTGGTCAGTTTCAATCCCAGGCATTATCACTTGGTGGTAGCTCCTCTGAAAGGAGTTTAAAGATGACATTCTCAGTGTTTGATTCAGTGGTACTATTTATTTTATCTGCAAAGATTTATAAAAATGTTGAAGTGTTCCCAGGGCTGTGTATCTCTTTTGGATTAACCATGTAGGGCTCTGATACTAAGGACTTACTGTTACTTCCCCCTTCTTGTTTATAAATTGATTATCTTTAATTATTTGAACTCAAATTCATGAAATGAAACAAATTTTACTTCTCTGAAGGACAGACATTCCTAGTTTGCTATAGCATCCCTGACTGAGTTCCAGCACGGACCATCCCCATGCATGTCAGATTCTGATCCTAACTATTCAAAATCTCCCATGGCTTCTTTCTGCTGGATACGATTTAAATGTCTGCCCCTGGCATATCTTCTGACTTCCCACTTCATTAATTCATCTTTTGCAAAGCTGGATAGCCAGTGGTTTCTAGCACATATTTTGCTCTCTTGCTCCCCTTGTAATTGTAGATGCTTCTCCCTCTGAAGGTCTAGATCCATCTCTCCACATTCTCCCATTACTCTTCATCCAGAACTTCAGGAGAGCACATAGACCTAAACTTTGCAAGCTTTGCCACTTTAGATCCACTTAGGATTTAAGTTTCTGTTCATTCCAAGTTTCAAAGACTGTTCTTAAGTCTGAGGTGACCTGGTAATCTAAAGTTCAAATGACGGCTTAGAGATATAAGATCTCCTCAGAAAGAGCCTAACGGCCTGATGAGCAGATGATCAAAGCATGATGATACAATACCTCTTAGCAGTAACCATCTACTAATTGATAACTCATTATATGAAATGTTCCTTATTCAAGTGCCAGTGTGATTTCTGTCTCTTTACTGGAACCCAGTCAAGGTAGGAGAGTGTAAGAGCTCTGGAGGCACATGTAGGACCATGATGTCGTCTTGTTATCAATCTTGATAGAATCTAGAATCATTTGGGAGATAGGCCTCTGGGGATGCCTCTAAAGATTATCTAGATTGCATTAATAAAAGTGGTAAGACCTGATTAGTAAATGTGGGAAGGCCTAATTAACAAAGGTGGGAAGACCTGATAAGTACATGTGGAAAGACCTGATTAATACAATTGGGAAGACCTGATTAGTAAATGTGGGAAGACCTGATTAGTAAATGTGGGAAGACCTGATTAACACAGATGGGAAGACCTGATAAGTACATGTGGGAAGACCTGATTAACACAGGTGGGAAGACCTGATTAACACAGGTGGGAAGACCTGTTCACTATGGGTAGCATCATTTCCTCCAGGATTCCTGGATTATAAACATTAAGAAAGAGAGATGAACAGCATGTATTCTTTGCTCTCTGCTTCCTGACTGTGGACATAATGTGATCAACGGCTTCACATTCCTGCTATGATGTTTCCACCATGGTGGACTGTGACCTGGAATTCTAAGTCACAATAAACCCTTTATCCCTTAAGTTGCTTATCACAGTGACAAGAAAAGAAGGTAAGACATGGACCTTGGACATAATGCCTTATAGGGAATGTGATTTTGGCAAAGCTTTCTAGTGTAGACCCCCTTGGCCTCTAGAAAGCACTATATTTGGCATTCTTAGCTGCTTATTGAATGAGTAAATAGAGTTAATGATTTTAATGATGATTTTTCTACTTTAAAGAGTTTCATGACATAAGTAGACAAGCATTCATTATTACCATGCAGGGTGAATACCAAATAAGGACTTGGAAGCCAAATTGGTCAGATCAAGGCACTAACATCACTAAATAATCTATGGCTACTTTTGGAGAGGAGCAACGTTCTTGTCACATCTAAACAAGTTTTCTTTCCAATGTCTCAAGAATGATGCAAGAAAATTATATTTACTTTGTTGATATTAAAAGATGGTATTATTTTTCCTGTCACTTTTAAAGAATTATGGGGAAATGTTTTGGGTCTTTGCAAACATAATTCAGTGTAGTTAAGTTCTTCCTCCTCTTTTTTCCTGCTTACTAGGGGAGGGGGCTTTGCCTTTTTAATCCTTCCATACCAACTGGCTTCAACAGCAGTGTGTGTAATGGGAGACCTGAGCAGAGATGACTAATTGACAGAAAGGAGCCAGGTCATCTCTCACTCCCATGTCTGCTTTATGTGTTTGCTGCTGATTTTCTCCATGACTCCAAGTTATGCCACATGGGCTGGTCAAGGTCCCAGTGTGGGCTAGAAGACCCTGGGTGGACACAGGACCCTGGCTACACTGCCATGTGTGTGTGTGTGTATGCATGTATATGTGTCTATGTGTATTTATGTATGCATATGTGTTCATGTATGTACATTTGTGTGTTTATGTATGTGTATGCATGAATGTGTGTGTGTATGTGTATGTGTGTGTATGTGTGTTGTCCAGAAGACAGTTTCACTTGCTGTTCCTCAGGTACCCTCACCTTGTTTTGGTTTTGTTGTATTTGTTTTGTTTTGAGACAAGATCTCTCATTGGCTGGAACATACCAAGTGGGCAGGGCTGCCTGGCCAGGGAGCCCCATGGATTCACCTGTCTGTCTCCCCAGGAGTTGGAATTACAAGCATGTTCCACCATGCCTGGCAGGTTTTTTTTGTTTTGTGTTGTTTTTTTTTAATATAAATTCTGGGTCCTGAACTCAGGTCCTCATGCATGTGAGGCAAGTGCTTTACTGACTGAGTATCTCCCCAGCCTGACTCTACCTTTGTGCCCCCTGCACCCTTGGGTTCCTTGGTTGCTACTTTTGCTGCTTTCTGTTCGTTTAATAGCAGTTCCGTTTCCTCACTAAAAACAAACCTTGTTCTCTGCCTTTCTGGTGGCACCCTGACAGATTCACCCAGCCTCAGTACCCAACACCCTTCAAAACAGTGATAAATATTTTAATGGACTCTCAGGTTGGCAGGTGATAACTGAGGTAAGCAGGTAGAGAGTCAGGTTTCCCTAACAGAAGACAGACCACGAAGAGAGCAGAGAGAAGTGGCACCTGTTGTTGTTTGTGTTGGAAGACAGCAAGGATGGGTGGGAAGTGGGGGTGGGTCATCCAAGGACCTCTAATCAAAACCGGATCCACTGTGCGCAGTGTTTTTAGAAATACAAATCTGGGGCTGCACTCCAGGTACGCTGGGTGTGGATCTGCGCTTAAGACAATGTTTACCATTTGCTTAAATCTTCACCATTTCCAGAGAAAAAAAGAAATTAACAACAACAACAAAACCACCTGGAGTTCTTGGGTTTCTTTCTTTTCCTAAAACTAATCTTTCATTTATTTGTGTGTAGGTATATGTATACGTGTGTGTGTGTGTGTGTGTGTGTGTGCACACAAGTACATAGCATCATGGTGCACATGTGAGTTAGAAGACCAATGCCAGGAGGGTGTTCTCTCCCTCCACAATGTGGCTCTGGGGATCAAACCTGGGTCCTCAGGCGTGGTAGAAAGCACCCCATTCCCTGAGCCATCCTGCTAGCCTCCTTTGCTTTTCAATATCGGTTTTTCTGTTGTTGAGAGTAGGCATGCCAAATTGAACTTATCTTTTTAGGACTAGCAGGCCATGAGGTTAAAGAATCAAGGCCTAGAGCTTGGGATACGTGCACATATAGCACACTGGCCTATCTGATCTCATGGGAATTCACCCCAGCCTTGCTTGGTTTTCTCTTTGAATGGATGGAGCTGTTGCAGCTCACAGGACAGAAACAGAAGCTCAAGACACACAACTTTTAGGTAGCCTTGTATCATGGGTTCATCAAGCTCCAACTCTCTCTCTCTCTCTCTCTCTCTCTCTCTCTCTCTCTCTCTCTCCCTCTCTCTCCCCCTTCTTTGTCTGGATAAAACCCAGAGTCTCTGCATGCAAGTCCAGTGTTCTATCACTATAAACCCTTATCCCACCCGCCCTTTACACTATAGGTTTGCTTCTTGGTTTTGTGAGTGAGTGTCCTGGTGACCCAGAATCAACTGAGGTGTTTTTAAAATTCTCAGATCCTTCTGTTGTATTTCCAGCAAATAGAGTGACAGTGGTTAAAGTGCAGAAACCTCCTCACTGATCACAGAGTAGACATTTAATTACAGGAGCTTCTGGGCTCCACAGCAGGGTGCCTGAGATGAAGTAAAGAACGATTGGATTGCTGCAGTGCTTCTGCTTTGGAAATTAAAACTCCAGCAAGGAAGGGCAGAGGAGCCAGATGGTGCCAGCATAAGGTGTGTGCAGTGAGCCATTTCCCCCTCAGGCCGGGCTCATGGGAGCTGATTGGTTCCAGGTGGGGCTGCCTCAGGCCTGGCCCATGGCTCTCTTCCAGGACCCTTGTAACTGACATTCTAGCAGATCGCTTCTAAAGAGGCTCAGATATTTCTCATTGGTCAGGGAGCAGAATGAGCAGACCTGCAAAGTCTGTGAATTCTGGAAACAGTTGCTCTAGGGCTTCTCAATTACCTGATGTGACATACTGGGGAGTCTATCTGGGTTCTTGAAGGATATAGAGAAAAAGCCATTGCTGCCCCACAGTCTCTGTTATGAACCTGGGCCTCTGAACCTGCTAGCTCTGTTCCAGGGTCAGCATTTGAAACCCCTCAGGGTTTCAGGAAATCCTAAAGGTAGAAGATGAGAATGTCAGGACGTAGTGGGCAGATCCCTCAGCAAGCTTCCTTACAGCCTGGGTCTGCCCTCCGAGGGCATTTGTGACCCTTTCTTTTGCATATAACTCTAAGACACTGCTGCTGCAAGGCTGGCTCTTCTTCTAGTCCTCCCTCCTCTGGGTGTCGTTGGTTCATAGATTCTCAAATTCCATAGTACTTATGGATCAGCCTGTGTGCCAGACACTTCTGTATGGGAATGCGGTGGCAAAGGAGGTCATTATTGAAGAAATCAGTGCCTCAGGTCAGTGTGGAAAATGGGAAATTTGAGGCAGTGCGCTGATGCACCTGTGTATAAGCACACCCACACACATATATTCCTCAGGATCCTAAGACAGGGTGCAATTCGGAAGAGAGTCACCACTTTTGTTAGGGTGACAGTTCTGCTCTAAGGAGGTTACAGCAAGTTGAGGCTTTGAGTAGAAAGCTAGACATACAAAGATGCACACAAGGGCTGGGATACATGTTTCATGGAGAGAGAAAGACACTGCTAAGGACTCCCAGTTGGAATGGTTTGTTGTGCTCAGGAATACGGAAGCATGCAAGCAACGGGTATAGTGTCAAGAGGTCAGATGAGAAGAGGCAGACTGTGCTTTATTGGCGCTTGTAGACCAAGCCAAGGACTTCAGCTTAACTGCGGTGAACAGTGAACGTGTCCTGGAAGATCTCAATTCATCATCTCTGTCCTTTACGAAAGGTCCCTGTGGCTGTTAGGTTCGGGATGGACTATGAGATCACAAAAAAACAGAGGCAGAATAAAAACATGGGTCTCTATTGTCAAGGCTGGGAGTAGAGTGGGATGGTCTGACTAGGAGCAGGAAGGGTGGTGGAATGTTTACCAGACCAGACAAGTCCACTGTCCTTGTGTCAACATTATATATTGATTTTATCAAATTCCATCAGAAGCTTAATAAAGTCCCTCCTAGGCAGAGTAGATCCCAATATTCGATGACAGCAGAGGGGGTTATTCAGAGTTTTGAAAACACTTACTGTGAGAGGCTAACTGGTATTTGGAATTTTTTCTTGTATTTATAAGCCTTGATGTATGAAGAAAAGCAGGGTTCCACAGGGCAGAGTACAGACAGCCTAGTTGTAGGGATGTGACTGCAGTGCTAGGAAGAGCCCTTGGGAAGGAATTGGAACTCAGATGTCAGATGAGGATCAGGGCAACGTCCTGGGACTACTGTAAAGGTATGGTAGACTAGAGTGCTATGGACTAGAAATTTGTTGTCTCAGTTCTTGAGACTGAACATATGAAATAAAGGTGTCAGCAGAATTAGCTTGTTCTGAAACAGTGAGATATGTTCCTTTAAGTCCCTCCCTCCTATAGAAGCAGTCTTTGGTTATAGAACAATCATTGAATTCTTCAAGGTGGTTGAGATGGCTCAGTGATTAAAGGTTCTTGCTACATGAGCTTGGCAACCTGAGACTGATTCCTGGAACCCTCTCCTCATAGAAGAGGAGAATTGGCTCCATAAAGTTGTCCTCTGTGGCATGTGAATACACACACACACACACACACACACACACACACACACACGTGTGCCCACACCATGCACATTCACAATAATATAAAATGTTAGTTAATTTCCAGATGATTTCTCTCTCTGCTCATCTTTCTGTGTAAGAACATAGGACTGGAGAGATGGCTCAACTGGTTAAGAGCCCTGGCTGCTTTTGCAGAGGACCTGGGTTCTGTTCTCATCCCCTCTTTCTGACTAACAACCATCTATAACTCCAGTTCCAGGAATCTGACACCCTCTTCTGGCCTCCATGGGTTTGCACACATGTAGTACACTTACATACATGCATGCAAAATACTCATGAACATAAAATAAAAATAACCTGGAAATAAAATCTAATAATGTTGAATAAAATCTAACGATGTTGAATCACCTGCTAATGACTTCATGTTAGCTTGACTATATTTATGGAGACTATTTCCAAACAAAGTATGTTCTGAGGGATCAAGGGTTGGGTACTTATACTCTTTTGTGGGAGGAACAATATCCAAATTATAGTAAGGATGAATGGGAAGAGCTGATGGCAAGTAGGTGTGTATGTGTTCATGTGTATTTGTACGTGCACATGTACATGTGTGTGTATGTGCATATGCATGTATGGGTATACAGAGGGCAAAAGGTTGATGTCAGATGCCTTCCTCAGTTGATCTCCAACCATATTTTTTGAGACTGGGTCTCCCTGTGAAGTTGGAATTAACTGATTCATCTAGACTGACTGGCTAGCAAACCCCAAGGATCCTCTTGACCCTCCTCTCTCCACGGGTAAAGAGGTCTGAGTAAGCCATGTTCTCATACCAGGCTGAAGTCAAACCATTGGCCTGACAATGATTCTACTGGGAGCTGTAGTACCTTTTCGTTGTTTTGAAGAATTCGGTTCCTTGTGTTCGAGGGCTGAGCTCGCTCTTAACCTGATGACTTTCAGGTGAGAGTTGCAAAGCCAGCTTCAGGTATCCATCACCGCACTCTCACATCACTCAGAGGCCTTCTCCTCCTAGCCAGAAGGGGGAGACCTTCCTCAGGATGACAAAATCTCTCTGAAGTAAGGTTGTCATGGTGATGATTGTTCCATCACTTTTGCCAAACACACCATAGAACTTGATAGACATCTATCCACAGTCTCTCCCACTCTTAGGTGAAAGGGTTAGATTAGGCAAGCTGTATACACACTAGGGAGCAAAAATTTGAGGGGTCTTCTTGGTATTCTGCCAACCAAGGTGATTTGGAGCGTTGCAGAGGAAAATGAGCCGGGAAAGCATGTCCAAGGCAGGACAAAGTGGTGTCCAGGATCTTAAAACACTTCACTGGGTTTTACAAAGTTTTTAATTTTAAAAAACTAATTTTTATTTTATGTATATGAGTGTTTTGGCTGCATGTCTTTAAGTGGACCACATGTATGCAATGCCCATTGATGCCAGAAGAGGGCATCAGATTCCCTGGAACTGGAGTTACAGACAATTATTAGCTGCCATGTAGGTGATGGGAACTGAACCTGGATCCTCTGCAAGAGCAGCTAGTGCTCTTAACTGCTGGACTGTCTTTCCAGTCTCTAGGGTTTGCATTAATTTGAAACATATTTTCTTCCTTACAACATCTGTGCCCAAACTACGTCCTCATTAGTAACTGCTGAAGGTTTGGTGAAGTACCACTCATGAGGTCGGTGTGCCAAAATTATGAACTAAGTTTTGAGCACATACTCCATCCAGCCTCCCCCTCCCATGGTCCTTTCAACAAACCGAGGTATAACTACCTCACATGGATATGCAGAGGACACTGTTCAGCCTATCACACCAACTGGGTGTGAGACACTTAGAAAAGTACAGCTGTCTTCATCTTACTAGGGAGAGTCAGGGCAGACAGCACTTCAAGGTCAAATAACTGGTGGAAGATCAGAGAGGCTCTGGAACACAAGCCTCAGCACTGCCCCTTCTGGGTTCTTTCGGGTTCCCAGTCTGTACAGCAGGCTGAAATTTACCTCTGAGATATTAGAAGAAAAGTCATTAAGTTGAGACACAGGAAGGGAATCTCACATGGCTGTCTTTTGAATTCTCAGCTCTTTTTCAGGGATGTGAAATTATTCTTGATGCTGCTGCTGCACAAATGCTATTCAAAGCCTTTTTGTTTTACTTCATCCTCTTGTTTTATGATGAATTTGTGCGTGAAAAGACTCATTAAGGACATCATTATTCTGCATTTATCAGTAATGAACTGTCTGTGGCACCTATTAGCAGCAAAATGGCCCAAGTCTCTTTTTGAATCTGTCTACATTTTTCTTCATTATTTACGGCTCCACTCTTATCCATT
>NW_008345373.1:647130-654399 GCF_000622305.1 Nannospalax galili
TTGTTCTTTTATTTGAGAGACAAATATTAATAGAATTCATAATCCTCAAGGATTCGGCTCTGAATGTTCCAATATGAAAAATGACTTTTTAAATTTTGATTTGGGCAAGGGGCAGGGAGACACCACAGAAAACTGTGTTCATTATTCTGCTTCATTTTCAGAGGAACTCAGAGATGGGTCCCAACATCCCCATTTTACCAAGAACATAAATGAGGGTGGAATTCTTGCTTTGGTCATCCATCCAATATTAAGTCCACTGTCTAGAGATGGGCTGGAGACTCGAGAACAATGAAAAGTACCGTGTGGCAGACCAAGTGTTCCCCGACCTCCGCACTCACAGATTGGCTGTGTATCCAGAACCAGGCTCCAACCTGAAACTTCTAAAACCTGCCGTCACCTCTGCTGCCCTGAGTAAATCCAGCAACTGCCTGGGCTTAGCCTTCTTTGCTGATGGAGCTTTGTTATGTAAATGATCCTTCTGGTAGAGTCTGTCACCTTTCTGCAAGAAAAGAGATTGTTTTAAGAAGTCTTTGTCACTTTAGTTCCTTTGCATACTTTTTTCCCTTATCTTTCTACCCAATAATTAACTCACTCGGACGATTTTGAGAGGGGAGTCAGTCTCCTGGTTTACCTAGGCTTGCCAGCATGGTATGGGTTAACTGTAGGTTATTTGCTCAGGCGAAGGAAACACAATCTGTGACTAACAAACCAATTCTCAGATATTATTTTTAAATGTTGATAATGTGCGTGTGCGCGTGTGTCACCCAAATTTCAGAGTGTGTGCATTTTTACAGGCATTTGGAAACTTCGATGATGCTGTCTGAGGCGCCAAGTTTGGTTGAGTGGGAATTTCTGCTTTACTCACTTGAAATGCTCAGTTTACATGTGTCAGTGGATTTTCTTTTAATGATTTTGAGATACAGGAGACTAATTCAAGGAGGCTTAAGTTTGGTTGAGTGGGAATTTCTGCTTTACTCACTTGAAATGCTGCTCAGTTTACATGTGTCAATGGATTTTCTTTTAATGATTTTGAGATACAGGAGACTAATTCAAGGAGGCTTAAACAAAGTGGTATCTCAAACACAGTGACTGCATCTTTAAAAATGTTTATTCTAAATACTGTAGTCTCTAACACTTAAATGTATGCACGCTGGGATTGTTAGAATTTGGAGAGTGATCAAGGGAGCAGAGTCAGGAAATACACAAGTGTCAGACCCTTGAACTATTTTAGGGTACTTACATAAGTTCCCCCCATCTTCCTTTAAGACAATCAAGAGGGGCCAACCTCTGCCCGATTCCTGTAAATTCTCTAGAGAGGAGTGTGCTTGTGAGTCTGAGAAATGGACTAATCACCAAACCACGGAAGGTTCTAATCTAGGGCTAACTGCTTATCTTGCTCTGTACACTTGCTTAGCTTGCCCGCACAGTTACAGGCTGTTGATTGGTGAATTCTATTGCCTGCACAGTAACAGGCTGTTGATTGGTGAATTCAAATTCTGCTGTGTTGTACAAACCTGATTGGCTCACAGATGTTCTGTTTGAACAATGCTTTCTGTAATCCTATAAAAACCCTGGCCAGCTAGTGTTTGGGACTGCTTCTACTCCCAAGATAGACAGCCTGGCTGGTTATAATAAAGTTTTGCTACTTTCTACCAAAGTGACGGTGGTGACTTTATTTGAACGTGGACCTGTAACAACCCTCAACTGGACAAGACTATGTTTATTCAAGTGCATGACAGCAGCCTCCTGAGGGATGGAAGCCACTGTGCTGTGTATCAGGGGAGTTAGGATCATATAGGAGAGTGTACTGCCTGCATGCATGTGAATGCACCTCTGTCGTGCAATGCCACGGAGGTCAGAAGAGGGCTTTGGATTCCCCTGGAACTGGAGTTAAGGATAGTTCATACTGGCCATGTGGGTGCTGGGAATTGAACCAAGGTCCTCTGCAAGAGTAGTCAGTCTCTTAACCACTGAGCCATCTCTCCAGCCCCCACAATAAATATTTCTTTAAATAATTTATTGAGAATTTCATATATGCATATAAGGTGTTTTGATCAAATCCATGCCCACTCCCTCCCCTCCACCTCCACCCATATCTCCTCCATCACATTTTTCTGATAACTTCATGTACTCTTTCTTCTTCTTTGATTGATTTATTCATTTTTATGGGTCTTTTTGCTACTCTAACATTCCCTCCTCCAAAGAGGTAACCCTAAAATCTTTTAAGGATTAGATATAAGCTCCCAAATACTTTCAACATTTTTGGCCTTTGGAACAATCTATGTTGCTAAGAGGCCCAAGGACATTTTGGCTTTTAGCCAAGAAACTGGCTACTTTTCTTTGGGGTCCTTTTACCTTAACTGTCTAGCCTATTTCTACCTCCTAGTCTTATCACACCATGTTTCCCAATATTTATTATCTTTAAATCAGAGTATTTGTGAAATTGGACCAACTGTCTAGAAAACTATGTTTTCTTGTGGCCAACTATCTCTGGCTCTTATAATCTTTTGTTCCCTCTTCTTCAATGATTCCTGAATCTTGGTAGCACAGGTTTGATATGGGTGTTTGATTCAGGGCAAAGAACCTTACTGTCTCTTACTCTCTCACATTTGATCAGTCCCGAGTCTCTTGCGTTAATCAATATTGGCTGTAGAAGGAAGTTTCTCTGGTGAGTTGAGCGATGTGTTCATCTATGGGTATAACAGTAAGTCATTAGGAGTCAGTTTAGTGCTATGCTCATTTAGCAGAATAAGAGCAGCAGGTTCTGCCTATGGCAAGTGACCTTTCTAGTCACAAGTCCCCAGGTCTTATTTCAGTGTCAAGTGTGGGTTCCATCTTGTGAAGCAGACCTTAAATACAAGCAGAAATTGGTTGTTACTCACATAACATTCATGCCACTATTGCGCTGGGTAGTTGTAACAACTTGACAGACCAGTTGTTATTGTAACTTGCAGGTTAACAGTTAGGCAAGGCTGATGATTATTTTTATCTTTTGGTAGCATGCATAGCACCTTCCAGCACTATGAAAGCTAGCTAGTAGAGGTGAAGCTTTTCGTTCAGTAGTGTTTTGATTTCTCCTTGTTTATTCTATACCTCATGTGTGTAGTGTCTTCAGTAATAGTTTTACCATCAAGTTGTGTGGATAACCAAGAGAAGGGACAATAGCTAACATTGTTTGAGGGTATGGGACCCCTGGTAAACAGTTTCAAAGGAGGAGGTCCATTTTTCTCTTGGGCTTTTACACTGCTGCCTTGGGTGTCTGGTAGGAGCGTTTCCTCTGTGTTGACCCTCCTCTTTGTAGACTGGACACTGGTTCAAGTCCATCTGGTAGGGTCTCCATGGCCTCCTTGATTAAGAGGACAGGTGACTCACCTCAGTTACAGGACATTTTGAGAGATGCTTAATCCTCTGGAACTTAGTCGACCTGGGAGGGCAAGGAGCAAAAACTGTCCTTTATATCCCTCTGTCCAAATTAGTATAGGCCTCATAGTATGGTTGTTAAACATTCAAGAAGATTAGTTCCACCAGTCTGGTACTTTTAATTACCATGTACCATATAGATAAAGCTTGGGCAAAGACCAAAGGCTCTAAGATAAACCTTGCCTGGACACATATTATATTTTTTGATCTTTGTATATAATTTGTCAGTAGGTTGTTGGACTAATATCATTCCCTCTGGTGTTTTATAACTAGCTAGGCATTATTTATCTCTCACATTGTATAACCCTTCCACCGTGGTTTCCCCATTTAAGGTGCCCCTGTTTTTCAATTGAAGTCATCCAATTGAAATTGCTCTCAAATGATTTTTCAGTTATCTTAGTAAAACTGTGATTGACATTTCTGGTCACACAAAAGCCTCTGTAACAAAGTTCACAATCTTCCTTGCTTCTATTTTTCAGAATTTTTAATCAACCCATTGATTTTCTTTATCGCTGTGCTAAATATATGATACAGGGAAGGACAGGGAAGGGCAGTGTCTCTTCTTGGGGTTCTCAGCCTCATCAATAAAAGAATTTAAGAATGGGTTCAAATGGAAATTGAGGACAATTTTATTAAGATTTAAAAGAAAAAACCCTAGAATAAGCAAGATGTGACTCTCAGCAGCTGCCCAGAGGAGGAGAATGGAAGGGAGAAGAAAAAAATACAAGTCACGCTGTTGAAGCTGGCACTGAGGTCAGACACATGGCTACCAGCAGCCACATGTGGAAGAGAAGCTTTAGAGATAGAGTGAGGAAGTTCAAAATGTTGGGCAAGCCCAAAGTGTTAGGAAAAGCATGCTTAGAAAAGAGAGAGGAAGAGAAGTTATGATATTTGGAATAACTTAGATCTACACACTGATAAGTTACTGAACTAGGAGTGGGAATTCTGGGAAGGAAAAGTGCATTATCTCACTAATGTACTAATTATTTCACCCGTCTCTTTAGCATAGTTTAAGGTGAGCCCTCCTTCCTAGGGGTGGTCTCTTGGCCAAGTAAATAACCTGGTCCAACTGGAATGTTAGGTCTCCTCAGAAGGAGTGTTTTATTAATGGGTGTTTGCTGCTGCTGTTGCAGAAACTTCTGGTAGTCCAGAGACCAGTAGCCAAGTCAGTGAGATCCAGAAGGGCATACCTGTTAGTTAGCAAGTGGTTATGCATAAGCTCATGGTTACAAAAGATCACAAGAATGTAACAGTTTGGCAAACAAAGGTTTCAATGTTGGGCAGGCTGGTAACAAACGGCAGGGGCAGCAGCAGGCTCCTGTTTACTTGCCTTGTTGGGAGCTATTAATCCATTATGTACATAAGCTGTGGCCGGCTTGTTTACTGAGTTTGTGTTTTGCACACCAGTACCTAATCTGCCAAATCAGGAGGAATGTGTTTATATGGTGGAGCTCACAAAACAAGTATTTGACCACTCCTTGACCCTCAGATACAGGTGGGAAAAACAGCTGTTGAAACTAATTGAGTTCGTCTGTATATAAAAAGGCGGAGCTAAAACAAACCAGGGCTGCAGTCTCTACTGACAGTCCTCCCAAGTATCTTTTCTGTCTCTTTTTCTTTCTTTCAATCCTCACTCCCCCTTTCAGGTACTGTGCGTCTTGGCCAGCTGGCACCGGCAAGTGGCACCCGGAACAGGGACCTGAAAAGTAGGGGAAAAAGTGAAGGACACCACTGGAGAAGTTAAGTGAGTGCACTCGGTACAATTGGGGAGCGGTGAGTATTTATCTTGGGAGAAGATGGGGCAAGGAAACAGTCGCTCAGTTTTTGTAAGGAATATGCTTGGGGCCCGAGAGGCAAAGGCTGAGACTAAAGAGAATCCGATAAGCCACAGCTGGGATAAAAGTGAAACCAAACCTTCCGCTCCACCAGAGCCAGTTCCATTAGCCTTGCCACCCTTTTATGAGGACCCCCATCTAGGGCTAGAAGAGGATCTCTTGACCCTGAGGATGAGTCTGCCCTAGGAGAGGAGATGGTTGAGTATGATCAGGAGCAGTGTCCACCTCTAATTGCTTTGCCTGATCACTGGGAAATTAAGCAATTAAGGGCAGAGTTAGACACTGTGAAGAAGGAAATGTTAAAGAACAAAGAGAAAAGAATTAAGACCACCCCAACACCCTCTATCATGGTAGGATTAGATCCTCCTCCTCCGAGGCCACCGAAGGTTGTTGCACCTCCCATGATTGCCATGGCTCAGGAGCCTTCGGCAGGAATCTGGTACCCGCTTAGAACTGTACAATCTCCGCTACAACAGGCCATTGGGGCCGCGGTAGAGCAAGGAGAGTCAGTGCATGGATTTCATGTCTTCCCAATTTCTGAGCAAGTTGATCAGCAGGGCAACAGGGTGCGGTCTCATGTACCTGTGCCTTTTAAGCAGCTTAAGGAACTAAGGACTGCTGCTCAGTATGGTCCCACTGCCCCTTTTACCCAGGCTATGTCGGTATTTACTGATGGTTCTTCTAATGGGCACACAGCTTATGTGATTTATGGGCAAAGTTATTCTTTTCAAACTCCCCCTGCTTCAGCACAGATAGTGGAACTTCGCACTGTAACTGCAGTGTTCCAGCTTCTCACCTCAAAACCCTTCAATCTCTATACAGATAGTCATTATGTAGCTCGAGCTCTACAGGAAATTGAAACAGTACCTTTTTATTGAAATGAGGAATGTTCAAATTTGTTTGCTGTTAAGACAAGTGAAAAATAGTATTAAATCTAGAAAATATCCTTGCTATATAGGACATCTCAGAGTGCATAGTGGTCTTCCTGGGCCATCAGCTTTGGGGAAAGCCTTGGTGGATAAAGCCATTCAGCTTATAGGATTGACTCAGATAGAGCAAGCTACAAATTCTCATGCCATTCATCACCAAAACAGCCAAAGTTTGAGAAAACAATTTCATATTACTTAGGAAGCTGCAAGACAAATTGTGTGACAATGCTCATCTTGTCCTTAAACACAAATTGTTCCTCATTATGGGGTTAATCCTAGAGGACTGAAGCCTAACCAATTGTGGCAAATAGACATTACTCATGTTGCAGATTTTGGCAGGCAAAGGTATGTACATGTTACAATAGGTACATTTTCTGGCTAGGATACCATATAACCCACAAGGACAAGGTATAGTGGAAAGAGCACATGGCGCTTTAAAAGCACAATTACAAAAAATAAAAAATGGGGAGTTATATCCCCAGACACCAAGTAATCTTTTACATCATACTCTTTTCATTTTAAACTTTTTGAATTTGGATAAAAATGACTGCTCTGCGGCAGACAGAATGTGGCACCCTCAGTCACGGGATACCTACACCCAAGTCAGATGGAGGGATCCTTTAACTGAACAATGGAATGGCCCCGACCCTGTATTGATATGGGGAAGGGGGCATGTTTGTGTTTTTCCGCAGGACGCAGATGGAGCCAGGTGGCTGCCGGAAAGGCTGGTGAGGTTCGCCGGATAAGCGCCACAGAAAAAAAAGTAGAAAAGAATGATGAGGCGACAAACGTGGCTGATGATGATCCCACAAGTGATCTTGTCTGAGTTATACTGGACTTATGTTCCTGATCCACAATATTGCACCCCACGGTATGGGAGGAAAAAGAGATAGTACTGACTGTGAATTACTCTTGGTTAATTGCTCAGCCTGCTTTAAAACACCTGATGATGCAAGTGGCAATGAATTTTTATTGTTTTGGATTGGGAAGTGGGTCACCTATTTGTTTTGTTAAAAATAATAAGTCCGGGTGTGTACAAGTAGATGACTGTGTGCTTGTGGGACAAAGTGGATATTGTGCCAATA
>NW_008345373.1:654807-660122 GCF_000622305.1 Nannospalax galili
GATCCATTATGTACATAAGCTGTAGCAGGCTTGTTTACACACCAGTACCTAATCTGCCAAATCAGGAGGAATGTGTTTATATGGTGGAGCTCATAAAAAAAGTATTTGACCACTCCTTGACTCTCAGATACAGGTGGGAAAAACAGCTGTTGAAACTAATTGAGTTCTTCTGTATAAAAAGGCTGAGCTGAAATAAACTGTGGCTGCAGTCTGTACTGACAGCCCTCCCAAGTATCTTTTCTGTCTCTTGTTTTTTCTTTCAATCCTCACTCCCCCTTTCAGGTACTGTCCGTCTTGGCCGGCTGGCACCGGCATTGCTTCATTCTTTTTCTTTTTATCTCATCTTGGGGGCTTTCTGGGGTTCAAGTTTCTTTGCAACCACTTCATGTCAGTGATCTCCATTTGCCAACACACTACTCTGACATGTATGTTCCTTAAAGTATGTTGTTTTCGGGGACTGGAGAGGTTGCTCAGCAGTTAAGGGCACAGTACTGCTCTTGCAGAGTACCAGGACCCTCATGGTGGCTAACAACTGTCTGTAACTCTAGTTCCAGGGTATCCAACGCCCTCTTCTGACCTGCAAGGGCATTACACAACATGGAGGCAATGCAATCATACACATAAAATAAATAAAAATAATAAAATATTTTTTAAGGTATGTTATTTTTATCTGGTTTTAAATTCTGTTGAAGTAAAAATTTTATATTTAGATAAGATACATCTACTATGATGTAGTTGATTCACAGAGAAACGAACAAAATAGTAGGACTTTAAAACTGAAGCAAAGACAGGTAAGGAATGAAAACACTGGAATACAATTGCTAAGGTAGATGAGATCTTGGATGCTCTACAGGACAATGAACCAATGAACTCCGGAGTTGCCTTGTCTATTGAACAGAAATAAATTTGCATCTCTACCAGACAAAAATCACTGTCAATTTATTAGCCTTCAAAAGTTAGTGTCTATCTTATAGGTTCAGGCTCCTGCTGGTAAATCATAAATTGACAAGATATATTTAATGGTCCTTGGGTGGGCTTGTTAGTGGAGGCTCAGGAGAAAGGACATCTTTCTGCCTTATTAAAAATATTTGTCTTATTAAAAAATTATTTATTTAATAACCACATAATTAGAAGAAGCATTTATTACAACAGCGTTGACATATTCAATAGCAATTTCCAGAGCTAAGATGCATCTCTTTCATAATTGGCTGTAAATTTTTACATTTACAGTTGAATTCATACAGTTATACAATACTGTACTCAGTCTAAACCCTAAAGGACATAAAGTTAAATGAGGTTTTAACCTCTAAAAAGGATATCCATTTCATTATTAAAATGCACATTTTCATACACAAAAATTCATTTTTTAATGAAATTGACACTAAGATGTTTGAACATGTGTTTCTAATCTCTATATATCTGATTATTACTAGTCATAGTCGGTTACTTTCTGAGCTCCTTGGCATCTGAGCAGGGACATAAAGTCATCAGGTAGATGTGGAAAAAACATTACCATGTGTCTCTAATCTGTTTGTATCTGATTGTTACTAGTCATAATTGGTTGCACTCAGATACTTGGTGCCTGTGTATGTATATAAAGTCATCAGGTAGATTTCAATGGTAATGTTTATCACCTCTACTAATTAGCATGACATAAATTTTTATGCTTCCTCCTCAAATATAATACATTTCTTTTAGTTTGCTGATTTTTTCTTTTCTTTTCTGTGTGTGTGTGTTTGTGTGTGTGTGTGTGTATCACACAGAACATCCCAAATCATCTTATTCAACTATACACCCACTTCCCAGATGGCACCTGCCCATAGCCTCCCTTCCCTTGACTAGAGCCCTTATACTCTGTTATCCCTGCTACTGTCTGCTGTGTTGTTGGCACCTCCAGCCATCCCCCCTCCCCACTTGCCCTTCTGGTGAATCTAGTCAGCCTATCTAGAGGTCTCTGTTTAGGAGGGTCAGCTGTTCCTCATACAGCAGTATTCACTTGTTAATATTCCTTCAGATAAGATTGGGGTCTGCTGTTCAATTTCCCAGTTCTATGCTGGGTGGTCCATTGGGCCACCCAGGCCAACAACTCAAAAGAAGGATCTCCATCTGGCATTGTTGCTTGTTATGTAGCCTTTAGCTATACATATGGACTCTTAAAAATTATATTGGCCCCTTTAATCTTTGGTTATACTTTCCTTTTGGTTGTTTAAGGCCATACAATTGGCCCAGATAAACCAATTTATTTTTACTCTTAAGGTCGTATGAAGATCTGTTCCTCAGGGGTCACATGGGCTTGGGAGGAGACCCTGGCACCTTTCTTTTACCAGTTCCACCTATGTGAAGATTAGTCAAAGGTCCTGCTCGACCATGGCTGGCTTCACTTGGAAGCATGGAGAAAATGTTTCCTCTGTGTTGACCCTCCTCTTTGTAGACTGGACACTGGTTCAAGTCCATCTGGTGGGATCTCCTCAGCCTCCTTGATCAAGAGGACAGCTGACCCACCACAATTACAGGACATTTTGGGAGATGCTCATAGTCCCCTGACACTAGTTGACCTAGTTGGGCAAGGAGCAAAAACTGTCTTTTATGTCCCTCTGACCAAATCATTATAGGCCTCAAAGTATGTCTGTTTAACATCCAAGAAGGTTAGTTCCACCAGTATGGTACTTTTTTAAAAAAAATTAAAAAATATATTTTATTTATTATTTTTATTTTATGTGTGTAAGTATATTGCCTGCATGTATGTGAGTGCACTCGTGTCATGCAATGCTGCGGAGGTCAGAAGTGGGCTTTAGATTCCCCTGGAACTGGCGTCAAGGACAGTTTGTAGCCACCATGTAGGGGCTGGGAATTGAACCTGGGTCCTCTGCAAGAACAGTCAGTGCTCTTAACTGCTGAGCCATCTCTCTACCCCCAGTCTGGTACTTTTAATTACTGTGTGTCATGTATATAAATCTTGGGCAAAGACCAAGTGTTCTCATATAAACCTTACCTAGACATATATTTTTTGTTCTGGTATGTACAATTTGTTAGTAAGTTGTTGGACGAATATGGTTCCCTCTGGATTTCAAAACTAGCTAGGCATTATTTATCTCTCGCATTGTCTAACCCCTCCATCATGGTTTCCCCAATTAAGGTGCCCCCATTTCCCCCCTTTCTCCCTTAATAATACTCTTCTCCTATGGTCTTAACTCTCTTGAGCTCCTTCTTTCCCTTTATCCCCTAGGTTCCTTGTATATGGTTCCCTCCTCCCTCCCTTAAACTAACCCAATTTTTATCCATATCTCCCTTATTAAGGCCTGTTTCCTACTGTTCTTCTCTTTCAGGTTGTTTCTTTTCCTTTACCTCCATGGCTCCTTTCCATTATCCTGGTTCCTGTAGTCATGTCTGGATACATACTCACTTATCAGAATTTGGTTCTAGGATCCACATATGAGGGAGAACATACATCGATTTTTTTTTTTCTGAGTCTGTGTTACTTCACTTAGTATAACAGTTTCTAGTTCCACCCATTTACCTGCAAATTTCATGACTTCATCTTTCTTTACTGCTGAGTACAATTCCATCATATAAATGAACCACATTTTCATTATCCACTCGTCAATTGAGGGACACTTAGGTTGCTTCCATCTCTTAGCTATTGTGAAAAGAGCAGTGACAAATATGGATGTACAAGTGTCTCTGCAATAGGATGAGTTCTTTGGGTACATGCCAAGGAGTGGTATAACTGGGTCAAATGGCAGGTTCATTTGGAGTTTTTTAAGAGTTCTCCACACTGCTTTCCATAGGGATTGAGAACCAGTTTGCAGCCCCACCAGCAGTGGATGAGCAGTCCCCTTTCCCCACATCCTCTCCAACATTTGATATCATTTATTCTCTTGATCTTAGCCAGTCTGATTGGGGTAAGATGAAATCTTAAAGTGGTTTTAATTTGCATTTCTCTAATTATTAGTGATGTTTAACATATTTTAAGATGCTTATAGCCATCTTTACATCTTCTTTTGAGAACTCTCTGTTCAGCTGCTTAGCCCATCTTTTAATTGGGTTACTTCCTGTCTTGATTTTCTGTTTTTTTGAGTTTGTTATATATTCTGGTTACTAAACCCCTGTCAGATGTGTTGCTGGTGAATGTTTTCTCCCATTCTCTGGGTTTTCTGTTCACTTCCCTGGTTGCCTCCTTTGTTGCCCTTGTTTCCTGAGCAATTACTGGACCTGGGATTAACTGAAATGAGAGAGATCTTCTTGATTGGATCATCTGAAGCTGGAAGACACACCCTAAATATGGGTGTTACCTTCTGGTGACAGCCTGTATAAACGGCCACGGCAGAGGAGAACGCCAGGCTTCTTGCTGCTTGCCTTCTCCCTCACTGGTGAGTTGTCTTGCTGCTGTAGACTGAAGACTAGCTGATCTTTTGGATTCATCAGACCTTCAGCGCCAGATTGGGACTACTGAGAGGCATCCAGCCTCATGGACTGAGTGACTACGGATTCTCAGCCTCTCCAGTGTGGTGCAGCCAATATTGGACTACTCGGTTTCTATCCTGTGAGCTAAGCTGATAAATCTCTATACATATATATTCATTCTATGGGTTCTGTTTCTTTGGAGAACCCTGACTAATACACCTCCTTTGATGTACAGAAGCTTTTTAGTTTAATGAGGTCCCATTTGTTGATTCTTGGCCTTGTTTCTTGAGCAATTGATGTCCAGTTTAGAAAATTCTTTCCTACACCTATATCTTTTAGGTTTTTGCCAATGTTTTCTCCTAACAGTTTCAGTGTTTCAGGCTTTACACTGAGGTCTTTGATCCATTTGGAATTGATTTTCATGCAAGGTGGAAGATAGGGGTTTAGTTTCATTCTTCTATAGGTGGAGATTGAGTTTTGCCAGCACCATTTGGTGAACATGCTGACTTTCCTCCAGTGAATATTCTTGGCCCCTTTGTCAAATATCAGGTGGCTGAAATTGCATGTACTCATATTTGGGCCTTCAATTTTGTTCTATTGATCTATGGATCTATTTTTTTTTTGCCAGTACCATGTTGTTTTTATGACTATAGCTCTGTAACACAGCTTAAAATCTGGTTGAGAATTTTTGCATCTATGTTCATTAACAATATGGGTGTATAGTTTTCTTTTTTGATTGTATCTTTACCTGGCTTTGGTATGAGAGTGATGCTGGCTTCATAGAAGGAATTTGGAAGTTTTCCCTCCATTTCTATTTTTTTGAATAAATTAAGTAGTATTGGATGCAGATCTTCTTTAAATGTCTGATAGAATTCTGCTGTAAATCCATCTAGTCCTGGGCTGGTTTAGCT
>NW_008345373.1:660601-681339 GCF_000622305.1 Nannospalax galili
ATGTAGGCACTTAGAGCTATAAACTTCCCTCTTAGGGCTGCTTTTAATGTGTCCCAGAGGTTGTGTTGTGTTGTATTGTCCTTTTTGTTGAATTCCATGAATTCTATTATTTCTTTCTTAATTTCTCCTTTGACCCACTCATTGTTTAAGAGTGTGTGGTTCAATCACCAGGAGTTTGTGTAGTGACTAGGGCTTCATCCAGTGTTGATTTTGAACTTTATTGAATTGTGGTCTGATAGAATACATGGAATTATTTCAATCTTTTTGTATTTGTTGAGGTTTGTTTTGTGCCCCCAGTATCTGGTTGATTTTGGAGAAGATTCCATGGGGTGCTGAGTATAAAGTGTGTCCTTTGGTGCTTGGGTAGAATACTCAGTAGATATCTGTTAGGTCCATTTGATATATGGTATTGTTTAATTCCAATGTCTCTCTGTTAACTCTCTGCCCTGTTGACCTATCTAATGGAGACAGTGGGGTATTGAAGTCCCCTGATATTAATGAGTTTGGATTAATCTGGGTCTTAAAGCCCTGTAGTATTGTTTTTGTGGAGTTGAGTGCAACAGAGTTCGGTGAATATATGTTCATGATTGTAATATCTTCTTGGTTTATTGTTTCTTTGTTCAGAATGAAGTGGCCCTCTTTATCTCTTCTGATTAGTTTTAGTTTAAATTCTATTTTGTCAGATATTAGAATTGCAATGCCTGTTTTTTTCTAAGTACCATTCGCTTAGTATATTTTTTTCCATCCTTTCACTTTGAGATAGTGTCTGTCCTTGAAAGTGAGATGAGTTTCTTGCAGACAACAAAAAGATGGGTTTTGTTTCTTAATCCATTCACCTAGTCTTTGTCTTTTGACTGGGGAGTTCAGTCCATTCATAGTCAAAGTTATTAATGAAAAATGTGTATTGAATCCTGTCATTTTTATTTCAGTTTACATTCTTGATATAGCTATACTTTTGGACATTCATACCTTCATTAATTCCTTTCTGCAACCCCTTGGGTATAGTCATTCCTTTCTTCAGCAATTTGTATTGCTTTTAGAACTCTCTGAAGGGCTGGTTTTGTGGATGTGAATTCCTTCAGCCTATATATGTCATGGAAGATTTTTCTTTCCCCTTCGACTATAATAGACATTTTGGCTGGGTATAGTAATCTGGGTTGGCATCTGTGGTCATTTAGAACTGAGAATTCTTTTGTCCAGTCTCTTCTGGTTTTCATAATTTGCACTGAAAAGTCAACTGTAATCCTAATGGGATTTTCCTTTACATGGGACTTGTTTCTCTTTTGCAGCTTTCAGAATTGTCTCTTTGTTTTGTACATTTAGTGTTTTTACTATGATGTGCCATGGAGAGTTTCTTTTCTGGTCCTGTATGTTTGGTGTTCTAAATGCTTCTTGCATTTCTATGGGCATGTCTTTAATTTTGGGAATTTTTCTTCTACAATTCTATTGAGGATCTGTTCCATGCCATTATCTTGGAATTCTCCTTCCTGTATGCCTATGATTCATTAGTTTGGTCTTTTTATGATGTCACACAATTCCTGCATATTCCATTCTTGCGCTTCTTAAATTTTTCATGTTCTTTGCTTGAGTGGTCTAGTTTTTCCACTTTATCTTCCAGTCTTGATATTCTGTTTTCCATTTCATTCATCCTGTTGGTGAGGCTTTCTCCTGTCGTTTCTAATTGGCTTACTGAGTATTTTACATCCTTCTTCATTTCAGCCTGAGTAGCCTTCAGTATTTTTAGCTCTTTTATGAATTCATTCTGAAGTTTATCCCTATCTTCCTTCAGTTCTTTGATTTCTTTTTTTAATTCACTGAATTCTTTTTATCATGTTTATCACTGTTCTTTTGAGTTCCATGTCCTGCATTATCTCTAGGGGGTTCTCACTGTACTCCTCTAGAGGACTATTCATATTTGGTGGGGATATGTTATTTTGGTTTTTCATGTTATGATTTTTTTCTCTGTGATTTTGACATGTGAATTTCATTTGTAGTTTCTGATTCTTGTGTGATACTTAAGCCTTCTGGTTTTCTCTTTTGATTTTATATTGGAGTGGCCAGATTGCTTTTGTCTTCAGGAGTTCCCACAGGGGCCCAGTCAGATGAGGTTCAGATACTCTCATGCTTCCTCATAGATCTGGATCCCTTCAGGAAAGATTTTGGCCTCAGGAATTTGGCAGTTGGACTGGCCTGGGAGCAGGGCCAGGAAAGGTGCTGGTCTTGGGCAGCTGCTGGCCATGACACCCAGAGATGCAAAGGGAGATGGGGGCAGGGAGAGGCCCCAAGACCTCCTGGGGACTGCACTGAGGAACTGGGTTGGTCTGGATGCAAAGGGTCAGGAAGCAGAAAGGTCAGCCCTGGCATCCAGGAAAGAGGCTGGTGGGCTGTGCAGTCCAGAGAAGTAGAGGGAGGTGAGGGCGGGACCAGGCCCAGAGGGCTCCCCGGGACCTCAAGAAGAAACTTTGTCCATTTGCATAGAAGGGATCAGGAAGCAGTGGTGGCCCCAGGCCGAGAGGTCAGCCCAGGCATCCAGGAAAGAGGCTGGTGGGCTGTGAAGCCCAGGGAAGCAGCAAAAATAGCTCTGCTTTATGCCCAAATTTTAGGTATTTTCATCCTAACAATTGTTTATATGTGGATTGTAGCATACGTGTTGTACTGGAAGCTTCAGTTGTCCACTTGACACACCTGGGAAGCAGGAGCCTCAACTGGGGGAACTTTCTCTATTGGACTGGCCAGTGGGCATGACTGTGAGCAGTTTTCTTGATTGCTGAGTGACATGGGAGGGTCAAACCTACTGAAGGTAGTCTTGAGTTGTTTAAGAAAGCAGGCTATAATAATCACAACAATGACCAGCACAAAATACTATATTGTGGCAGTAGTGGCATTTTTTATCTTGGGGGTGGGTAATCAAGAGCTACCTAATTGGATTTAAAGACCAATCAATGAGAGGAAATTCATGTGTGGTACTGTAAACATAGTCAAATACACATGGCTGGAGAGGCCATAGATTTAGAGAAAATCCCAAAGATGTCACATCCCTAGGGAAATGAAATTTCTTACTATATGCAAAATATGGATCATCATATTTATGGACAAGTATGCCAAATACTTCTCATCAAAGAAGCTTCTCTTACAACAGATGTTGACTATTACAGAGTTCCCCAACACAGAGTTTGTGAAATTCCCAATCCTAGGTGACACATCTACAATGGAACCTCTACACCTAAGGCTCACAGAACACAGTGGAACAAGGGTTAGAGAGAATACTAATGCATCTCTCAACTCTCATTAACAAAGCTCCCTCATGCAACAGAGGTCCATAAACACAAATGGACACACATGGCCAGAGCATAGAGATTAAGAGTCTGAAGAGTGTGGGCCCTTGGACAGGTCTCCTATATTAAACTTCACCCACTCAGGGCTCAGTACAATGGTGGACAAAGGGTGAAAAGATTGCAAGAGCCAAGGAGGAGGTACATGACCATATGGAAATAGAGTCCTACAGGCTCCTGGAACCTTGCTCATATGAACCTACAGCAGTGGTGTTAGCATGCACATGACCCATGCAAACCCAAGGAGACAAAAACCCAGCACAGAACTGTGAAAATGAACAGCAGGACCCAATCTTAGGCAAAGAACTATTGACAGTTGATTACTGCTGGGTGAGGAACAGCTGATCTTCTTAAAGGGAGGGACTCTTGATAGACTGACTAGATCTCAGTGGATGAACTTGCACTGAGGGATGTCTGGGGACACTGACTTGACTGGATAGACCTTAACATCAATGACATAATGCATGAAATACAGTGGGGGTGGCTATGGGAGGGTGCCAGTGGGGAAGGGGGTATAAAGATGATTAAGATGTTCTGTATGAAGCACACATAAATGCAATACAAATAAAAATAAATAAGAAAAAGAAAGGCTGAACACAAGAAAGAGGAGCAAGTCAGTGGCAGGGTTCTCCCATGGTCTGGGCTTCAGCTCCTGCCCTGGCCTCTTGCCACACTCCTCGATGATGGACCATGAACTATGAATTTATGCTAAAATAAACTTTCTTCCCCAAAGTTGTTTTTTGTCAATGTTTTATCACAGTAATAGAGAAACAAATTAAGACATGCTAATGATGAATGCATCTCAGTAAACTTATTTAATGTCGCTGGCCACAGCCCATTCATTTTTAATGAGTGGAAGCAGTGCTGGTTAGTCATTACCCACGTTGACACAAACTGGAGTCACCTCACAAGAGGGAACCTCAGCGGAGGAATTTCCTCTGTCAGACTGGCCTGTGTCCATGTCTGTGGGGCATTTTCTTGATTGTTAATTGATATAGGAGGGTCCAGCCCACTGTGGGCTATGCCATCCCTGAGCAGGTGGTTTTGGGCTGTATAAGAAAGGTGGCTGAGTAATCCAGGGGATGTAAGCCAGTGAGCAGTGTTCCTCTGAGCTCTCTGCTTCAGTTCCTATCTCAAGATCCTGCCTTGAGTTTCCTGCCTTAGGTTTCCTCTATGATGAGCAATAAATTAAAAGATTAAGTGAAATCTTTCCTTCAAGTTCATTTTCCTCTTTTTTTTTTTTCTTTCTGAGATAGGGTCTCTCTGTAGCCCCAGATGTCCTAGAACTCACTATGTAGACTAGGCTGGCCTTGAACTCACAGAGATCCGCCTGCCTCTGCCTCCCGAGTGCTGGGATTAAAGGTGTGCGCCACCATGCCCGGCCCCTCTTGGTTTTTAGCACAGTAACAGAAAGCAAACTAGCACAAAAACTCACAATCTAAGTGTTTTACACAAATGTGTGCTTTTCATTGAATCATTTTGCAGTGTAGTATGTTCTTTTCACATGTAATACTGTAGGCTGTTGAACAGGTGGTAATGAAGTCCTGGTCAATTCTAGGCTAGTTGCCCAAATTTAGAGATGGGTGTGTGGGTGTGACTCTTGACTCTGGTCTTTCCCTGTCCCTCTTTTCTCATCTGTAGAATACGGTCATAGATAGCAGTTCTCACCTACAGTCACATTGGGAGAACAGAATATCAGGCTGGTCTCAGCACACAGCAGGCATGCACCAGTGTTCATGCTTACTGTGTTATTTACTGCAGAGATATCTAGACTACCTCAACAGCAGTTGGTCATGTGCCCATGAGTAGATGTTCCAGGTGAAAGGTCTTTGTTGTCCTAATGTATGTGAATAAAGCATCTAGCTCCTGGATTGGAGGTGTATCAGAACTGGAATCATCAGGTGGCTGATTCGGAGAAGCAGGGCCTTATTAAAATAATTGAATGGGCTTGTCGGATTTGGAAAAAGCACATAAACAGTTGTGAGATATGGCATCCACGGGTATTCAGATCTAAACCCATGCTCTCCAGTCTCCCTCCTAATGGCTGTCCATCCTCCTTAAGTCAATGTGTGGATGTCAGTAGCTAGCCCTATGACTTCATCGTCTTTATTCTGTCATTGTTGCTGCTCATTGCATATGATTTTCTTATGTCTCTTTCCCACATGCTTGACACCCTCCAGAAGGGTGCTCAAGAAATGGATATAAATCTTGAATCTCCAGGGCTAAGGTGTGGCTCTGAGACAGGTAAAAGTAAAGGAACAGTAAAGAGCCAGGCCTCCTAGAACTTTACTTTTCCAATGTGTCCTTGACCCAGCAGCCTCAGAACCACTTGGGAGCTTTTAGAATTGTAGAATTTCAGACTTACTCTAGACTGCTGATGTGGAATCTATATCAAAATATAGGTTACTAGGTGACATGTGCACACAGACATGGGGAAAGTGCTCTACTAGGATACAAGGACTGGCCACACTATCCCAGACAAATCTACATACTTTCCTACTGAGCTTCTGTCTCTGGAGCACAGATACAAAGATGTGATAAAGTGGAAGAAGGGAGGAGCCAAATGCTGGTCTTGTTTCATACAGAAGACAGATTCAGAGATAGTGAGTGACTGATGGAGCAAATGTCACTTCACTTGAAATCAGGAACCCTGGGCTTAAGGTTTTGAATGAGTGTTATCCTCAGATACTGCTGGTCTTAGGGAGAAGGGCACTCTGTGAGTCAGGAATCAAAGCAATTTTTCTAGTTTCATTCTGTTGCCGTGGTAAAACACTGACCTAAAGCAATGTAGGGAAGAGAGGGTTCATTTCATTTTATACTTCTAGGTCACCATCTATTATTAAGGGAAGGCGGGGGCAGGAATTCAAGGCCAGAACTTGGAGCAGAAACCATGGAGAAATATTTCATGCTGGCTTGCTCCCTGGCCCATGCACAGACTCATGCTTAGCTGGCTTTCATACATAGCTGAGGACCAACTGCCTAGGGATGGGGTCACCCACAGTAAGCTGGGCTCTCCTACAGCAATTAATAATGAAGGCAGTACCCTGCAGACATGTTTATAGGCAATCTGATACAGACGACTAATTGCTGCTTTTCTTTCAGATGATTCTAGACTGTGCCAAGTTGACCATCAAGGCTAAACAGGTCAACAATAGACATGGGGGGTGCGGTGGGCTGAGAGCACTGGGGCATGTGTCTACTTACAAGTCTTATTTCTTACTATTGGTAGCAACATACTCATTTCTGTATCTTTTACAATTAGTTACATGAATGAATAATAAAATAGCATCTCTTAAGGAATCCCTAGTTTTGGTATTCTGTATAAATTCACTAGTTTAGTCATCATAACCCCATGAGTTTGCTGTTGTTGGCATCTCCAGGAAGATGGGACTTCATCTTCCTGGCCTTCTTCTTCTTTGTTTTATCATCCTAAGGTGTGAAGACTAACTTACCTAGGTACACAAAACTAATGACTCTGACCTTGGATTTTGAGCTCTGACAAAAGACTAAAGACAACTGAAGAACCATCTTCTGCTTTTGAGAAGTGCTGTAAGTACATGCTTGTGTTTGTTCATGGTGGCCCGAACAGAGCCTCTTGGAAAATCTCTCATTTGTGTTATTCGTGTTTTTCATTATAACAAAGTCATTTGATGATTGAAAGATTGTGATCTGAGCTTACAGAAGAAAGTATGAACTGGTCTCTTCATTAAGTTCATATCATTGTAAAGTTTAAAACAATGAATTCATGACAAGCATGAAGAAATGGTCAAATTTTTGGTCCTCTCCTTTACATGATTTCTTTATATTTTTCATTTTATGTGTATAAGTGTTTGCCTTTATGCATGTTTATACATGCATCATGTGTATGCCTATTGCCCACAGAGGGCAGAAAAGGGTGTTGAATCTCCTGGAACTGGATTTACAGGTGGTTGTGAACTGCCACATGGGTCCTGGGAACTACATCCAGGTCCTCTGCAAGAGCAGCAGGTGGACTTAACCTCTGAGCCATCTCTTCAGTCCCAAGTTCAGCATTCATTTTTTTTTAGATTATGAAAATTTGTTATTTTTTAAATTATTTCTTTAATAACCATATAATTAGAAGATGCATTTCATCGCAACAGCATTGACATATTGAATGACAATTTCCAGAGCTAAGATGCATCTCTTTCAAAATTGGCTGTAAATTTTTAGGTTTACAGTTGAATTAATAGTTATACAATAGTTTACTCAGTATAAACCATATAAGACATAAAATTGAATGAGCTTTTAACCTTTGAAAACGATCTCCATTTCATTTTAAAATATACTGTTTTATGGGAACAGCTGGAGGCATTGACAACACAGTGGACAGTAAAGGGGATGATGGAGTATATGGGTTCCAGTTGGGAGGGCCACTTGGGATGTGGGTATAAAGATGAATAAGATTGTTTGGGATGTTCTGTATGAAATACACACAAAAAATCAATCAATAAAAAATGAGTTATGTTTGAGGGAGAAACATAAAAATTTGCTTCATGTTAATTAGTAGAGGTGAAACACATCACCACTGAAATCTACCTGATGATTTTATATCCATGCTCAGGTGCCAGAAAGTAACCGACTGTGACTAGTGATGATCAGCATTCTTTAGAATGCACGTGGTTCAGAAACTATGAAGAGATGTGATTTAAACTGTGAGAAGACGCAGATGTGGAAACAACAGGCAGGGAATTTCACAGTATTGTTTCATGTGATTGACACCTAATTTTCATGTCTTAGGGCCGTTTTAATACCTTCAGATGTCGTGAAGCTCACGTGTTGCAGGGCTCATTGAACTTGCAGTTAATTGTTGTTGACAGTCCGGGCGCCATGTTGGAAGTGCTTGTCTTGCATGTCTGTGTGCACCCACCCCTGTGAGAAGACCAGATTGTACTCAGTCCTCTTTCTCAGAACCTACTGATCCTTCTTCCAAACTGGTCTGTTCCTGTTCCCAAGCTGTTGGCTGAGTTGTTTATTGTCTCTCTCCTCCGGGTTCCAACTCACATGTCTCTGCTAAAGAGAAACAGCACACAAATGTTTGCCTTCTGGTGTTGAGTTCACGTTCTTTGGTACTGTCCTTGGTCATAGCTGCGTCCCACTTTGATCTTGTGGTTCCTTGTTCTTTCCTAAAGCCTCTGCAGGGTCTTTGTTAACTCCAAGATCTGAAGTTCTCTGATACTGACATTTTGTTTCAGCTGTGTGTGTGTGTGTGTGTGCACGTGTGTGTGTGTTTGTGTGTGCACACACCTGTACTTGTGTTTGCAACGGTGCTCTTGTGTGTCTGTATCTGTGTTTTGGATGTTGAATACAAAGGGAGATAGACAGACAAAGAAAGAGAGGAGAGAGAGAGATTTTGTTCTGTCATCTTATATCTTCCAACAATTCTGAAGATAAAATACTGTTTAAAGAGAACCCGGGTGTGAACAATGGAATGTTCCCCCTTCTCACTTGCATTTCATGACTCACTTCCTACCTTCTTCTTTACCATGGCTGTGCATATTTTTTCTGAATGGCATCAAAGCTGCTTTTAAAGGAAAAACTTCCCCCTCAGCTTCAGTGAAGATGTATTTGCTGATGCAGCCCAGTGGGGAATGCTCCTCTTCCTAGCTCTCACCTGCTGAGTGCCCAGGGCACCTTCCTGACTTTTTTCATATTTATTTGATCTCCTCCCTGGGTGATCTCACCTATACCCACAGGTTTAAATAACACCAAGAAGCTGGCGATTCCCCAGGTTATATTCTCAGCTATGAAACCTCCTAGGAACCCAAGAATTGTTATTACAGCTCACTGGACTGTTCCACCTGAACAGATGCAGGAATTTCAATTGCAACCTGAGCCACCAGAAAGCCTTTCTTCTGGCACCTCCAGCCCCTACTAGTCTCCCTGAGTAAAAGCAGCACCAGCCAAACACACAGGAGTTATTCTTGGCTCCATTCCTTCTCAGTATTTCAGCAGCCCATTGGCAGATCTCCTCCAAAATCTATCGTGAGTGGATTCCAGTTTCCTCACCTCCACTGATCCACCCTAGTCCAGACCAGTGCTATCCAGCCCCTCAGGTAATAAAATAGCTTTCTGGTTCCACATTCCCTTATAATCTACAGCTGTAGATTTCATTTTGAAGTATCAGCTAGAGTATCATCACTCTTTCACAAGGTTTGTAATCGCCCAATAGCTTCCTTTTGCTCTCAGAATAAACTCTGACCTGTCTATACACATAGCCCTGGAAACTCAGCAGGATCTAGGCTCAGGATGCATTATAAGCAACTCTTAGTCAGTTTGCTCTTTGACAACCTCACACGTTTATAATGCGCTCTGATTGCTCTAACTCAACCCCCCCTTAGCTCTCTTCATTCTTGTCCCCCTCCTCCCACGTACAAGTCCCTTTCCACATTTATGCCTTTTGGCTTTGTTTTGTGGTCTGCTCGTTTAACCAGGGCTGTGTGTGTGTTCATGGATTATGAACTATACACTGAAGCCTGGTGGGCTCTTCAATGGATCCCTAAGTGAAAACAATGGCTGCTCCTTCCCCAGAAAGTTCAGGCTTCTTCTTTTCATACAATCTCCAAGCTCCCTGCCCAGTAGCTTCTTCCTTCCCCTACTCTGTATGCCCAGCTCTGGACTTGCTGTTCCCACTCTGGGGCATGCTTTTCCTGACTATTGAGATGGCTGCCTTCTTCAGTCACTGAACTCACGTCTTCCTCTTAGAGGCCTTATCTGAGCAGACACGAGATTGGTTTATCTCGTTGTCACTTGTCTCACTGCTTTTTCTTCTTCATGGCCCTTGCATCATCTGAAATACTCCAACACGCTTTCAACTGACCATGCATCTCCCTGTTGCCTGTGAACTACCACTCCGCAGACCAGAAATCCTATTACCCTTAAGCTTTCATCTCCTCACTGTGTCCTTAAACATCTTAACAAACTTTACACAAAGTAGATGTTCATAAATGTTAATTGAGAATAAATGAATGAACCCTTACTTCAAGCTTAACTGTTATTTTATAGATGGCTCTTTGTTGCTATGGAGAATGTTCATTTTCCTACTGAAAACTCTGTTGACATCAGTGTTCTCTTACACAATGGACATTTTATGACTGGATTCATTGTTTTCAAGTCTTCATGTATGGGCAAAGAGCAGTCTTGTTTGGATTTTAAGAGTCCATTGTATATTGGCAGGTGTTCATGACCACACTATAACAGAGGAGGCACGTGGTGACAGCACCATGGAGACATTAGTTTTCTGATTTTATCTTATCTTTGCCCGCACAGATGATGGTCTTGTGAATCAAAACTGCCTTTCTCAGGCTAATGCTCACCAATGTCTTCTCATATCCTGCTTGTCTTCCTTTGATAGCAGGTGCCTCATCTTCCATGTCTTGTCCATAGCTAGTCTTTGACTTTCCTAGTCCCTACATCATGCTGCCCCATGTGCTATCGATATCATCAGGAAGATGTCCTCTAGGCTTATAGGAACAGATTCTTTTTCTTTCTGATTAAAAGAATGAAAAATCAGGAAAAGCAAGGTGTAAGCACTCAGCAAGTTTTATTGAGGACAAACACACACACACACACACACACACACACACACACGTATACTCACATGAAAATGCATACATGCACAGCAAAGCATACAAGGAGAGGCAGTCTCCCCAGCATAGGGAAGGGACCTGGAGATGGTATCCAAGCCTGCCCTGACAGTTGGGGATTTTATATATTTTTGGATAGGGTGAGTTCTCTTTCTCCTTCAGAATTGGCTGGTATAGACCATTATAGGGGGTTGGATAATCCAAATACATTGAAACTGATTGGTTTCTACCACATGAGCCCTCCAGGGGAAGATTTGAAAATCCCCCTGAACAGTTTCCTCTGTCGGGGAGAAGAATCGCATCAAAGTCTTTGTCTTAGAGAAGAATCCAGAAGTCAGACATCTTAAATATTTAAGTGAAAAGTACAGTGAACTGTGTATAGCCTCTGTTTCCTGTCTGTCTGCCTATCAGAGAACTGTCTGACTTCCAGTCCCCCACGGTCGTAGGTAAGCTTACTGGTGCTGACCTCCAGTTTTGAAGAGCTTCTGTACCGTTCATAAGCTGCATGCAATGATAAAGCGCTTATCTGTTCTCAGCAATGTTTTTAATAATTGTAAGAAGAGTCATTATTGCAATAGCTCTGGGGCTTGCATGATGCCTGTGGCAGAAACAAGAGAAATCATAGACAGGACGCAGTGCAGTGCTGGTCCAGAAGACAGTGGTAATGAGATGCTGTGAGAGGCCAGCTGGTCTTACCAGTGTTAACCTCCAACAATGAGTCTTGAGTCTTGCATCTCTTCTCAATGTGAGCACCATCTAACCAGGTTTAAGTGATACCAAAGCCATGCCCCAAAGCCTAGCAGGACTCTTAGCACACAGCGAATTGGGAAGACGTCTTAGCCGAATGGTCAGAATGATAAATTTCGGCCTTGCCTTCCTCTAAGAAGACTCTCCTTAATAGACCCCTATTCTGTCCACTGGGAACAAGAGCTATTAAAATAAAATCCCACTGTGGCTTTAGAAGTCAGCAAGGCTGTTTTCTCAAAACATAATTTCCTTCATATTCAGTGGTGTTTACTTTTGCTCCATGCAACAAAACACAGCAACAGAATCTGAGTTTGAAAATACAGTCCCCTAAGTCTACACATTTTCCCAGCATTAAGCTAAAAAGCGACAAAAGCGTACAGAATTTAGAAGTAGAATAGACACAGACCTTTGCCCAGCTTCTCAGGCTGGCCCTGTGACCTTGAAATACCTGTGCCAATCTCTGTTGTTTCTTCAGCACAGGGATGGGGGCACAAGTGCCACTCCTGGAACATTGTTATATCAATCAAGCCTGATTTGCATACATCTAATGCACCCTATGGAATGTTACGTGAATGACCTCTTAGTCTCTGGATTTTACATTCTGTGCTGATAGAAGATGTCTAATAATGATGGGAACTGAGCCAAGATGGACTGCATTCTAAACTGCAGTGGCTGGCACATCTCAGAGAACCTGAGTTCCCCTTCTGTTTCTGCTACCCCCCTTTCCTCTCCTCTCTTTATCAGCTGTGTTTTGAATATATGGATATAATACACACACACACACACACACACACACACACACACACACACGTGGCCAGTACAGTGATATTACCTTTGGAAGTATTTATATATGAAGGCACACAAGGGAGATGTTCAAGAATAGAAAGCACAAACAAAAAGAATGAAGAAATACAATAAGTGGATTCTTACCAAATGTACAGTCCGTTATGTGTTAATTTCTAACCCTGATAATGTTGCTGTCAGATAAGTATTTGCAGTCTCATTTTAAAATTTGATTTTGGGATAAAGGCACTGATAATGAGCAAGATGAAATAACGGAATTAAGGTTGAAAAATTAATAAATGGCTGGGTCAGTTTTTGAATCCAAGCTCGTCACATTCAAATAAAACAACTTACATTATAAAATGTCTGAATATTTTGTGAAAAATTTAATCTCAACTTATTCCCACAGTATAGCCATCCATTTGAGAATGCACCCTTGTCACGACCCATATCTTGCAGTAATCAGAAAAGTAACCAAAAGTATATTTCTTTTATATTTTGCAACTTACTATAAATGGGATGTTTTGTCCCTTCACAGGCTAAACTCAAATGTTTGGTATGTGGTGGTGTTTGGAGCCTGGGTCTTGGAATGTTACTAGGATTTAATGTGGTCAATAGGATGGGACCCTCATGACTGCATTAGTATCCTGATAAGGTACTCCAGAAAGTTTTCATGCACGTTGCCTGTTCTACTGTCTTCCTCCCTTTTTCCTCTACCATTTCTTCTCCTCTTCCCCCTCTTCCACATCTTCCTCTTCCTCCTCCACCTTCTTTTCCCTCCATTCCTCTGAATTTATGAAAAAGAGGTCATGTGAGCTCACACTGAGACAGCTGTTGCATGCAATTCAAGAGAAGTCTTAGGCTGAAGCAGGTTAGTGAGTTTTCATCAGTTGTCAGACATGTTGGAGGATTAAGAATTGTGGAAGTGAAATGGCCAGTCATGTGTCAAAGAGACTGTGTAGCCCTCATAAACAGAGGAGCGGGTCCCTTCTACTGGGCATCAGCCATTTGGAAGGCCAACTAGACAAGGCACAGCACCAGGATGATTATTTTTTTCTTTGTTCTGCTCTATAAGCCCCCGAGGGTTTGAGAACCAAAGCTCTCTACAGCAAAGGGCCCATCCCTTGGGAAAGAAACCATAGGCAATTGTTTGTATTATCTTGGCTGTCCAATTCCCTCTCTTTTATTTTTATTTATATTTTATTATTTTTCAATTTGTGCATGCTGTACTTATGTGTGCATGTGTGTTTGTGCGTGTATGGGCGTGCTTGCTTTTGCCTATGCGAGCAAATGACAGAGGCTGATATCAGATAGCTTCTATAGTCCTTCACCTTATTTTTTGAGCCAGGATGTCTCATTGAACCTGGACGTAGCCATTCCAGCTAGACCGGGTGACCACTGATGTGGCCTTGAGATCTGCCCTTTGCTGCTCTCCTGCCAAATGATAGAGTCGCACAGGTATAGTACTGAGCCCAGCTTTTGAGGGATCCACTCTCAAGTCCTATGTTTGCATGGCGAGTACTTTACCCCCGAGCCATCTTCCCAGCCCCATCCCCTTCTCTTACATCACTTTACTGTGATTAGCAAAAGGTTAATCAATTCATTACAGGAGCTCCCTACAGAAACCACTGACCTTTGGTGATAAGAGCAAAGACAGTCTACACTCTCAGAGTCTCTGAGTCCTTTGCCTCAGAATTATCATTGCTGTTTTGACTCATGTTTGAGTTAGTGTCCTGACAGGATAGTACACCTACATTCTCCCAGTGTTTTGTAGAAACATTGATAAGGATTCTTTCCTAGGCCTCATCAAGTCTCCACATGGAAACCATCCTTGAACCTAATTTCCAAATTTCAACAAATTCTGATCTTGCAGTCCCCAGTCAGAGGCTTCAGAAACATGGCATTCTACTTCACCTCTTGGGTGATAAACTCCATCTTAGTGACAGGCTGTGTGGGGACATTTGGACAGTCAATGAGGAGTCCAAGAGGGAATAATTCTGCGCATCTGAATTCTGCTGTCAACAGAGGTGTTTTGTTCATGAGTATTTTAAAATTCTATGTTATAGTTGAGTTGAGTAATATAAATATTTCAACTAATAATGGAAGTCCATTAAAATAGTGGTTTATCCAGAGCAAAGTCATGCTAAGAATTGTCCATGAGCATTTGTTCAGAGCTGTCCTTTACTGCTTGTGTACTTTAGGTCAGGTTGTAACCTCCCAGGTCCCCAATTTCTTATGCTATTGAATATAATATTAGCGCTTGGGTGGAAATACTCTGGGATACTGACCATCTTTACCTTTCTCTCTGGTCGTGAAATGTTTGCACTGATGCCTCCAGTCAAGTTGACCTCTTTGGCACACACTTCTGGTCCTGAAATGCTAATTTTCTTCACAGCATCTAATGGAATGCTGGGCACATACCATCAGCTCAATAACCAGCTGTTGGTAGTTTGTACAATCGAAACTGGATCCAATTAAATGTCTGGAGTTTTTTTTTTTTATTTTAACTGTCTGATTTAATAATGTGCCAAGAAAATTTTATATTAGAGATGAGGCTGATTCATAGAGGGCAAGAGTGCTGTGATTATGGAATGCCAGCCAAGTGGCAGGCCCAGAGCAGAGGTTTGGTATGCAGCAGAAATTGCTTTCCCCTGTTCAGAAAGTTTGAAAACATAGCTTGAGTGATTCTGAGGAAATTTTTCAGGTCAGTGATGTGGGATAGGTTCTGACACTAAATGTATCTGAGGTTAAAACCTGTGCTCAGCATCTCTGTGGGGATCATAATCCAGGGACTCTTCATCAACTGCTAAACCCTTGGGCCCATAGGCTAGAAAGCTCAATTTATGGATTATGGTGTGAGTCAAGAATCCAGGTCTGGAGAAGGAACACATGGTTTTCATTCAGGTAATCACTGAGAAATACTTTATCAAATCTCTTGTTGCCTGAGTCTTGGCAATGAGATATCGTCCAGAGTTCATCCTATCAAATTGCTAAATGGGTTAAACTCTCATTTGATAGAACTGGTATTCACAGGCACAGCCAGTCCCTGGAGGCATTTTCATTTGATCAGGCTCCTCTGCATTCTTAAATTGAGGACACTTTCTTTAAAAATAAGGAAGTTTTCTTAATATTTTTATCAGCTATGCATACATGTATGTAAGAAGGAAAAGCCATTCTGTAAGTGCTATTGTGGAAAAGACAATCTTGACTATCTCTTTCTATTCTCCCATCTTTATTGGTTTACCTTTTTAAAAATATTTATTACTTTTTATTATTTTATATATATGAGTATACTGGCTGCATGTATGTAAGTGTATGCATGTCATGTACTGCCCACTGAGGACAGAAGGGGACATCAGATCCCCTAGACCTGGAGTTACAGATGGTTGTTAGCTATCATGTGGGTGCTGGGAATTGAACTCAGGTCCTCTGCAAAAGCAGCCAGTGCTCTTAACCATTGAGCCGTCTTTCCAGTCTTATATGGCTATTGTTTTCGCAGCTTTAAGCACTCTACTGTGTGTTCTGAGCATGAAAAGTGAGGGTCATCTTTAGCCTCTTCTTCCTTGGATCTACTACCAGCTCACTTTCAATCTTTTATTTGTTATAAAATATATTTTTGTTTACTGCATTTCTATTGTAAAAGTGTATTTCTATTATAAAATATTAGCTCTAACTACTTGACATAAAAATTATTGCAGCCCTGTAAATATATTGAAAAAAGTTAGCTCATTTGATCAGCGATGGTGATTTTTTCCCCCAGTGAGTGCAATATGTTGTGGGCCTGTTTGTTTGTTAGTTGTCTGTAAACTTTTCATAACATATCCCTCATGTGTTCCCCGGAACTGTAAGAGTCTTTTATAACAGTTACTGTACTGGAAACACCTGGCCTAGTCCCATCAGCACTGATTAATTTCTTTTAAAAAATAAATATTTTTATTGAGTTTTTGTGCATTTCATATAACAAATCTTAATCAAATTTAGATCCCTTCCCCAATCCATGCCCCCCTAATGGATTTCATACATTCTATCATCTATATTAAGCCTTATCCTGTCAACCATTTATATCCAGATGTCCCTCAGTATAAGTTCATTCACTGGAGTCTAGTTGGTCTATGTAGAGTCACTCCCTTAAAGAAGGTTTACTGTCACTCACCTTTCAGTAATCTGTTGCCAATAGTTCCTTGGCTAGCCTTGGGGCCTCCTGTTGATTTCCCCAGTTCTGTGCTGCAGCTTTGTCTGACTGAGTCTGCATGGGTCTTGTGCATGCTGTCACCAATGTTGCAAGTTCATATAAGCAAGTTTCTAGAGGCTTGAAAGCCTCTGTTTCCTTGTGTTCATGTACCAACCCTGGCTCTTACAATCTTTCTGCCTCCTCTTCTACAATGGTTCCTGAGTCATGGGTCGGTGAGGTTTAAAATAGTCCTATTTAGGGACACATACTCTACAACCTCTTATTGCCTAAAACTTGGCTAGTTGTGGCCTTATGAGGAAGCTTCCATGGTGAGAGTTGGATTAGTATTCTATTGCTTGTGCCACTATATTCCATGAGCGTTAGGTGTAGAGGTTCCACAGTAGATGTGTCACTTAGGGATGGGCATCTATTAGACATACATTCTCTCTTTGTGACCAGTTTTATAACTCAGTAATAGCCTCCATCACTTGAAAAAAGAAACTTCTTTGAGGAGTGGTATACGGTATACTTGTCTGTAAATATGCAGATCTATATTTAGCATACAATGAGAAATTTAATTTATTTAGAGATATCAAAAAGATAGGATTTTCTCTAGCCTTGTGTATTGGGCTCTATTTACAATGCCACCCATGAGTTCTCTCCCACTGAGAGGGCTTTAAGTCTGATGAGACAGCTATTGATTACTCCTAGATGAAAGGGACACTACTACACCAATACAGATAGGTTGCTGTGCCAGTCATCATGGTTATTAATAGACTTTACAGCTGGGTTGGACCATTCATTATTTTTTTTTTCCTTAGCAGCTTGCTAAGACGATGAGAGCTAATCTTCAGGGAAAGGCTTCCAGGTCAGTTCCAGATCCATTGTTCCAAGTCCTGGGTCCAAACTGTGTCCTGTCTTCAGCAATAGGGTCTTACCTTCAAGTTCCGGGAGGCCATCAAGGGCTTTGGAAATCACCTATGTTATTTTGAGTCTCTTGGACTACCCTGACCAACAGCTCAAAGGGAGGTTTCTCCTGTTTGGCACAGTGTTCCCTTTCTATAACCTTAAGGTGTACACACGTACTCATGTTCTGATAGTGTATGTGCTTTTTTCAGGGGGATTTTGAGTTAATACATTTCCCTTTGTGTGCCACCTAAGCTTTATTTATTGCTCTTCTCTCTCTCTCTCTCTCTTCTCTCTCTCCCTGTCTAATCTCCCTCCTCCCTCCTCCTCTCTCTCCCTCTCTCTTTTTCCCTCTTCCTCTCTCTCTCCACAAACTAAATGTTATTTGGTAACTATCATCAGTGCATGTCCTTTCTACAATGTTTCCATTCCTCTAAGGCTCACTCTGGTCACCTATAAAATGGAAAAGCCTATATTTACCAGTAGCATTTTCCCTGAATGTAAATAGCAAATGTGGTGGTTTAAGTGAAAAATGCCCCCAAAGTTTTATGTATTTGAACACTTGGTTCCCAGTTGGTGGTGCTGTGGAGGCCATCAAGGGCTTTGGAAATCACCTATGTTATTTTGAGTCTCTTGGACTACCCTGACCAACAGCTCAAAGGGAGGTTTCTCCTGTTTGGCACAATGTTCCCTTTCTATAACCTTAAGGTGTACACACGCACTCATGTTCTGATAGTGTATGTGCTTTTTTCAGGGGGATTTAGAGTTAATACATTTCCCTTTGTGTGCCACCTAAGCTTTATTGTCTTCTCTCTCTCTCTTCTCTCTCTCCCTGTCTAATCTCCCTCCTCCCTCCTCCCTCCCTAGTTTAAGTGTCCCCATTTATGTTCCCTTTCTATAACCTTAAGGTGTACACACGCACTCATGTTCTGATAGTGTATGTGCTTTTTTCAGGGGGATTTAGAGTTAATACATTTCCCTTTGTGTGCCACCTAAGCTTTATTGTCTTCTCTCTCTCTCTTCTCTCTCTCCCTGTCTAATCTCCCTCCTCCCTCCTCCCTCCCTAGTTTAAGTGTCCCCATTTTTCCCACATTCCCCTTGATAATACCTGTCTCCTACTAGTCACCTCTCTTGAGTTCCTTCTTTCCCTTTAACCTCATGGTTCCTTGTATGTCCTTCTCTCTTCCCTTCCCCATTGTGTTCCCCCATTTCCCCTATTTCCTCTTTTAGTAAACATGTTTCCAGCTGTCCTTCTCTCTTGGGCTCTTTTTCTCCCTTTGTCTCCTTGGCTCCTCTCTATTTCCTTGGCTCTTGCTGTTACATCAGGATATATATTCACATAGAAGGGACTAGTTCTAAGATCTGAAAATGAGGGAGACTATAAGTCACTTGCTTATCTGAGTCTGTGTTGCTTCACTTAGTATAACAGTTTCTAGTTCCATTCATTTACCTGCAAATTTCATAATTTTGTCATTCTTTACTGTGGAGTAGAAATCCATTGTGTAAATGTACTACATTTTCATTGTCCATTCTTCAGTTGAGGGACGTCTAAGTTGTTTCCATCTCTTAGCTATTGTGGAAAGAGCAACAAACATGGATGTGCAGGTATTTTTACAGTATGATGAGTCCTTTGGGTATATGCCATGCAGTGGTATAACTAGATCATATGGTAGATCCATTTTTACTCTTTTTTTTGGTCTGTTTGAGATAGGGTCTTCCTATAGCCCCAGCTGGTCTGGAACTCACTACGTGGACTAACTAAGCTGGCCTCGATCTCACAGTGGCTTTGATTTGCATTTCTCTAATTACTAACGATGTTGAACACTTTTCCAGGTGCTTCTTAGCCATTTTTATTTCTTCATTTGAGAACTCTCTGTTCAGGATCTTAGCCCATCTTTTTATTAGGTCATTTATTTTCTTGTTTATTTTTTGATTTATTTGAAAAGGTAAACGAGATAGACAAACCTTTAGCCCAGTTAATCACAGAAAGAAATAACAAGTCCGAATTACCAAAATCAGAGACTAAAGGGGAAACATCACAATAGACATAAAAAAATCAAGACTATTATAAGGGAATACTTCAAAAACCTTTATTCTATTAATTTTGAAGATATAAAAGAAATGGATGAATTTCTAAATTCATGGAAACCACCAAAGTTAAACCAAGAAGAAATCAACAGCTTAAACAGACCCGTAACAACAACCTAAATTGAAAGAGCAACACATAACCTCCCAACTCGGAATAGCCCAGGCCCAGATGGACTCACAGCAGGGTTCTACCAGACATTCAAAGAAGATCTACAGCCAATATTTCTTAAATTATTAACAAAGATGGAAGCAGAAGGAGAACTCCCAAACTCCTATGAAGCCAGAATCATTCTAATGCCAAAACCAGATAGAAACACAACAAAAAGTAAACTGTAGATCCTTATCCTTAACACAGATGCAAAGATTTGCAACAAAATTTTTGCACAATGCATACAGACACACATCAAAAAGATCATCCACCATGTTTAAGTTGGCTTTATTCTAGAGTTGCAGGGATGGTTCAATATATATAATTCAATAAATGTAATAAAACATACAAATGAACTTAAAGACAAAAATCATATTGTTATCTCAATAGATGCTGAAAAAGTCTTTAACAAAATCCAACATGCATTCATGTTAAGAGTCGAAGAGGGAATTTGACTAGAGTGAATATACCTCAGCATAATTAAAGCTATATACAAGAAACCTTACTCCTTTTCACTAAGAGCTTGAAACTCTTGCTAGAGCGTCATTAAGACAAGAGAAGGAAATTTTTTAAAAAGGGCTAATTGGAAAAGAAGAGGTCAAGTTATCAATATTTGCAGATGATAGGCTATCATACATAAGAGATCCCAAAAATTCCACCAGAAAACTGCTAGAAATCATTAATACTTTCAGCCAATGGCAGGTTACCAAAATCAACTTAAAAAATTAGTAGCCTTTCTACATTCCAATAACAAGCACTTAGAGAAAGCATTCATGGAAACACTCCCTTTCACAATAGCTGCAAAAAAACCAAAATATCTCTGAATAAACCTGACAAAAGATATTAAAAGCTCTACAATGAAATTTTAAATCTTTAAGGAAAGAAATTGAGGAAGACATTGGAAGATGGAAGAACCTCCCATGCATTGGAAGAATTAATATTGTGAAAATGACCATCCT
>NW_008345373.1:681403-682475 GCF_000622305.1 Nannospalax galili
CAATGCTGGCGGGGAGCATCACCATACCAGATCTCAAAGTATATTACAGAGCTATAGTCATAAAATTTCATGATACTGTCATAAAAACAGACATACAGATCAATGGAACATAATAGAAGATCCAAACATGGGTACATGCAATTTCAGCTACCTGGTAATTGACAAAGCTGCCTAGAACACACAATGAGCAAAGACAGCATCTTCACAAATGGTGCTGGAAAAACGGGATCTCCATTTGTAGAGGAATAAAACTGAACCCTTAGCTTTTACCCTACGTAAAAGTTAACTCCAAATGGATCAAAACCTCAATATGAAACCTGAAATTATGAAACTGCTAGGCACCCTCCGTGACACAGGTGTAGGAAAGGACTTTCTAAATCAGATGTCAGTTGCTCAGGCACTAAGGTCAACAATTAACAAGTGGAACCTCATTAAACTAAAACACTTCTGTACAGCAAAAGAAACAACCAAGGAAGTGAAGAGGAAACTCACTGAGTGGGAGAAAATTTTCACCCGCTACACGTCTGACAGAGAATTAATATCCAGAATATATTGATTAATTTCTTATTCAACTTCTTTTAGCATTTTTTCCTAGGATTATCCGTGTTTTATTTGCTCTCGGTGTTTTTGAATGTTTGTACATACATATGTTCAAGCTGTTCATTCCCTGAGTTTCATTTGTACGTGCTCAAGTAGTTTTCTGTGAAAGAGTAAAGGGATATAATCTTCAGATATTAGATCTTGCTTATGTGAAATATCTTTATTTTGTTTCACATGAGGTGACATTGTCACTTGTTATTAGGGCTGGGTATAGAATACTAGAATTCAAACGTATTTTGCTACTGTCCTCTACTTGCCAGTGTTTCTGATTATAAGTCTAATGTCGCTTTGGTTCTTAATCCTTTAACTATAACACATGTAGCTTCCTGTTGTCTTCTTGTTATTTACTGAGTTTTAATTCCCATGATACTAGTAATCTATCTATCTATCATCTATCTATCTATCTATCATCTATCTATCTATCTATCTATCTATCTATCATCTATCTATCTATCTATCTATCTATCATCTA
>NW_008345373.1:683691-685089 GCF_000622305.1 Nannospalax galili
ATCTATCTATCTATCTATCTATCTATCTATCTATCTATCTATCTATCTATCTATCTATCTATCTATCTATCTATCTATCTATCTATCTATCTATCTATCTATCTATCTATCTATCTATCTATCTATCTATCTATCTATCTATCTATCTATCTATCTATCTATCTATCTATCTATCTATCTATCTATCTATCTATCTATCTATCTATCTATCTATCTATCTATCTATCTATCTATCTATCTATCCTATCTGTCTATCTATCTATCATCTATCTATCTATCTATCTATCTATCTATCTATCTATCATCTATCTATCTATCATCTATCTGTATGTTGTGCAAAAGAAGTTAGCACCCAAAGAAGAAATGATGCATGTACAGGTTTTGTGAAATAATTGAAGTCAGAGGAATGTTTGTTATGGGACACTGAGAAGCAGGCAGAGGGCTCACCTGGGGTGATGGGAGAAATTGAGAGATGGCAAGAAATAATGATGATTTGTAGGAACATATTTGTGAAAATTTTCTGAGTTTTAACATTAGGGTCTAATACAGTTTACTGTATATAAATTTTAACTTAATTAAAAAATAAAGAAAAATATTATGAAAACAATATAAGCCTTCACAAGGCCATTTCACTCGCAGACAGGGTGGGAGGCCAATGCCTTAAGTAGAATCTGAGTTACATTAAAAGATGTCATTACGCAATCTTCCTTTTGATAAAATAGAACTTTGACACCCTTTCTTCAGGGTACTATTAGAACTTAAAGGACACAATATAGATCAAAGTTGTGTCTCAAATATTTGTGAGTTGTTTAAGTTGTTTTAGCTTTCCTTTTATTCATTTCTTCCTGAATATCATCGTCACTATCTTAGAAATGATAGCCTAGATAACATAGGAAAAATAAATTCAGTATTTTATCCATTTATCTGACTTCACTAAAGCCATCATCTCTTTGCTACCTCTCGTGGGCTTACTTTTGCATTTATTAAATCTCTTGTATTAAAGACACCACCACTGAAATGTCAGCCCCTCAGCTCAGCTCTCCTCCAACCCCTTGGAGGCTCTTCAAATTGAAGAAGTCAGAGCAGAAGAGCGAGCACACACCAGCTCTGAAGTCCAGGCTTGCCTGCCTCTGATCTCACAGTCAGATGTGTGTCACTAGACCTGTCTCCTTGGAATGTCACAGAAGAATTCAGATAGATGGAACTGAGTTACCTCAATGATGTCAGCCGAGAGAGGAGCAGAAGAGCGAGCACACACCAGCTCTGAAGTCCAGGCTTGCCTGCCTCTGATCTCACAGTCAGATGTGTGTCACTAGACCTGTCTCCTTGGAATGTCACAGAAGAATTCAGATAGATGGAACTGAGTTACCTCAATGATGTCAGCCGAGAGAGAGAGAG
>NW_008345373.1:686340-688677 GCF_000622305.1 Nannospalax galili
CATGGTGTGTGTGTGTGTGTGTGTGTGCGTGTGTCAAGTAATCCATGTGCAAGCTGTCAGCCTACAGGCTCGTGTTTGACCTGAACAATGTCTTGCTGTTGTAACTTATCTTACTCTTGTGACCTGTTAGGTAAATACTTATTTTCTCCTTCAGTGAAGGAAAAGAAAACTGATAGAAGCACAACCAGAGCTTTTTCACATGGTCTGTGCAGCAGGGAAATAGCCTTTGAACTAGGGGAGCAACCATTGCTGTCAGCCAGTCACAGGACTCAGGTAAACCCCCCTTGAAGAGTGTACGGTGTTTGTGTCAGTTGTGTTGTCTGTTTGACAAAACCTAGAGTCACCTGGGGGATGGAGCTCTGAGTGTGCCTGTGGGGAATTACTGTGATGATGTTAACTGAGGTCGGAGGGCACCCTCCCTGCCTAGGACCCTGAACTGTATAAATGAGGGAGAACAGCAGAGACGTTCGTTTGCTCTCTGACATATTCTTGACTGTGATATGATGTGACCGTTTGTTTCAGGCTCTTACTGCTGTGACTTCCCCACGATGACGGGCTGTAACCTGGGACTGTGACTGACATAAACCCTGTCCGCCTTAAGTGGCCTTTGTCAGTGCAGTATTCAATCTTCTGGCAAGCTTTTAAAGAGTATTATCATTTCCATTCTACTGATGATAAAACCAAGGCCCAGGACAGCTAAGGTATTTACAGAATTGAGGTGTGTTGCATGTACAAGGACAGGAAAGATAATCATAATTATGGTCTTAGAGCTGCTTGCTATTTCAGTTTTACAGACTAATAGATTTTGCATGTAACTTTTGCAGCAAAGCGAACAGATCTTTCCTTCCTCCCAGGGTAGAAGTTCACATGTTCCTGATTTAGCCCTCTCTCCACATACATCCTGCATAGATTCTGCAGAGCCAGCACCGGTGGGGCAGGACTTCTGGCCCTCTGAAGTCGCTAGCATTTGGAGAACGCTGTCTGCTGTTGTCATTTGTGTCACCGTCCCCACGATCTTGCTCAGCATCTTGTTGTGCTATCATCTAAATATGGATTCTGTCTAATATCACTGGGCAGTGAGCCAGGAAGGGACTGTGACATCTCACTGTTATTGGAGACTTTAAATTCTGCTAGCATTCATTAATACAAAACCTCTGTAATGTACCTTGCCATCATCAATCAATAAGGACTGACTGGTCGGTTCAGAATAGCTCTCCAAAGTGTCCATGTTCTGGTCTTCAGATCTTTTGAATATGTTTTGCTCCATGCCAAAAGGACCTTCACACATGTGATCAAGGGTCTCAAGAGAGGCTAATAGATTTACTCAAAGGAATCATGCGCCTTCTTGTAAAAGGGGAGAAGGTGATTCTGACAGTGAGGAGATGGGAAACTAGAAACAAAGCTGAGAGATGAGCACTGAACAGGAAGGAAGGGACTGTGCTAAGTACTAGAAATGGCTTAGAAAAGTTGGTAAAGGCAAGGAAACAGATCAAGGCCTGGAGCCTTCAGAAGGAGCCCACCCTTGTGACACTCTTGGGTCCTCTGAGATCCACACTGCAAGACCGTAAATGTGCTAAGGTTGAATCCATCGAGCTCCATGTAATTGGTCACAATAGTAGGAGTAAGTGAAGCACTAGCTAAGGATTTCCTGTGCGTGGTCTCTGGACAGACCCATGTGTTAGTATTCAGCCAGAAACTGAGGATTTAAAAGCGAAATATCTTGCATTTGGATCCTGGCTGGACCGCTTACCAGCTTCATGACTGTGCCACACTAATTACCTTCTATGCATCTTAAATTATTCATGTGATCTTGAATACAAAACCTCTGTAATGTACCTGCCATCATCAATCAATAAGGACTGACTGGTCGGTTCAGAATAGCTCTCCAAAGTGTCCATGTTCTGGTCTTCAGATCTTTTGAATATGTTTTGCTCCATGCCAAAAGGACCTTCACACATGTGATCAAGGGTCTCAAGAGAGGCTAATAGATTTACTCAAAGGAATCATGCGCCTTCTTGTAAAGGGGAGAAGGTTATTCTGACAGTGAGGAGATGGGAAACTAGAAACAAAGCTGAGAGATGAGCACTGAACAGGAAGGAAGGGACTGTGCTAAGTACTAGAAACGGCTTAGAAAAGTTGGTAAAGGCAAGGAAATAGATCAAGGCCTGGAGCCTTCAGAAGGAGCCCACCCTTGTGACACTCTTGAGTCCTCTGAGATCCACACTGCAAGACCGTAAATGTGCTTAGGTTGAATCCATCGAGCTCCATGTAATTGGTCACAATAGCAGGAGTAAGTGAAGCACTAGCTAAGGATTTCCTGTGCGTGGTCTCTGGACA
>NW_008345374.1:0-10084 GCF_000622305.1 Nannospalax galili
AGATAGCAGGGTGTGGTGGCACACTCCTTTAATCCTAGGGACTAGTGGGAGACAGAGGCAGGTGGATCTGTGTGGGATCGAGGCCAGCCTGATCTACAGGAGTTCTCTCAGCTGGGCTACAGGGAGCCCGTCTCAAAGAAAAAGAAAAAAAAAAAAACAACTTAAAAAAAAATGAAAGATTAAAAAATAAAGTTATTTCTGAAGGATGGGTATCAGGAGCTCTGATCTACTTATAGTAACACAATGGTTTTAGAAGAATCGCCTTTTTTTTTTTTTCTCCCTGCAGTTACAGAGGAAAGCCACGAAGAGCCAGCATTTCAGAATTTTATGCCAGAATCAGTGACACAGTACTGGAAGAGAAACAAGTAGGGCCCTCTCGCTGCTTCCCATAGGATCTCACTCGTTCTAGAAGTCTGGAATTTGGATCTCTGTAGAGACTCCTTCCTGTGATTCCGGCTGCAATCAAGAGCAGTCTTCTTCAGTATAGCAGTTTTTTTGAGGAAAATATGGCTCAGCTGTGCCAGGGTTAGAAGACATGGAGCTGGCAGGTGGGTGCCAGTCCTTGGTTGGCCTTTCATAGTGTTTATGCAAGGAAGAGTATATCACTGCTCTGGAAGCTGGTAATGCTGCAGCCGAAAACTTCACGTTTCATCATTTGAACTCAAGTACTTTGCTGCTGATGGAACAGAGAGCACGTACTGTTCTGATGACGACCTCAGATGTTTACTAGGCGGATCAATGAGTTTTCTTAGCATTGTGCTCTTAACTCTGCACCTTTGAGTTGCTATTCTTTTAGCAAAATGGGACAGGGGAAATGAGCTTGTTCAGAGTGTCAGTGGAATGCCCTTGGCAACCAGTGTTGGTATGAGATGTGCCTTGCACAGGTAGCACATTATAAAGAAAACTGTTTGAATGGTGACTTGGGTGAAGTTTTTATTTTATCTTTGTTGTAAGCCTGCCATCCATGATTTCAAATGAGAAAATTATGTAATCATTATTAAATTCACCACTGTTAGTTACAATAGAGGTTTAAAGGCAGCTATCCAAACCTGCCCTAGTAATATATAGTTTAGTTTTCCATGTACATCCATCTCCCAACCAGGTACAAAGCCAAGCCCTGTTTGTATTGTACTTTGAACAATGCAGGTTCTGGTTAGGTGTCCATATATATGTAACCGGAAGGGTTTGTGTTGTTTAGAGAGTGTAGCCTCTGGACCAGAAGTAGAAACTTGAGCTGGGAACTTGTTCGGGGTACTTCTCTAGATCTGCTGCATCAGAACCTGGGGCTGGGACCCAGCAGCCTGTTTTAATAAGACCTCCAGGCAACCTCCAGTTGTATACCCTGCTTTCAGAACACTCTTCTAACTCTGCATGACTTAATTCCAGGCCAGGTGAATCAAGTATTAATCCTTAACAGCTGCCTTACAGAAGTACCCTGCTCTTGACTTGTGTGGTGCCTCTTTTCCAATTTTAACATTCTAAAGCAACACAATATTTTATTTTACCATTAGGTATTCAATATTCCATATCTAGTGGGAGATACTGATCTGAAAATCTTACTTCTTTAAAAAAATGGACCTTGCTGTATATTCTAGACCAGTCTTGAACTCATAATCTTCCTGCCTCTGCCTCCTGATTGCTGTCCATACTTGGCTTGACCCATTCTACAAAGCAAAACTCTGAGCATACCTGGTTTTCTCTATAGTGCCTCATCCTTGAATATTGCCTGTCTTTCCTATGCTATCAGCTCTATACAGGTAAGTCTTCATTATTTTTGTATCTCTTGCACAAGTCCTAATACAAATAATAGGTTTTCAATGAATATTTGCTAAGTGAATGAACTCAATACCCAGGTGCCTACCACAATACCTTGCTGGCCACTTTCATTCATAAAAAGGGGAAGTGAAGATAAGATTAAAATAGATATGCTTTACATTAGTATCATTCATAAATATTTTTAAATAAATTATAACCTCAGAAGGATTGTGAGTTTGAGGCCAGCCTAGGCTACATAGCAAGACTTGTGTTTTAAAAACCTGAAACTGGGGGAGGGCTTCAGAGATGACTCAGAAGAGCATTGACTGCTCTTGCAGAGTTGCTGGGTTCAGTTCCCAGGTTCCCAGCACCCACTTGGTGGCTAACAACCAAGCAACCACCCATTAGGCCAGTACCAGGGATCCAATGCCCTCTTTTGTCCTCCACAGGCAATGCATGCACATGGTGCACTTACATACATGCAGGCAAAACACTTATACATATTTTTTAAAAAAAACAAACCTAAAACTGGAGGCCAGGCTTGATGGCACATACCTTTAATCCCAGCACTCAGGAGGCAGAGGTAGGTGGATCTCTCTGAGTTTAAAGCCAGTCTGGCCATTCAGAAGCTACATAGTGAGACCCTGTCTCAAAAATACTTGAAATTGGACCAGTGGGATGGTTCAGTGGGTAAAAGGTGCTTGCTATGCAAGAATGATAACCTGAGCTTGAGCCCCAGAACCCACATAAAGACAGGAAAGAAACCAACTCCACAGAGATGTCCTTTGACCTTCACATACATGCGTTCCCCATCACATACACATGCCTACACATACAGTAACAAAACCTTAAGCAGATTTTGAGGTAGGAAGCAGGCCTATACTTTAGCCCCAATTTGGGTTCACCATGTGAGGAAGGTAGCACACCCGCAGTTCGACCCCAACTCCTGTTCACCATTGAGATTGTTGCTGTGCTCAGCCTTCATCAGAGGAGCTTCGTATAGAGTGGGCAGTGGTAATGCAGAAACCAACAGCTGGCCAAAGTGCTTAGAAGTGATGGTGGAGTGCTCAGCCCTAAAGGGGACAGAATCTCACCTCCTTCCAGACTCAGGGAACATGATCGAAGAGGTGGGCAGAAAGAACTTAAGAGCCAGAGTATGGAAAGATGTGTTGCACTCATGAGCTCACTGCAGCTATGATTCTCTGCGCAAGATGGTCCAGCAACATTTCATTACGGATGGATGAGTGTCCCCATGAGGCCCCACCCCTCCTCGAGGTAGTTACGGTTGCTGGGGGAGATGTAATTTTCCATAGTGGTGTAGCCACTGGTAACTTGCCCGAGTTCCAGTAAATAACTTCCCTCCCCCACCCATGTGCTCCTACAGGCAACTATAAACTCAGTGGGTTGTACACAAAGTTACAACATGAAAGGAAGAGGGGGACTTGTTGGGAAGAAGGGTTTCAGCAGCAGAGGGAGGGGATGAGAAGGGGAAGTGGGTGTGAAAATGACTAAAGTTCATTATGCACATACATGAAACTGCCTGAGAATTAAAGAAATTGGAATAACTCAAATGGCTTCAAAAAATTATTTGTGGGTGTGCGGGTGTTTTGTGCCATGTCACACGTGTGGAGGTCAAAGTTATCCCTTCTACCTTGTGAGTTCCGTGATTGAACTTAGGGTGAAAGGCTTGGTGGCAAGTGCTTTTCCCTGCTGAGCCATCCTGCCAGCTCTTCAAATAACTAAAGACAAAACAAAACAGCCTGAGACAACCACAGGCTGCCATCCAGTAGCAGTAGCAGACCCTGACTGCTTCATCCACAAAGGAGAAAACAACTGGAAAATGTGCAAGGTGTTAAACGCTGTGCCAGTAAAACAGAAGACACCAGGGCTGAAGAGATGGCTCAGAGGTTAAGAGCACTGACTGCTCTTGCAGAGGATCTGGGTTCGATTCCCAGCACCTATGTGGCAGCTGCAAACCGTCCTTAACTCCAGTTCCAGGGAAATCCGAAGCCCTCTTCTGACCTCCACTGCATTGCACGACACGGGTGCACTCAGTTACATGCAAGCAATACACTCATACACATAAAATAAAAATAATAAAATATTAAAAAAAACAAAACAAAAAAAAAACAAACCAGGCATGGTGACACAGACCTTTAGTCCCCAGCACTTGGGAGGCAGAGGCAGGTGGATCTCTGAATTCGAGGCCAGCCTGGTCTCCATAATGAATCCAGGCCAGCTGAGGCTATAGGGAGACCCTGTCTCAGAAAAAAGACAAAAAAACTTTAAAAATAAAAAAACAAAAGCAAGAAAGATGAGGCCAGATGCAGTAACCAGTGCAGGAAAAAACGTGAGTGGGAATGGCTGCATACCACAGATCTCTCCTAAGAGACTATGTAGGAGGCAAAAATAGCTTTAAAAATACGATAATAAGACTCGTTATGTTTAGCTATTTTCTGGATTCTCAATGACTTGACCCAAAATGAATCCAATTAAATGAAAAACTGACACCTGATATAGAGAAGATAAGGAACTTGTCCTCTCACAGTAACACAGCAGCTGGGGACAGTATTTGGTCTCCTGATTATCATGCCAGTATCATGACCCATCTGTTCTTGTGGAAACCATAAAAATTATGTCAAAGTAAAAAGCAAACTTTTGGGGTTAAGAACAGTTGCTTTGAAATTAGGAAAGCCAGCTGTATTAATAAGAATGCAGCTGGGGGAGGTGGTGCTTGCCTTTAATCCCAGCACTTGGGAGGCAGAGGCAGGTGGATCTCTAAGATGGAGGCCAACTTGGTCTACACAGAGAGTTCAAGGCCAGCTGGAGCTCCAGGAAGACCCTGTCTCAAAAAGAGCAAAAAACAAAACAAAAGAATCCAGGGCTGGGCGTTGTGGTATACGCCTTTAATCCCAGCAGAGGCAGGTGGCTGTGAGAGCAAAGCTAGCCTGGTCTACATAGGGTGTTATAGGCCATCTAGGGCTACAAGAAGACCCTGTCTCAACAACAAAGAATAAGAATCCAATTACTCATGGATGCAAATTCTAATCTGTCAAGGTTTTCTGTTGGGTACTGTAGGTCTGGACTGAAAATGTCCTTTTGGAGTTATATTTTCCTCATTCTCTTCTTGCAGCGCTGGTTGAAAACGGGAGAGGACCCCATGAGGCTGTCAGTGGAATGGGAACCATAGCTGCTGTCTGAGTCATCAGGGCTCTGAGGAATCCCAGCTTCACTCATGCCTGACATAGGCTCCTCAAAGACATCGCTGCCCAGCACCCCATGGCCAGTCACATTGCCTTCTTTGCTCTCTTGAGGCTCCATTTTCACATGGGCCAGGTTCCAGAGAGGAGAGGCATTTACCTCTGTACCTAGAAATGAAGAACATGACTCAATGATAAACCCAGTACAGACAAACTGAACATCCTACCAGGGCTGACGAGTGTCCTCTGAGCTCAGTTTTCATTCAAATTCCACACATGGACTGAGGGTGTAACTGTTAGTCTATGGTTCAAAACGTTATCTAAAAATTACCAACTTCTGTTCTACTTCTATCGATTCTTTCCCTCACCCGTCCCCATTTTCCTTATACCAGGAAAGTCAAATGTGGGTGGAAAGATTTCCTGTCTTAGGTCCACAGGCAGACAGAATTCTGGGCCTTGTTCAGATAGTTAAGTCTGCCTGTCCTTTTCTTTTCCTTTCTGAATGTGCAGGCAGGGAGGCATCAGGTGTCTTCCTCTCTTGCTCTCTGTCTTACTGCCTTGAACCAGAAGCTTGCCTGTCTTCATCCCCCAGTACTGGGATTACAGGCATACACAGCCATGCCTGGCCTTTTACATTGGGTACTGGGTCTTGAACTTAGGTCTTTATGCTTGCACAGCACCTGAGACTTCTCACTAGCTCCTCATTCTTTTCTCCTTCCTTTTGTAAAAGGGGCTGCCTTATTTTCCTGCCTTTTTCTTTTTTTTTTTGGTTTCTCCTGGTCCTCTTTCACTTTTTTTTGGGGGGGGGGGCGGTTTGGGACAGGGTCTCCCTGTAGCCCCATCTGGCCTTTAGATCAGGCTGGCCTCCATCTCAGAGATCTGCCTGCCTCTGCCACCTGAGTGCTGGGATTAAAAGTGTGCCTAACTGTGCCTGGCCTCTCTCACATTGTGAAAACTGGATGATCACTACATAACGCTGACATTAGTTCCCCACCTGTCTCCCCTTGAAAAGAGACATGGTCCTTAGTCCCCCCCAACCTCCCTGTTTGAGTGCTGTTCTGCTGTATTATTTCTTTCTCAGTGAAAGGCCTCCACACTTTCAATACACTTTTTTTTTCAACACAACTAATTTTGTTTGGGTCACATTTGAGAATCTGCTGTTGAAATCAGTATAAACTGATAAAGTGACAATTTATGCTTATAAATAATCAAGTGCACAAACTAACTTGCAACTTAACTGACTCCAGTAGTGAGTCAGGCAGGGTGTAGTGTGGCACAGTAATCCTAGCACAGGAGGCCAAGCAGGGGGGATCTTGAATCTGAGACAACCTAGACTACCTAGAGGACACCTTGTTTCAACAACTAAACAAACAAATACAATTGTCTAAGAGAGAAAAAAGTAATGAGTCAGTTATCCAGGTTCTTGAGGTCATTACAGCTAGAGCCTACAAGAGCCCAGCTGCTCCAACAGGCAGATTTATTTCATCCCTTTCATCTACATTTGTTGGAATTCTCATTCCAACAAATACAACTAACTGAACTGTTCAACGAAGACCTCAACCCCTCTCCAGCCCTGTCATCTACCTGTCATCTTAATGAAGTTGATGCTTATTCTTTTGAATAAGCATCAGGAAGGGCTAACAGAATACTAAAGAACGGGACATCTGCTTAACCTGGTATGTCAGCTGAACCCACCTTGATAATCAACAGAACACCACCATATAGTGCATCCAGACCCTAACCACAGTACTGTAAAGGATACCTGAAAAGCTGTGGAGTCTTCCCTTCACCAACTAGAAGAATGAAGCCCTGCATCTTGGGATCATTGCACTCTGTCTCAGGACTTTCCCTTCTGCCCGCTCCTGTGTTCTCTCAGAGTGTGATTCCAGAATCAAAACGAGCACACTTGTTTTTCTTACTTGAAGCCTGTGGAGAAGCTTCCACCTCCAGGTTGGATGGGAAGCGCTCACTCTGTGCCCCAAGGACTCCCATGGGCAGGGACTGATCGCCAGAAGCAAGGTCGGCTTCCGGTTCCTCGCTGACAGGAAACGTGATGTCACTCACAGGTTCCTCCTTGATCTTCATGGGTTTAGTGTCTTCTGTGGCCTTTTCAGGATTGACAATCCTTTCATATTCTTCAGAGAGCTGCTTACTAATCTGTTGACAAGCAAGAGGTGGTTTTCCAAGAATTTTAGAATTGGATTGGATAGTCAACTTGTGGTACCCCATGAAAGACCCAACAATATGAGTTAACAGCTAAGTCAAATTTACTTTTTCTTCATTATTATTTTCTCTGTGTACGTGCATATGAGCATGTGTTGCACACATGTGTATGCATATATGTGGAGATCAAGAGGACAACCCTGGTGGTCCTTCCTCAGATGCCTTCTACCTTTTGTTTGAGATGGAACTTTGCAAAGTAGGCTAGACTACCTCACCATCAATGAAATTACAAGTGTGTGCCACCACATTCAGCTTTTATGTGGGTTCTGGAGACCTGAATTCAGGTCCTCACCCTTGTGAAGCAAGCACTTTACCTACTAAGCCATCTCCTTGTCCGACAGACAAGTTTTAAAAGTTCTTCTGTTAGTGCTAGGTGTGTAGTTGAGTGGTAGAGTGCATACTTACATTGTACAAGGCCATAAGGTCAACTAAAAACAACAAAAAACAGCTTTCACTGCCAACTGGAGGAAGCTTGTTACGGTGTTGAGTTTGCATTTATATGTGATAGAGTCATATAAAGAAAATGTGTCAGAAAAAGTAATTATCATCAAAGTTACATAAAGATATGTAATTCAGAATGGAGACAAAAAACCTAACATTTCTCTGGGCATGGTGGCATATGCCTGTTATCTTAGCACTTGGGAGGTTGAGGCAGAAGGATGGAGAGTGAGGCTGGCCTGGACCACATGGTGAGATCCTGTCTCACAAAACAAAAACCTCTGAAACATCTGGCATATATACCTTATAGGTGAATACTGGATGATGTGGGAAATCTGGATCACTAAGCAAAGTCTTTTTTTGTTGGATGCTAAAAGTTACTGGTCATTTTAAATATGTAGAAATTGAAAAGAAACTGCTAAGGCCTCTAGGATTGAAGAGATACTGTGGTCTAAACAAAAATGGGGCCCCCCACCCCCAAGCATCCTCCAGTATTTCATTCTGTTTTGTTTTCAACAGCATTTAACATGATCTGAAATTGGTATATTATTTGTTTACATGTTATTGTTTCTCTGGGACACTGAAGCTCAAAGAATTTATCTTATAAATTTCTATATCCCACCAATGCCTGACTCACAACAAGCCCTCAATAAATATGTGTTGAATAAAAGAATGGTAACCACATTGCCCAAGACTCCAGATACTTGTGTATTTCTAAGATTTGATTTATTTTTGTGTGTGTTTGCGTGCACACACACACACATTTGTAGGGGTGCCTGCAGAGGTGAGAAGACATTGGATCCCCTGGAGCTGGAGTTACAGGTTTCCCGACATTGTAAGCTTTCTGATGTGTGTGCTGGGAAGCAAACTCCAGTCCTCTGCCGGAGAAGCAAGGACTCTTGACCAGTGAGCCTCCAGCCTCATCTGTGTACTTCTTCCAGCGGAAGTAACAATGAGTGGCAGCCCACTGATGGAAAGAGACCCTGGTGTCTCTCTAGCTCAGTGGTGAGAACAGTGAAATACAACATAGGCCATTAGAAAAGCATTAAGGGCTGGAGAGATGGCTCAGCAATTAAGAGCACTGGCTGCTCTTGCAGAGGACCCAGGTTCACTCCCAGTTCTAGAATGGCAGCTAATAACCATCTTGTTCCAGGATATCCAGTGCCCTCTTCTGGTCTCTGCAGGCATTGCATGCATGTGGTGCACTTATATACGTGCATGCAAAACACTCATACACATAAAAAAACCCCAGACTGTGACATTTTTGCCCACTTTTCATACGGTCACCTCACCTGTAGCATGTAAGTGTGATAGTCCTTGATGCGGTGCTGCCAGAACTTCTGGAGGGAGAGCACACTGCCAATCCCCACTTCATGGAATACCTGCTCCATTACATCAGGGAAAGGAGTCTATCCAAGCAGAGCCTCCCGGTCTACAGCAAAGCGCAGCAACTTGGTGAACTTAAGGCAGTATTCATGTGCCACATCAGTTAGGGTCTCCAGGACACTTTCATTAGCACACGCAAAGCCTGCATGGGCCAGGATCGTGGCCACTGCTTGGTAGAGGGGCTGCCGACAGGAGTGCCAGCTGAGTTCAGTCACAGGTTCTCTTTTCCCACTGAAAGTGGAGATGTGGAAGTGTTATTCATGTTCTTACCAAGGGTGACCAGCCTGTCTCGCTAAGAGCTTTACAATTCCAGTTATCACTGGCCCAGTTTTCCAAGGAAAATCTTGGTCTTCATCTTGTTGTTCTCAGGGCATGTGTCAACCCACAGTCACAGCTCTGAGCCTCCCAATTACACAGTTTGAACAGGCAGAGCATGTCTATACTAAGCAATACAAGAAGAAGGTAATGCATGTCAGAGATTAGTGAAGGGCTGGAGAGATGGCTCAGCCAGTAAAGTCCTTGCCTTGCAAGCATGAATAGCAAGAGTTCAATCTCCAGAACCCACATAAAAGTCAGGTGTGGTGGTGCATGATTATAATCCCAGCACTCAGGAGGTAGAGACAAGTGCATCCCTGGGATTCTCTGACCTCCACACATATGCACATGCACTTACACACACACACACACACACACACACACACACACACACAAGGCTCTGTTTTGATCACGTGTAGCATGTAGGATTAATTTTAACAGCAGAGCTCATGGCCAGGGCTAGTGGTACATGCCTATAATTCCAACACTTGGAAGGTAGAGGCAGGAAGATTAGGAGCTCATGACCAGACTCAGCTGCATAGCAAGTCTGAAGCTAACCTGGGCTTCATGAGTCTCTCTCTCTCTCTCTCTCTCTCTCTCTCTCTCTCTCTCTCTCTCTCTCTCTCTCTTCTCTTCTCTCTTCTCTCTCTCTTCTCTCTTCTCTCTTCTCTCCTCTCTCCTCTCTCCTCTCTCTCTCCTCTCTCTCCTGGGCTTCATGAGACTATTTCTGTCAGTTTGCTGGGGGGAGATGGGACTGCCCTGTCCAA
>NW_008345374.1:10749-16419 GCF_000622305.1 Nannospalax galili
TTTTGTCTTTTTGAGAGAGGGTCTCCCTGTAGCCCCAGCTGTCCTGGAACTCACTATGTAGACCAGGCTGGCCTTGAACTCACAGAGATCCACCTGCCTCTGCCTCCCAAGTGCTGGGATCAAAGGCATGCGCCAGAGCCATCTCTCCAGCCTCATGATCTTCTTTTTTTTTAAACAGAGAAGGCAATCTAATTTCTAAAAGCAATTTAGGGGTGGATAAGATAGTTCAGAGCACCGGGTGCGGTGGCACATGCCTTTAATCCCAGCACTGGGAGGCAGAGGCAGGTGGATCTCTGTGAGTTCAAGGCCAGCCTGGTCTACATAGTGAGTTCCAGGCCAGCTGGGGCTACAGGAAGACCCTGTCTCAGAAAGACAAAAACAAACAAACAAACAAAAAACCCCAACAACAACCAAAAAACATGTTCAGTAGGTAAATACACTTGCTACGAAGCCTGAGGACCTGAATTTGATCTCTGAGACCCACATGGTAGAAGCAGAGAACCGACTCCCGAAAGTTTTCCTATGACCATCACACATTTGGTATGTGCACTCCCCCTCCTCCAGCAAACATAAAATATAAGATAAATAAAAGGAACTCAAAACAGGGCATGGTGGCACATGCCTTTAATCCTAGCACTTGGGAGGCAGAGGCAGGTGGATCTCTGTGAGTTCCAGGCCAGCTGGGGCTACAGGGAGACCTTGACTCAAAAAGACCAATAAATAAATAATAAATAAATAAATAAATACATACATACATAAATAAATGACAAATAAATGCAACACATTACATACATAAATTTTTGGTTTTTGATTTTGTTGAGACAAGGTCTCATTATATAGCCCCTGGCTAGCCTAGAACTTGCTATGTAGATCAGGCTAGCCTTGAACTCACAGAGATCTGCCTGTCTGCTTCCTGAGTACTGGGATTAAAGGCCTGTATACCACCACATCTGGCTCAAATGTACATAGTTTACAAACATTGTTATCTATGGATATGGTCCCTATTATCATTCCTATTCACCAGATAATAAAATTGAGGTTCAGAGGGGCTAATTTGCCAAAGGCTGTTTAGGAATTATTACTAAACAGTGGAGCTCCTGATTCCAGAGCCCATATTTTTCATAATCCATTATTCTGTCTAATCACCACTATAGAAATCTTAGATCTCAGGAAAAGCTGTGTGCACTCTTAAAATAACCTTTAACAAGTTTGTAGTAGGCTACTTGTCTCCTGAAATTTCTTATCTGCCTTTTGCCTCCCTCTGACAAAGGAACTTATTTTATAAATAAAAATAAAACAGCACAGAAAAATCAGTGTTCCTTGGCTTATATCATTACCAACTACAGAAGAATAGTGTGCCTGAAGAGCCATTTGCCCACTATTATCTGTTCAATGACAACTACTGAAATTCATTATAGTTAAATAAGACAACTGCTAAATAACTTTTCAGTTAATATTTCCATGGCCGGTCTCTCTGGGCCAAAGGTTAAAGGCATCAGGAGTGCCCAATAAACAAGAGCTAATCATTACCACTTCATTTGAGTAATATATGAACTTCTGTTTAGTTTTTCCTTAAACCCAGGAATGTGCATGCCAGGCAAGTGCTCTACCACTGAGCTACATCTGCAGCCTCTATATAGACTTTTGATGGAAAATAATGTTCTGGCCCCTTATAGCTGATGCAAATTATTTTTCTTATAGTCTGTTAAAATATGAATAAAACAAAATTAGGTTAAAACTTTATTTTTTTGTGTGCAGGTGCATGGCATGTGTGTGTACTTGTGCACATGCATGTGGAAGTCAGAGGACAACCACGGGTGTCATTTGTCATGAGCTATACACATTATTTTTGTGTATATGTATTTGTATGTATGTAGGTGCACATGTGTATGTGTGTGTGCACATGAAGCAGCTGGAGTTGAACCTACAGTGTTGTTCCTTAGACACTAGCCACTTTGGATTTTGAGACAGGGTCTCTCACTGGACCTGAAGCTTATAGATTAGGCTATGGGCTTGCTGCTTAGGCTAGGCTGGCTGGCTGACTGGCTGGCTCGTGAGTCCCAGGAATCTTCCTGTCTCTGCCTCCCCAGCACTAGGACCACAAGCATGTGTCACCATGCCCTCCCCCCAAATTTTTTTGAGAGACAAGTTCTCACTATGTAGTCCTTGCTGGCCTGGAAGTCACTATAAAGACCAGGCTGGCCTCCATCTCACAGAGATCTACCTGCCCCTTCCTCCTGAGTACTGGGATTAAAGGTGTTCACCATCATGCCCTGTCATGCCCAGCATTTTGCCTGGGTTTGCAAACTCAGTTCTTCACACTTTCATGGGAGCATTTTACTTATGGAGTCATCTCCCTAGCCACTGCCTTATATTTTGAGGCAGGGACTCTCATTGGCCTGGAGCATACCAAGAAAGATAGGCTGGTCAGTGAGCCCCAGGGTGCCCGTCTCTGTCTCCCTAGTGATGAAATTATAAATGTGTGCCACTATACCTAGCTTTTCTACGTGAATTCTAGGGACAGAACTTGGATCCTTATGCTTGCAATATAAACACTTTACCAACTGAGTCATCTCCCCAGCCCCTAGGTATAAACATTTGATACTGTTCTTGCTAACAACTAAAATAGAAATTTAACACAAAATTGTAAATAACAGCATTAATTTAATATGATGGACAACAATATTTTGTTGAATGAAACTACACTGCCCTCAAAATATGAATATGGTGCTGATTGTTAAGAATGTTCTCTTTTCTTACTTGCTAGCCAAGTGCTCGACCACTGAGCTCTATCCCCACCTCACTTTTCACTTTTCATGTATCAGTGTATTGCCTTGCTCTAGTAAAATGCCTGGCACTTAGTAGGCACTCAATAAATGCCTATTGTATTCGAAAACATAAAAAATGCAGACTCTGGATTCTGAAGATTTGGGCAAGGTTTGGATGTCCCACTAATTATTTGAGCAGCCTTGGCCTAGTCAATCACTCACAGAAAATTTTGTCAGATGGAAGCAGAAATGCTACACAGGCTTCACAGGGTCATCAGGAAGACTAATTGAGAAAAGTAAAATATAGGAAAGCTTTGCCTTACCGATAAAAGTCACTTTCTGGGTCACTGTGCCAGATCTGGAATGGTGTGTTGGGATTTTTGCAATCTAAAGGTAGGAGGTCATCAGGAAGGGGAGGTGATCCAGGGCAGGGGGGAAGAGGTTCACTCTCATCAGTCTTTACACCTTCTGTCTGCTGCTGATTCTGGGCCTGGGCTGTGGCAATAAGGTTGCGAAGACGTCGGTTGTGCTGGATCAACTGAATGGTATGGATAGTGAGGCTGCACGGCTCTGAAGGGATGTCTAGCATAGTAGGTGGTTTGGGCTTGTTGGCTGAGGGTTGATGCAGGGGTGGGTCATGGACTTCCACCAGACGGAACTCTCGTGGAAGCAGATCAAAGGAACTTCTGTTGGTCCGGCTTGAGGATATTGGTATCTCTCCCCAGTATCTCAACATTTTAGAATAAGAAGGGAAGAGCTCTCAGGTTTAATATAAATGATATTCTAAAGGTAATGTGTTTAAGTTTCTGGCAGTTGTAGATTATAGGCTTCTATTGGGAAAAATATAAAGTCTGGACAGTTGTTTACAGAAAAAGCAAGTTAAGACAGCGTTAGCAAAACTGTACAACTGAAGATATTCTCCCTGCAGAAATGAAGAGAAATACAGTTGTTAGATGTCAGTCACACAATTCCTCTTGGACTTAAGTTCAAAGTGGAATCTAAGTCATTAGCAGGTGAATAGTGCAATGGTGTCTGAGACTCTAACGCACATTTCCTATCTCACTTCACTAATTCATTACAAGAGCTACCTAAATTCTAAACACTTTACAAGGCGTGGAACTTAAATTGAAACATGGAGTATTTCAGTGTATTTTGACACAACTGCAGTGGGTCACAGAAAAAAAGAGAGCACTGAAAATACTAACAGGTGCTTCTTATTGTGTGCCGTGCCTAGGCACATTTTTAACTCATCCTGTGGAAAAATTTATAAACCTTTAATTTAGCCTTATGTAATTCTGACACATATAAGAAAGAATCTGAGCTGGGTGTGGTGGCACATGCCTTTAATCCCAGCACTCAGGAGGCAGAGGCAGGCAGATCTCTGTGAGGCCAGCCTGGTCTGCATTGAGTTCCAGGACAGCTGGGGCTACAGGGAGACCCTGTCTCAAAAAGACCAAAAAAGAAAGAATCTGAGAGATTGTGTGTGTATGTGTGTGGGGGGGGTGCACATGTATAATGCAGGTATATGTGGAGGCCAGAGATCGACCTTGGGTGTCACTTCTCAGGCACTGTCCATCTTGTTTTTGAGACAGTCTCTCACAGGGTCCTGGAGCTTGCTAATTAGCCTGGATTGGCTGGCCAGTAAATCCCAGAAATCTATCTATAATGAGAGGGTGCAATCATACCTGGCCTTTTTACAATGGGTTTTGAGGCTCAAACTCAGGTCCTCATGCTTGCATGTCAAGCACTTTATGCACTGAGCCATCTCCCCAGATTGAATTTGAGAGACTTCTATTGCCTCCTAACTACCCTTCTTCCAGTCTTTCTTGGTATCTAATCTATACTTTGCACTGTTGCTGGACTTTTTCTTTTTGTTTTTCTGGTACTGAGAATTGAACACATGCTAAGTAAGTGCTTTATTACTGAGCTACATCTTCAGTCTATGTTTTGTTTTGTCTTAAACAAACTTGAATTGAATGCCTTCTCTTGCTCTTGGAAAAAGTCAGTCAGAGGTCAGGCATGATGGTGGCATGCCTTTAATACCAGCCCTTGGGAGACAAAAGCAGAGGCAGGTGGATCTCTGTGAGTTCGAGGCCAGCTGATCTACATAGAGAATTCAGGCCAGCCAGGTCTACATAGTGAGAACTGTCTTAAAAAACAAAACAAGAGGGCTTCAGAGATGGCTCAGTGGTTAAGAGTACTGGCTGCTCTTCCTGAGGACTGTTTCAGTTCCCAGCAGCTACATGGCAGTTAATACTTGCCTTTAACTCTAGTTCCAAGGGATCCAATGCCTTTTTCTGCCTTCTGAGGGCAGTGCATGACACGGGTACACTTACATACATGTAGACAAAACAGTCATACACAGAAAATAAAAATAAATAAATTAAAACAAAACACAGGTCAGAATTTGTTGGCTTACCATTCAATGAAATTTACAATGTCTTCAGTCCACTTCTCCAGATTTACCAACTATATGTCTCTTCAGGTTGAACAAACATTAACTGAATACTAGGTGTTATGTGAGGAGATAAAGACCAATAGAGCAAGCTCTTTGTCCCAAGTTGAGAGAAACAGAAACTAAATATTTCTATATAATAATATGCAGTAAGTGTTGCTCCAAAGGTACAGACTCAGCACAGTGCAAGCACACAGAGGACTTCCTGGACCAAATCACTTGAGTCCTAACAATAACACACCACTTTTTATTTTAAAATAAAAAAGTTAAGAGCACTGGCTGCTCTTGTAGAGGACCTGGGTTAGGTTCCCAGCACCTACACGGCAGATAACAACGTCTGTAACTCCAGTTCCAGGGGATCCAACGCCCTTTTCTGACCTCTGTGAGCACTGTACGACATGGGTGCACTTACATACATGCAGGCAAAACACTCATACATGAAAATAA
>NW_008345374.1:19793-21973 GCF_000622305.1 Nannospalax galili
TTTTTTTTTTTTTTAGTTTTTATTTTTATCTTATGTGTTATGAGTGTTTTGCTTGGGTGCATGTAAGTGCACCATGTATGTGCAATGACTGTGGAGGCCAGAAAAGGTCACTGGATCCCTGGAACTGGAGTTTATCATCCCTTAATGATTTTTTGTTATCTAATCCTGTAAAAGAAGTGCTAGGGAGAGCTCAGTTGGTAAAATACTTGCCTTACAAGCATGAGGACACAAATTCGAGTCCAGAATGCACATAAAAGCTGGGCATGGTAGCTCATGTTTGTAATCCCAGTGCTGGGAGGTGGAGATAGATGGATCTCTGGAGCTTGCTGGCCAGCTAGCCTAGCTTATTTGATAAGCACCAGCCCAATGAGAGGCCCTAGCTCAGAAAACAAGGTGGGGCTGATTTGTTGGCTCAGTAGGTAAGATAGCAAGAGGACCTGAGTTTAAATCCACCCCACATAAAAAGCTGGGCATGGCTGCACCTGCCTGTAACCCTAGCACTGAGGGTCAGAAACAGGTGGCTCCTGGGAGCTTGCTGGATAGCCAGCCTGCCTAGCCAAAAAAGCCAGCTTCCAGTTCAGTCAGAGGTGGGAAGCAGCTGGGTGTGGTATGCACACTTTTAAGCTCAGCACTTGGGAGACAGGCAGGCAGATCTCTGAGATTGAGGCCAGCCTGGTCTACATAGTGAGTACCAAGCCAGCTGGAGCTTCAGGAAGACCCTGTCTCAAAAAGAAGAAAAAAAAAAGTGGATGGTAGAGAGCAATAGAAGAGGCTGCCTATATCCTCCTCTGGTCTCTGCATGTGCATGCATGGCATGTGTTCACACACACATGTGCACACACATCATATATACATAACCCCACATACAAGGTAAGGAGCCCCTAAGGACTGACCTCTGTCCTCTACAAGCATGTGCACACATTTGTACTTGCACACACACACACACACGCACACACACACAAGTGTGCATTTACTGACAAACTAACTTCCCATTGCTGTGGTTTTGAGCTCACTAGAAGTGAGATGCAGGAGGAGGGGGTTCCATGAAGGGCAGTAGTTGCATCAGAGTCCCAACCCTGGGAAGCCATATTTCATCCAATGATGGAAAAGACCTTTGAAATTTAAACATGAAAGGATAGAAAAGTACTTCCACTTTGTACAGAGTAGAAGGGCGAGGATGGGTGTGAACTTCTGTGGTCTGCTCTGCATCAGAGGCTGCAAAGCTGGATACTTACATAGGTACACATACCACTGACTTCATTTCACTTTACAGTGGCTTTCATTAACAAAACAACAAAGCAAAACAAAGAGGGAACTGAATTTCAGAGACAGTAAGTCCACAGTCACATCATTAGTGAATAGGAGTACTGCAGTATCTCCTCAGTCCAGTTCATTCGCAGTGACTTTCATTAACAAAACAAAACAAAACAAAACAACAAAGCAAAACAAAGAGGGAACTGAATTTCAGAGACAGTAAGTCCACAGTCACATCATTAGTGAATAGGAGTACTGCAGTATCTCCTCAGTCCAGTTCATTCCATGCCCCCTTCACATTCGATCATGAGGAAATATCTGTGGGCAGGAAGGGAGGATCTTGTAATCTCTGTCCTTTCCTTAGGACCCCGAGTGCCTCATGCTATTTAATGTAGAGGCCTACAGTTGGGGACTTGGAAACTCTTTAGGGCAGAGACCATATCTGTACTCCTATGTTTCTTCCATTGCCCTGCCCAGTGTTCTGTGTTGCCCTGACCTAATTCTAGTTCCATCTTATTCTCTTCCCAAGATCTCTTCCAAGGTGCCCGGATGGCCCTGGATGAACTGCATATGACTTTCTTTTGTGTTAGTGAGGTTATGCTGCTCTGGCCCAGAGTTACTTGATAGTCCCATTGTTGGGTCTATTTATACCACAAAGCTTTCAAGTCCCAATAAATTACTTGGCTGTTGATTCACATCTTTAGTATAACTATTTTTATACATTGGTATGATTTTCTTAATGGAAAGTGCATTAAAAGTGGAAGCTGTATCTTATCACTGTGATTTTCCTGTAAGTAAAGTACTTTCCAATCAATCATTCTTGGTTTAATGGAACAGACCTCATTGATACAACTTGATGGTTTTAACCTTTCACTGAAGATTATTTTTATGCCAAAAGGGGTGCTGGAATAATTCATCTTCCTTCC
>NW_008345374.1:25382-26919 GCF_000622305.1 Nannospalax galili
TCATTTGTTTAGACACAATATATTTGAATGTTTATAAATTTAATATGTGCATTGCCATAATGTAATTTATTTCCTAAAATACCACAAGATAGAATTTTTATGTTTTGTTTTCTGAGATAGGATTTTACCGTGTAGCCCTGGCTGGCCTGGAACTCTGTGTAGATCAGAGTGGCCTCAATCTCATAGAGATCTGCCTGCTTTTGCCTCCCAACAGTGCTGGGATTAAAGGTGTTTGCCACCATGCCCAGCAACACTCATTTCTAAGACTCAACTCAGACATCAGCATAGCCAGCACACATTTACCACCTGTTCAAGCATCTGCTGATCCCACCAACCTAGGCCACTTATCCCCATGTTCTCCCTGCTTCCTCTCTGAGGGCAGGAAGATGGTTTTATTACCTTCGATCCTAAGGCCTAGTGCCATGCCCAGCCTATGCTGAAATGTGCTGACAGATGCAAGCACTGTCAGGAGGATGGGTGCTGAGTGGTCAGGTGAGAGCACACACTGTTCCAAGAATGCCCCAGGGGTGGGGGCAATGAAACAGGCTTATAAAAGTCCTAGTTTGTCAAATTCCAGATGACAGAAAAGTGGGTGAGTTGGAAGGAATGATGGGTATTAAGTGTGGTGGTGGGGGGGAAAAACCCAAGTGCCGAAAATCCCCAAGGTAAAAACTTGTTGGGCATTACAGCAGACCCCAGGCAACCTTGCAAGAGTGATGTCAGTTCTGAGGCTTCATCAGTTAGGAATCTATGCCCACACAGCATGATTCAGAGCCCAAACTGCCTAGCGACCCAAACAGAGCCCTTGCATTCCTCCTTGATGTCTTCACACATTCCATCTGACAAGTAGATACCACTTTTCTTTTCAGAACCTCTCCCTACACAGAACTATTCAGAGCCCACACTGCAGGCTGAATTCCTCAGCCTGCTTGTGGTTTGAGAGGCCAGAGAAGAGCAAATGAATGAAACGTGATGAAATCTCAAGGCAATGTGCCATTTCATCTTTTTTTTTTTAAGGATCTGGCAAGTGGTTCAGGAGAGAGCAAATGTAAACTCTCAGGGTCCCTGCTACCTTCCATACCAGGCTGGGGCCCAGATCTACTCCAAAACCCTGTGGGTCAGCCTTGCTGTCTGCACTGCATGTAGGGCGTAATTTCCTCACTGGAGTGTTACCCCAATTGCTATGTGGACTTAGGCTAGCCTGATGACCAGGCCTGCCCTGCTCTGGCATTGAGGTCTAAGCATGGGCTTCGGCCTCCTTCCCATGTCCAGGAGGCTGCCTGGGAGTCCTGAACCTCAGGGCCACATTACAGCGGGAGCTTTTAATTCTGCGTTAGTCCTTTCTTGTCACCTTTTTAAGAATGATAGACAGACTATGTTTTCACTTGCACTGAAGCTCCTCTGTCATTTAAACATATTTTTTAATTTTATTTATTTATGTATTTATTTATGTATTTTTGAGACAGGGTCTCCCTGTAGTCTCAGATGGCCTGGAACTCCCTATGTAGCCCAGGCTGGCCTCTCTCAGTCTCACAGA
>NW_008345375.1:0-9306 GCF_000622305.1 Nannospalax galili
TCCATCACAATGCTCCAATACGACTTCAGAATGCCCCACTGTACATCACGAAGCATTAATATTTCTTCACAATTCTCCACTCTGCCATCACCATGCTCAGTGTGCCGTCACAATACACCCGTGTGTCATCACAATGCTCCAATGTGTCAGCACCGTCTGCAGTGTGATATCACCATGCTCATTCTCCAGTCACATTGCCCCATGGGTCATCACAATGCTCAGTGTGACAAGACAATGTCCCAGTGTGTCATAAAAGTGTTCCAGTGTGCTATCAAAACATTTGGTGTGTCACCACAATGCTCAGTGTGCCATAAGAATGCACCAAAGTGTCATCACAATGCTCCCATGTGTTAAGGGTATGATCCCGTGTGACCACACAATTCTCCAGTAGGTTATCACACAATGCTCCAAAGTGACATCACTGTGCTCAGGTGTCATCACAATGCTTTGATGTGATATCAATTTGGAGCATTGTGATGACACATTGGAGCATTGTGATACCACATTGGAGGATCATGATGACACAGTCGGGCATTGTTAAGGCACACTGAACAATGTGCCAACATATTGGAGCATTGTGATGTCACATGAAACATTGTAAGAGCAAATTAGTGCATTGTGATGACACATTGGAGCATTGTGATGATACACAGGTGCATTGTGATGTCACATTGTAGTATTGAGATGACACATTGGAACATTTTGTTGGCACATTGAGCATTGTAACGACACGTTGGGGCATTGTGATGGCACATTGGAGCTTTGTGATGTCACATTAAATATTGACATAGCATATTTGAGCATTGTGCTGTTACATTGGAGCATTTTGATGACAATTTGTGGCATTGTGATAGCACACTGATACTTGTGATGACATATTGGGGCATTGTGAGAGGAAAGTGAACACTGTGATGGCACATTGAACATGGTGATGAAACACTGGGACATTGTCAGGGCACACTGAGCATTGCAGTCACAAATTGAGAATTGTCATGACACACTGGATCATTGTGATGGCACACTGAGAACTGTAATGTCTCATTGGAGCATTGGAATGACACATTGTAGCATTGTAATCACACACAAAGGAATTGTGGTGGCACTTTGAAAACTCATGACATATTGGTGCATTGTGCTGGCATACTGAACATTGTGATGGCACATTGAGCACTGTAATGACACATTGGTGCATTGTGAGGGGACATTCAGCATTGTGAAATCGCATTGAGCATTGTAGTGAAACTTTGGTGCATTGTTAAGGACATTCAGCATTGTGATGGCACACTGAGCATTGTGATAGCACGACTGAGCATTGTGAAGACATACTGGAGCATTGTGATGTCACAGTGCAGCATTGTGAAGACGTATTAGAGCATTGTGCTGTCACAGTGGGGCATTTTGATGACATATTGGAGCACTGTGATGTCAAAGTGAGGCATTCTGAAGACATATTGGAGCATTGTGATGGACTATTGAACATTGTTGTGGTACATTGGGGCATTGTGATGGCACATAAGGACATTGTGATGACACATTGATACACTGTTATGACACACTGATCATTGGGATGGCACATTTGAGCATTGTGATGACACATTGGAAGAGAGTGATGGCACATTGAACATTGCTATGACAACTGGGGAACTATGATAGCACACTGAGTACTATGATGGCACATTGGAGTGTTTTGTTGACACATCGGAGCATTTTGATATCACATTGGAGCATTGTGATGGCACATTGGGGAATTGTGAAGGAACACTGAACATTGTGATGATTCATTGGTGCATTATTATGGCACACTGAGGAGTGTGATGTCAAAATGGAGCATTTTGAAGACATATTGGAGCATTGTGATGGCACATTGAGCATGGGTATGACAATGGAGCATTGTGATGACACATTGGTGCACTGTTATGGCACACTGAGCATTTTGGTGACAAATGAAACAGTGTAATAGCACATTGGAGCAGTGTGATGACATATTGTGGCATTGTAATGTCACAATGAGCATTGTGATGGAACATGGGGCATTGTGAATGGACACTGAGTATTGTGATAGCATATTTCGGATGGTGCTATCTCACTGGAGCATTGTGATGACATATTTATGACATCACATTGTAGCATTGATGTGACAGATTGGAGCATCTTGTTGGCACATTGAGCATTGTAATGACATGTTGGAGCATTATGGTGGCATATTGGAGCATTGTGATGTCACATTGGAGCATTTTGATGACACTTTGGGGCATTGTGATGGCACAGGGAACTGTGTGATGACGTATTGTGTCATTGTGAGAGAAAATGGAGCAATGTGATGGCACATTGAGCATGGTGATGAAAATTGGGGCATTGTCAGTGCACATTGAGCATTATGGTGGCAATCTTAGTACTGTCATGACACACTGGGGCACTGTGATGACATATGGGAGAATTGTGATTACACCGCAGTATACTTTAACACATTGTAGCATTGTGATGTGACATTGGACCACCTTGATGACACATTGGTGTATTATTATGGCACACTCAGTACTGAGATGACACATGAAACATTGTAACAGCACACGGGAGCACTGTGATGACACAGTGGGACATTTTCATGGCACACTGGGCATTGTGATGATACAATGGAGCATTGTGAAGACATACTTGGGCACGGAGATGGCACATTGGGACATTGTGATGGCACAATGGGGATTTGAGGGCACACTGAAACATTATGATCACCTATTGAAGCATTGCGATGGCACATTAGAGCATTGTGGAGCACATTAAGCATTGTGATGGCAGATTGAGTATTGTTATGATTCACTGGGCACTGTGATATCCCAATAAGCATTGTGATTTCAAATTAGAGTATTTTGACGGCATGCTGAGCACTGTGATGTCAACTGGGAGCATTGTGATGACACATTGGAGAACTGGGATATCACATTGGAGCACTGTGCTGACACATTGGGGCACTGTTAAGACACACTGAGCATTGTGATGACATATTAGAGCATTATGATTGTACATTGGAGCATTCTGATGTCAAATGAAACATTGTAACAGCAAATTGGAGCATTGTAAGGACACATTGGGGTATTGTGTTGGCACCCTGAGCCAGGTAATGACACATTGGAGCATTGTAATGGCACACTGAGGCATTGTGATGTCACACTGGGGTATTGTGAAGACATATTTGAGCATTGTGATGGCATATTTGGACACTGGGATGGCACAGTTGTGATTTTAGGGCACACTGAAACATTTTGCATCCATATTGGAGCATTGTTATTTCACATTGGATCACTCTAATGTCTCCTGACCATTCTGACGTCACATTGGAGCATTGGGATGACATATTGATGCATTGTAATAGCACACTTCGCATTGTGGTGACACATGAAACATTGTAATAGCCCATTGGAGCATTCTGATGGCACATTGGAGCATTGGGATGACATATTGATGCATTGTAATAGCACACTTCGCATTGTGGTGACACATGAAACATTGTAATAGCCCATTGGAGCATTTTGATGGCACATTGGAGCATTGGGATGACATATTGATGCATTGTAATAGCACACTTCGCATTGTGGTGACACATGAAACATTGTAATAGCCCATTGGAGCATTCTGATGGCACATTGGAGCATTGGGATGACATATTGATGCATTGTAATAGCACACTTCGCATTGTGGTGACACATGAAACATTGTAATAGCCCATTGGAGCATTCTGATGGCACATTGGAGCATTGGGATGACATATTGATGCATTGTAATAGCACACTTCGCATTGTGGTGACACATGAAACATTGTAATAGCCCATTGGAGCATTCTGATGGCACATTGGAGCATTGGGATGACATATTGATGCATTGTAATAGCACACTTCGCATTGTGGTGACACATGAAACATTGTAATAGCCCATTGGAGCATTCTGATGGCACATTGGAGCATTGGGATGACATATTGATGCATTGTAATAGCACACTTCGCATTGTGGTGACACATGAAACATTGTAATAGCCCATTGGAGCATTCTGATGGCACATTGGAGCATTGGGATGACATATTGATGCATTGTAATAGCACACTTCGCATTGTGGTGACACATGAAACATTGTAATAGCCCATTGGAGCATTCTGATGGCACATTGGAGCATTGGGATGACATATTGATGCATTGTAATAGCACACTTCGCATTGTGGTGACACATGAAACATTGTAATAGCCCATTGGAGCATTCTGATGGCACATTGGAGCATTGGGATGACATATTGATGCATTGTAATAGCACACTTCGCATTGTGGTGACACATGAAACATTGTAATAGCCCATTGGAGCATTCTGATGGCACATTGGAGCATTGGGATGACATATTGATGCATTGTAATAGCACACTTCGCATTGTGGTGACACATGAAACATTGTAATAGCCCATTGGAGCATTCTGATGGCACATTGGAGCATTGGGATGACATATTGATGCATTGTAATAGCACACTTCGCATTGTGGTGACACATGAAACATTGTAATAGCCCATTGGAGCATTCTGATGGCACATTGGAGCATTGGGATGACATATTGATGCATTGTAATAGCACACTTCGCATTGTGGTGACACATGAAACATTGTAATAGCCCATTGGAGCATTCTGATGGCACATTGGAGCATTGGGATGACATATTGATGCATTGTAATAGCACACTTCGCATTGTGGTGACACATGAAACATTGTAATAGCCCATTGGAGCATTCTGATGGCACATTGGAGCATTGGGATGACATATTGATGCATTGTAATAGCACACTTCGCATTGTGGTGACACATGAAACATTGTAATAGCCCATTGGAGCATTCTGATGGCACATTGGAGCATTGGGATGACATATTGATGCATTGTAATAGCACACTTCGCATTGTGGTGACACATGAAACATTGTAATAGCCCATTGGAGCATTCTGATGGCACATTGGAGCATTGGGATGACATATTGATGCATTGTAATAGCACACTTCGCATTGTGGTGACACATGAAACATTGTAATAGCCCATTGGAGCATTCTGATGGCACATTGGAGCATTGGGATGACATATTGATGCATTGTAATAGCACACTTCGCATTGTGGTGACACATGAAACATTGTAATAGCCCATTGGAGCATTCTGATGGCACATTGGAGCATTGGGATGACATATTGATGCATTGTAATAGCACACTTCGCATTGTGGTGACACATGAAACATTGTAATAGCCCATTGGAGCATTCTGATGGCACATTGGAGCATTGGGATGACATATTGATGCATTGTAATAGCACACTTCGCATTGTGGTGACACATGAAACATTGTAATAGCCCATTGGAGCATTCTGATGGCACATTGGAGCATTGGGATGACATATTGATGCATTGTAATAGCACACTTCGCATTGTGGTGACACATGAAACATTGTAATAGCCCATTGGAGCATTCTGATGGCACATTGGAGCATTGGGATGACATATTGATGCATTGTAATAGCACACTTCGCATTGTGGTGACACATGAAACATTGTAATAGCCCATTGGAGCATTCTGATGGCACATTGGAGCATTGGGATGACATATTGATGCATTGTAATAGCACACTTCGCATTGTGGTGACACATGAAACATTGTAATAGCCCATTGGAGCATTCTGATGGCACATTGGAGCATTGGGATGACATATTGATGCATTGTAATAGCACACTTCGCATTGTGGTGACACATGAAACATTGTAATAGCCCATTGGAGCATTCTGATGGCACATTGGAGCATTGGGATGACATATTGATGCATTGTAATAGCACACTTCGCATTGTGGTGACACATGAAACATTGTAATAGCCCATTGGAGCATTCTGATGGCACATTGGAGCATTGGGATGACATATTGATGCATTGTAATAGCACACTTCGCATTGTGGTGACACATGAAACATTGTAATAGCCCATTGGAGCATTCTGATGGCACATTGGAGCATTGGGATGACATATTGATGCATTGTAATAGCACACTTCGCATTGTGGTGACACATGAAACATTGTAATAGCCCATTGGAGCATTCTGATGGCACATTGGAGCATTGGGATGACATATTGATGCATTGTAATAGCACACTTCGCATTGTGGTGACACATGAAACATTGTAATAGCCCATTGGAGCATTCTGATGGCACATTGGAGCATTGTAATGACACATTGTTGCACCGTGATGACACATTGCTGCACTCTTATGGCACACTGAGATGGCAAAATGGAGCATTTTGAAGACATATTGGAGCATTGTTATTTCACATTGGATCACTCTAATGTCTCCTGACCATTGTGACGTCACATTGGAGCATTGTGATGACATATTGATGCATTGTAATGGCACACTTCGCATTGTGGTGACACATGAAACATTGCAATAGCATATTGGAACACTGTAATAACACATTGGGGCACTGTGATGTGGCGACACATTGGTGCATTGTTATGGCACACTGAGGCACATTGTAATGGCACAATGGAACATTTCGAAGACCTAGTGGAGCATTATAATGGTGTATGGTGGCATTGTGATGGCACATTGGGGAATCATGTGAGCATATTAAGCACTGTGAAGGCATATTGAGCACTGTAATATCTCAGTGAACATTGTGACATCACATTGGAGGTTTTTGATGGTATGTTGGTGCATTTCTATGACACACTGAGCACTGTGGTGATACATGAATCATTGTAATAGCAGATTGGAGCATTGAGATGACACAATGGGGAATTGTGATGTCAAACTGAGTATTGTGGTGACACATTTATACATTGTTTTGGCACACTGAGGTGTCCGATGGCAGAATGAAGCATTGTGAAGATATATTGGAGAATTGTGATGTCACAGTTGGGCATTCTGAAGACATATTTGAGCATTGTGACGGCATATTGGGGAACTGAGATGGCACAGTTGGAATTTGAGCACACTGAATCATCTCGATTCCGTATTGCAGCATTGTGATGGCCTATTGAACATTGTTGTGGTACATTGCGATGACACATTGATGAGGTTACAGCACATTTTGCATTGGGATGTGACATTTGAGCATTATGATGACACATTGGAGGAGAGTTTTGGCACATTGAGAATTGTGATGACACACAGGGGCACTGTGTTGGCACAGTGAGCACTGTGATGTCCCATTGGAGAGTTTTTCCACATGGGAGTATTAATGTCACATTGGAGCATTGTGATGACACTTTGGGGCATTCTGAAGGAACATTTAGACTTGTGATAACGCATTGATGCATTGTTAGGAACACTGAGGACTGTGAAATCAAAATGGAGCATGTTGAAGGCATACTGGAGCATTGTGGTAACACACGGCGTATGGTGATCCCACAATGGAGCATTGTAATGAGATATTGGTTAATTGTGATGGCACACTGAAGATTATGATAGCAAAGTGGAGCATTTTTAAGACATAATGGAGCATTGTGATGGCATAATGGGGAATTTTGATGGCACTTTGGGGCATTTTGAGAGCAGATTGAGCATTGTTATGGCACATTGAGAATTTTTATTACAAATTCGAGCATTGTAATGTCTTACTGAGCATTGTGACATCACATTGGAGCATTGTTTTGACATAGCGGTACATTGTTACAGCACACTGAACATTGCAGTGACACAAGAAACAATGTAATAGCACATTGGAACACTGTGATGACACATTGGGGCATTGTGATGTCACAGTGAGTATTGTGGTGACATACTGGTGTATTGTTATGGCACACTGAGGAGTGTGATGGCTAAATGGAACATTGTGAAGACATATTGGGGCATTGTGCTGTCACAGGTAGGCATTCTGAGGACATATTTTAGCATTAAGTATTCTGACGGCATATTGGGGCATAGTGAGGGTGCAGTTGAGATTTGAGGGCACACTGAAATATTTTGATTCCATATTGGAGCACTGCAATGGACTACTGTACATTGTTGTGGTATATTGGGGCACTGTGATGACATATTGAGGCACTATTATGGCACACTGTGCATGTGCATGGCACATTTGAACATTATGATGACACATTGGAGGAGAGTGATGGCACATTGAGCATTGTGATAACATACTGGGGCACAGTGATGGCACACTGAGCACTGTGATGTCACGTTGGAGCACTGTAATGACACATTGGAGTATTTTGGTGTCACATTGGAGCATTGTAATGGCACTTTGAGGCATTCTGAAGGAACATGGAACATAGTTATGACTCATTGGTCCATTGTTATGGCACACTGAGGAGTGTGATGTCAAAATGGGGCATTTTAAAGATATATTGGAACATTGAGATTGTACACTGAATATTGTTATGACACATTGGAGCATTGCGATGGCACCTGGGCACTGTGCTGTCACTTTGGGAAATTGTGATGACACAATGGAAAATGGCGATATCATACTGGAGCATACCCTTAACAAATTGGAGCATTTGGATGGCACAATAGAGCATTATGAAAACATATTGGAGCTTTATGATGTCACAATGGGGCATTCTTAAGACATATTTGAGTGTTGTGATATCATATTGGTGCATTGTGATAGCAAAACGAGGAGGTGAGAGCACATTCAAACATTATGATTACATATATAAGCATTGTGATGGCATATTGAATATTGTTGTGGTACGTTGGGGTATTCTGATGGCACAAAGGGACATTATAATGACATATTGGTGCACTGTTATGCCACACTGAGCATTGAGATGGCACATTTGAGCATTTTGATAACACACTGGAGGAGAGTGATGGTGGATTGAGCATTGTGATGTCACACTGGAACGCTATGTGGACACACTGAGCATTGTGATGTCACAGTGTAGCATTAATATGGCACTTTGGGCATTGTGAAGCAACATTTAAGATTGTGATGATTCATTGGTGCATTGTTATTGCACACTGAGGATTATCATGTCAAAATGAAGCATTATCAAGACATACAGGAGCATTGTGATGGCTCATTGGAGCATTGTAATGACACATTGGTGCATTGCTATGGCACACTGAGCATTGTGGTGACACAAGAAACATTGTAATAGAACATTGGAGCTCTGTGATGACACTTGTGACATTGTGATGTTACAGTGAGTATTCTGGTGACACATTGGTGCATGTTATGGCATACTGACGAGAGTGATGGCGCAATGGAGCATTGGGAAGATCTATTGGAGCATTGTGATGTCACAGTTCGGCATTCTGAAGACATATTTGAGCACTGTGATGGCATATTGGGG
>NW_008345375.1:12410-14559 GCF_000622305.1 Nannospalax galili
TCATATTGTTACATTGTGATGGCACATTGGAGCAATATAATGGCACATGGGGAGATAGTGTTGGCACAGTGGAGCATTGTAATGTCACAATGGAACATTGTGAAGTCATATTTAACATTGTCATATTACTATAGAGAATAGTGTGGTCAAATTTGAGGATTGTGAGGGGACATTGAGCACCGCGTTTGCATATTGAGCAGGATGACGATGCAATGGATCACAGTAATGACACAATTTCGCATCATGTTGGCAGAATGAGCACTCTGATGGCATATAGGTGAGTTGTGATGGCACAATGGAACTTTGAGAAGTCATATTATTAAATTGTGATGGCACATTTGAACAATATAATGGCACATGTGCGGTTAGTGTTGGCACATTGGAACACTGTGATTTCACATTGGAGCATTGTGATGTCAAAATGGATCACTGTGAAGTCATATTGTAATATTGTGATATTACCACGGAGCATTCTGATGTCAGTGTGGAACATTTTGAAGTCATATTCAAAGATCGTGATGGCATATTGGACCAATATAATGTCACAAGGGGCGACAGTGTTGGCAGACAGTGTTGGCATATTGGAGCCATGTGATGTCACACTGGAGGATTGCTTTGTAACAATGGAACATATGGAATTCATATTGTAACACTGTATTGTCACACTGGAGTAATATAAAGCCCATGGGGCAATGTTATTAGCACATTGGAGCACTGTGGTGTCTCAATGGAACTTTGTGATATCATATTGTAACATTGTACTGACAAAGTGTAGAAATTAGCTGGACACTGGAGCATTGTGAGGTCACAATGGACTATTGTGACTTCACAATGGAACATTGAGAAGGAATATTGTAACATTGTGACGGGACATTGGAGCACTATAATGGGACATGAGATGACAGTGTTGGCACATTGGAGTATTGTGTTGTCATATTGCAGCATTGCCCCATCACATTGGAGGATTTTGAAGTCATATTGTAACATAGTGATGACACCAAGGAACATAGTGATGTAACAATGGAACACTATGAGGTCATATTGTAACATTTTGATGGAACATTGGAGCTAAATAATGGTACTTGTGGCCATAGTGTTGGCACATTGGATGATTGTGATGTCACATTTGAACATTGTGATGCCACAATGGAACATTAAAAAGTCATTGTATCATTGTGATGGCACCATGGTTCACTGTGAAGCCACATCAGGGGTTTGTGAGGAAACAGTGAGCACCATGTTTGCATATTGAGCATAATGATGACACAATGGGTCATTGTAATGACACAAATTTGCATAGTGATAGCACAATGAGCATTGTGATGTCACAATGGAACATTGTGAAAATTTGAAATCATATTGTCACATTGTGATGGCACACTGGAGCATTCTAATATCAAATTGGAGCATTGTGATGTCACAATGGAATATTGTGAAGTAATACTGTAACCTCGTGATGGCACATTTGAGCAATATAATAACTCATGGGGCAATAGTTTTGGAACAATGGAGCATTGTGATTTCCAAATGGAAAATTGAGAAGTTATAATGTCACATTGTGATCTCACATTGCAGCAAGAAAATGGTACATGGGGAGATAGTGTTGGCACACTGGAGAATTGTGGTTTCTCATTGAAGCATAGAGAAATCACATTGGAACATTGTGAAGTCATATTGGAACATTGTGATGGCACATTGGATCACTGTGATGTCACTTGAGCATTGTGATGACACACAGGATCGTTGTCATATCAAAATGGAACAGTGTGAAGTCATATTGTAAAATTGTGATGGCACCATATAGCATTGTGATGGCACATGAAGCCATAGTGTTGGAACACTGAAGCATTGTGATGTCACATTGGAGGACACTGACGTCACATGGGAGCATTGTGACGTCACAATGGAGCATTGTGATTTCCAAAATGAACATTGAGAAGTCATAATGTCACATTGTGATCGCACATTGCAGCAATATAATGGCACTTGGGGAGATAGAGTTGGAACATTGGAGAATTGTGGTTTCTCATTAAAGTGTAGTGAAATCACATTGTATCATTGTGAAGTCATATTGGAACACTGTGATGGCACACTGAGGACTGTGATATCACATTTGAGCATTGTGCTGTCACACAGGATCACTGTGATA
>NW_008345376.1:0-443 GCF_000622305.1 Nannospalax galili
TGTAGAACTTCCATTGTGGATGTGTCACTTAAGACGGGACATCTCTATCAGGCATGGTACTCTCCTGTAGTACCAGCACTTGGGAGGCAGAGGCAGGTGGATCACTCTGTGAGTTTAAGGCCAGAGTGGTCTACATAATAAGTTCCAGGCCAGCTGGGACTACATGGAGACCCTGTTTCAAAAAAAAAGACCAAAAAAAGACAAAGAAAAAGAAAAGAAGGAGGAGGAGGAGGAAGAGGCATCTCACAATCTCACAGACACATTATTCTTTGAGTTGTGGAACGCTTTAATAATCTCCATCTATTGTAGAAAGAAGCATCTTTGATGGGTGCTAAGATGAATACTTCTCTATAAGGTATTACTTAAACAAAGAAATTACTTTTGACTAGGTATGTGACATAGGATTTTCTCTAGGATGTATGACATCTCAGGTCATGTGTATT
>NW_008345377.1:0-1368 GCF_000622305.1 Nannospalax galili
TCAAGGCCAGCATGGTTTACATAGCAAGTTCCAGGCTAGCTGGAGCTACAAGTAGACCCTGTCTCAAAAACAACAACAGGGGCTGGAGGGATGGCTCAGTGGTTAAGAAAACTTGCTGTTCTTCCAGAGGATCCATGTTTGGTTCCCAGCACCCACATGGTGGTGATCAATCTTCTGTAACTCCAGTTCCAGGGAATCTGACACTCTCTTCTAGCCTCTGTATGGCATTACATGCACATGGTACTCTTACATACATGCAGGCAAAACACTCATACACATAAAATAAAAATAATAAAATATTAAACAACAAAAACTACAACTGATTTCTTGCAATAAATATTTTTGAGAACTTCATACCCGTGACCATATTTCTTTCTTCCCTTTCTCCTAGATCCACCCTTACCTCCTTACAGAAAAACTTCCTCATCCTCATCTTCCTCTTATTCTTTCCTCCTCTTCCCCCTCTCCCTCCCCTCTTTCCCATCTTTTCCCTGTTATTGGGTGTGAAACCTGTCCTGGAATGTGGTCAAACAAGGGTCACACCCTTAAAGAAAACGGACTCATCCTGTCCTTGCCAATAGCTCCTCTGCTAGAAGAGGACAACCTCCCCACCTTCCCATTTCCATGCTGGGATTCTGTCTGGCTTGAGTTTATGTGGGTCTTATGCATGCTGTCACCATTGCTGTGTACATTCATATGTGCAACTTTCCTGCTTTCTGGAAGGACTGTTTCCTTGTAGTGATCTACCACCTCTGGTTATCACCATCTTTCTGTCTCCTCTTCCATGATGACCCCTTGGGGAGAAGGTGTGACATTGATCTCCCTTTAGGGGCTGAGAGCTCTGCAGTCTCCTATTCTCTGTGTGTGGGTCTCCGTGCTAGCTGCTTTTTATTTGAAGAAGAAAGTTCTTTGATGAGGGTTGAGAGATGCCTAATCTGTGGGTAGAACAATAAGTCATTAGGAGCCATTTGAATGCAATTTTTATTTAGTAGAATATTGGTAGTAGATTCCCTCCCTAGGGCCTAGGGCCTATCCAACCACAGGTTCTTGGCCCTGATACTGGTTTCAGATATGGGTTCCATCTCATGCAGCAGACCTTAAGTCCAATTGGAGGGTGGTTGATTACTTTCATAACATTTGTGCCACAATTGCATTAGTGGGCAATTGTTGAGAATTTTTGTATCTAAGCACCTAAAAGAAATTGGTCTGTAGTTTTTTTGTTCTTGTTGTCAAATCTTTACCTGATTTTGGTTTCAGAATAATTTTGGCTTTATAGAATGAATTTAGTAGTGTTCCTTCCCTTTCTGTTTTGTGGAATAGATTAAGGAGAATTGATTTTATCTATGGTTTCAATCTCATTCCTTGTAG
>NW_008345377.1:1959-3607 GCF_000622305.1 Nannospalax galili
ATAGCCTTTACCCCTCCCTCCGAATACAGCTAAGTTCGACTGATTGGGTGGGAGGGGTAACTGACTCCCCCCATGACTCCTAATGAGCATGGGAAGGAGGAGTGACTATAACTTGCTGGCAAGTATATTTCCAGTTAACCCCCCCCCCCTTCCCCTGCCTCATATTCTTTCTGCCAACCTCTTCTTCAAAAGTCCCTAAGCCTTGAAGGGGGTGGTAGGTGTGGGACGATCTTCCTCCCATTGTGACAAGGCACTGAACTTTCAGTTACCTGCATGTTTCCATGGGCTGTTGGCCAGTTTCAGTGGGATTCCATCTACTATAAAAACACACACAGCAAGAAGCAAGAACATCTAAACAGTGACTGCTATAATAACCTATGGGTGTAAACACAAATGCTTAGCTGGTACTTTAGCAGGTGAATCATTTCCATCTAATAAAGCAATTGCAGTGACTTCCCACTGGGGCCTATATTCTCCCTTGCCATAGGCGGTTGGCTGAGTATACAGTACCAGATGTGTGTTCCACCCCTAGGAGTGGGCATCATATCCAATTGAAAATTTGCTGGCTGTACATACACTAGATGGTTCACTATTGCACCAACAGGAATGTGGTATGTTGGTAGTGCAACACATAAGGGATCCATTGTTGAGGAGAATTATAGGGGACTATTCTCCCCCAGTCATCTGTGTGTTGCCTTTTGGCACCATGAAAGCCATCCATCCAGTGGCAGGGAGTTTCCAGTTTAGTCCAAGCTTGATTTCTCTTTCTCCCACACTCACATTGTGCAGTGTCTTCAGCAATAGGGTTTTTCCATCTATTTCTGGTGTATAGCCAACATTATTGGCAATGGCCTTTATTGTTTTGGGGACCTCTAGTGTCCTCAAGCCAACAGCTCATAGTGGGCAAGCCACCTCTGGCACTGGGATTTTCATTTAACAACTGTATTGCTTTTGGAAGGGCTTTCTTCCATCCCTGTAGGGTTCCTTATGTGCTTAAGGTTTTTTTTTTTTTAACTATGTATCTGGAGAATTTCCCCCTTTATTCCCATAGTTCTTTTTATAGTTCTTCTCTCCTCCCTACCCTTTAACTACCCCCTTTTTACATATTTCTCCCTTAATAACACCTTTATCCTACTATTTTTCTCTCTTGGGTTCCTTCTTTCCCTTTACCTCCCTGTTTTCCTTCCATATTCTTGGTCCCTGCAGTTGCATCAGGATATGCACTCACTTATAAGGATTCGGTGCTAGAACCCACAAATGAGGGAGAATTTTCCGAATCTGTATTACTTCACTTCATATAACAGTTTCTATATCCATCCATTTACCTGCATATTTCATTAGTCATCTCTCTTTACTGTTGAGTAGAACTCCATTGTGTAAATGTACCCCATTTTCCTTAACCACTCATCAGTTGAAGGCACTTAGGTTACTTCCATCTCTTAGCTATTGCGAAAAGAGCAGCAACAAACATGGATGTACAAGTGTCTCTGCAATATGATGAGTATTTTGAGTATATGCCAAGGAGTGGTATAACTGGAGAGCCACCCTATTTTATGACTTCATCATAATTAATTGCAGTTACAACAATCCCATTTCTAAATAACAGAACATTGGCGAATCCTGGGGTGTAAATTTAGATTTCCACATA
>NW_008345377.1:3985-6342 GCF_000622305.1 Nannospalax galili
CCTCTACAAGAAGAGCTTCAAGATGAAACGAAATCAATGAAGACATTAGACAACGGAAAGACCTTCCATGCTCGTGGATTGGCTTTTGAAAATGGGTATACTACCAAAACTAATCTATTATAGGTTTAAAGTAATACCCATTGATATTCTGTCATATATCATAGATCTAGGAAAAATATCTGAGCATTCACATCACTATAGTTGCTATAGCTCAGACCACGAATAACTAAAGACCCTAAGGAGTAAGAAAACAGTTGGAAGTATCCCAATATTTAACCTCAAATTACAGTACTGAACTATGGTGATAAAGACAGCCTGGTATTAGCATAAAACCAGACAAGTAGAAAAATGAAACAGGACGGAGGACCCTGAAATAATCTGACAAAACTATGGCCACCGAGTTTTTGACAACAGGACAAAAACATGTGGCAGAAAAAGGTGGTGCTGGCATTTGGGAGGTAGGATCTCTATCTGCCTGCAGAGGACTGGAATCTATAGCTTTCACCTTTGTAAAAATGTCAGCTTGAAATGGATCAAACACCTTAATTAAAAACCTGAAATGCTGAAAGTTCTAGAAGAAAACAGGAAATACTTTTCAAGACAATGGAGCAGGCAACAAAAACATGTGGCAGAAAAAGGTGGTGCTGGCATTTGGGAGGTAGGATCTCTATCTGCCTGCAGAGGACTGGAATCTATAGCTTTCACCTTTGTAAAAATGTCAGCTTGAAATGGATCAAACACCTTAATTAAAAACCTGAAATGCTGAAAGTTCTAGAAGAAAACAGGAAATACTTTTCAAGACAATGGAGCAGGCAAGAACTTATGAATAGAAGTTTAATAGCACAGCAACTAGCCCCAAGTATCAACAAATGGGACTACACGAAACCAAAAAGCTTCTGCTCCACAGAAGAGACCATCAGCAGAGCAAACGGCCCACAAGGTGGGAGAAAATTTTTCCCAGTATACTTAGGCAGGGGGTTAATATCCAGAACTTATGAAGAACTGCAGAAATTAAATATCAAGGAAATAAAACTGCCAGTCAGCAAATGGGTGAATGAAATCAATAGACAGCTTTCCAAAGAAAACACTCAAAAGACCAATAACTACTTTTAAAAATGTTCAACATCTCTAGTCATCAGGGAAATGTAAATTAAAACTACTTTAAGATACCACCTCATCCCAATCAGAATGATAGTCATCGAGAAATCTGACAATCATTGTTGGAGAGGATATGAGGAAAGAGAAACTCTTATTCACTGCATGTGGGAATGTAAATTAATACAGCCATTATGGAAATCAGTTTTGAGTTTCCTCAACATTAGAACTAGAATGACCATGCAACTGACCATGTTATTCCCTTGCTTGAGAACTCCATCTCCTACCTTATAGATATGTGCACGTCTGTGTTTATTGCTGCTCTGTGAGAGCAGGAAATGGAAGCAGCCTAGATGTCCACCAGCAGATGAATGGATAATGAAAATCTCATATATAAAAACAGAATGTATGCAGCTGCAAATAAAAATGAAATCATGAAATCTATAGGAAAATGGGTATATCTGGAAAATAAGATATGAAGCAAGGTGATCAAAACTCACAAAGACGAAACTGAATAGTCTCCCTCATATGTGGATCATTGTCCATAATAAGTGTAATAATATATACATGTATATATGCTAACAGCTGTAGGTGTAGGTATAGTATAACATTTAGAAAGGAGACCACACAAGTGTCATATTAGGTGATGAAGAAGGAGGGAATGCAGTCAAGGACACACATGTCATGGCAGAGGATATAACGCTAATTGTTTTTCTAGTTCCAACTTTGTCCTAGTTTTTTCCTTTTTTGTGGTGGATAACTCCATAAGAATGAAATTGATAATAGAAAGGTAAAACTGTAAATGAAATTCTATGCCTTTGAAATGGCTATTCTAGCTGTATAGAAGTTCATTGAGAAAGATAGGGTTTGAGATTGGGCAAGGTTAAAAAAATTAAAAAGAAAGTAATATTCCTAAGTATCTTTCTACATTTTTTTCCTTTAAGAAATTAAACAGAGAAAAAAGAAAAGGAAGTTAAACGGGGGCTGGAGAGATGGCTCAACAGTTAAGAACACTAGCTGTTCTTGCAGAGGACCCTGTCTAAATTCCTCGCATCCACATAGCAGCTAACCACCATCTGTAACTCCAGTTCCAGGGAATCTGACACCTTCTTCTTACCTCCATGGGCACTGCACAACACAGGTGCACTTACAGACATGCACACCAAACAGTCATACACACAAAATAAAAATAATAAATAAAATTAAAAGAGAAATTAAAGAGATGCCTTCAACTTAATGTGAAAGAATGTTTTACTGTTGTA
>NW_008345377.1:7634-7825 GCF_000622305.1 Nannospalax galili
GGGGTTTGGACAGAACAGAAAAGATCTTCTAGTCATGGTCACGAGTGAGTGGAGGAGGAATTAAACAGAAAGCACCTTCCATGAAAAGTGGCTTCAAAGTCTGGACAAAATACACAAAAACGAAGGCGCTGGAAATAATTGATAGAGTCAAAGCTCCAGGGTCTACAATTCCAAGATAAAGAAAGAACAGC
>NW_008345378.1:0-367 GCF_000622305.1 Nannospalax galili
GAGTAAAAACTACCCCCAGGTTTTTTCTACATGATAACCAGGCATTGCCTGGTAGTTGGCTGATAGGAGCCCACTACCACATGTAAATAAAGCATATTATGAGCACCTATCAGCTGAGGCTTTGGCTACTGCCTCCACACTATATTTTCCCCAGTTCTCCCACTGAATAAACGGAGCTGTTTCACTGAATCTAGAGCTGTCTCACTGAGTCTGGAGCTCTTTGCATCGTTGAACCTGCCTCCCCGGAAGGGCTTTCTTCCGTCAGTGCTCGCTGGCTGTCCTGACCCCGCCCGTCGCTTCTGTTCCCCCTGTCCTTGTGGACCAGTGGCCAATGACCCACGAGGAGAGGGAGAGACCCCACAACTTC
>NW_008345379.1:0-658 GCF_000622305.1 Nannospalax galili
AAACAATGAGCTTAATGATAAAATTGACAAGCTCCATATTCGAATCAACAAGTGCTGATTACAAGTGTGCCTTGGAAGAGAATCTTCTCTCCAGCAGCCAGAGAGCTAAAGCTGCAGAAAATCAAGCTGGAGCCCTTATTATACATTTGGCTGATCTACAATGTAAATTTAAATCCCAGCCTCGAAGGGTGTCAGCAGTAAAGGTGCAGGCATTGGTAGAAAAAGATTGGAATCCTGATGTGTGGGAGAATCCTGAGGAGGCTGAGGAATTTGATTCACCTGCTAAGCTAGTTGCCCCACCCTCAGCAGACCCACCCTCCCCATCCTTGCCTAAGGCAACTAATCCCATTTAAGAAGCTAATCCCATTCAGCAAGATGAAGCTGATGTCCCTCAGGGCCCAGTTATTGTTGCCTCTAGACCTTATTATAACCAGACTCAAAGCTAAGCAGGCCCCTAGAGCAGAGATAGAAAGTGTGGTCCATGAGGAGATACACTTCACCACTAAAGAACTTAGTGAATTTGCTAATTCTTTCAAACAGAAATCCAATGACTATGGGAATGGATTTTAAGGGTATGGGATAATGATGGAAGGAGAAATGGCCAGAAGTGCAATTGTATACTGATTCATTGGCTGTAGCCAATGGTTTGGCTGGATGG
>NW_008345380.1:0-3529 GCF_000622305.1 Nannospalax galili
AACCTAAACCTACCCTTAACACTAATGCTAATCTTAATCTTAAAACTGCCCTTAGACTGAATCCAGACCATAGTTCTACTTCAACCCTATTCAATAGCCCAAACTTAACCCTGACCCAAGAACAAATCCTAACCCTAACTCTAATGATAATCCAAACATTTAACCTTGCCCTAATCCTAAAAGTAACCATAGCCCTAACCCTAATACTAGCCCTAACTGTAACCATAGCTTAACCATAATCACAAACATAACCTCAGCCCTAATTCAAACACTAACTGTATCCCTAACACAAACCTAAACCTAGTGTGAAGCTAGTTCTAAACCTAACACTAACCCTAAGATAATCTTAGCTCAGATGATAATCCTAACCCTGCCCTATTACATAATGTAGCCCTAAACCTAAACCTAACTCTAAACCTAACCTTAACCCTAAACATAGCAATAGCCCTGAACCTAACCCTAACTCTACACCTAACAATAGTCATAACCCTAAACCTACCCTAGACCTAACCTTAATGTTAAATCTACTGTAGCCCTAGCTCTATAGCTATCTCTAACACTAGCCTTAAACCAAGACTGTCCCTAGACATAATCCTAGCACTGATCGTAATGCTAAGCCTAGCCGTAATCCTTACTCTAGTCCTAAACCTAACCCTAACACTAAAACTAACCCTAAACATGCCACTAGTCCTAATGCTAACCCTAATCCCTGCCCTAACCCTAACCATAATCATAACCCTAAACCTAACCCTAGATCTAACCTTAGCCACTACTCTTATTGTAACCATAATAATAATATTAAACATTAACCTTAGTTTAAACCTAACCCTAGCACTATCGTGAACTCAAATCCTAACATAAACCCGCTGCTAGACAAAAACCTAATCCTAATCCTAACCCTAAACCTTATATTAAACCTGAAACTAACCCTAGATGTAACCCTAAACTTAACCCTAAACATGACTACAAACCTAAGCCTAAATGTAGCAACACCCTATCTAAAATACTATGATTGTCCTAACTCTGAATTTAAACATAACCCTGGCCCTAACCCTAACTCTAAACTTAGCCCTACCTCAGTCCCAAACACTAACCTAGCCCAACCTCTTAACCTAAGGCTAACACTAACAGTAGACCTAGACCAATCCTTACCCTAAACATACCCCTAAACCTAAAGTTAATTATAACCCTAAGCTTACGCCTAGACCTACAGCTAACCCCAACACTGAGCTCTAAACTAACCCTAACTCTTAGAGTAAATGTAATCCTAAACATAAACTTATCCCTATCCCTAAACATAACCCTAGTCCTACTCCGAATGCTAACCCAAACTGTAAGTGAACCCTAATACTAACCATAATTTTATACCTTAGACGCAACCTGATCCTAACGAAAAACTTAACCCTAATCATTGGCCTACGCCTATGCCTAACAATAAAACTAAGCATAACCTTGAACATAACCCTAGCCCTACCCTAACACTACCCTTAACCCTAAACCTAACGTTCTACTTAAACCTAAGCCTCACCTTAAGTATAGCGCTAGCCCTAAACCTAACCCTAAACCTACCTGTATCACTAACAGTAATTCTAAACCGAAACCTGGACCTAAACCTAATTGTAGCCCTAACCATAAACTAACCCTAACCATAAAACTAAATCTATCCCTAAACCTAACCCTAGTCCTAAACTCAAACCTACCTCAAATCTATCCCTATCCAAACCCTGACACTAACCATAAATATGTACCCTAAACCCAAACCTTAACATGAAACCTTGCCCTAACCCTCAGGATTACTGTAAAACTAAGCTTAAACCTACACATAAACCTAGACCAAAACCTATCCCTAAATCTAACGCTAATCCCAAACTTCAATATGAAACATAGACTTAATCTTAACCCTAGTCCTACCCAGAAACCTAGCATGAAACTCAACCCTAATCATAACCCTAAAACTAATCTTCTACCTAACCTTAACCCTAACCTACTATTAAATTTTGACTTAATCTTAACTCTAACCTAACCCTAATTCTAAACATGAATGTAACCCTAGAACCAATCCTTACCATAATCCTAACCATAATCCAAAAACCTAACCTTACCCTAATCCTAAAATCAACCAAAGCCCAACCCTAACCCAAACCTAACGGTAAAAGTAATCCTAACTCTAGCCGTAACATAAACCTAACCACATACATGACCCTAGCTCTAAGCCTAAACCTAGCTCTAACTGTAAACCTAACATTAACCCTAAATATAATGCTATCTCTGATCAAATTCCTATCTCTAGCCCTAATCCTTATCCTAGCCCAAAACGTACCCCAACCTTAAACCTAAGCCTAAACCTAAACGTAACCCTAGCCCTAACACTTATCCTAATGCTATCCCCAATCCTAACCCTAATGCTAAACCAAACCTAAACCTAACCCTAAACCTAACTACAGCACTAGACCTAAACAAAAACCTAACCTTAAATCTAAATTTAAACCTTAGCATAATCATGACCCTAAACAAAACTCTAAGCCTAACACTCACCCTCAACTTACTGTAGCCCTTGTCCTAAACCTAACTCTAACACTATCCCTAAAGCTGACACCATCCCTAAACATAATCCTAGCACTGACCCTAATCTTAGGCTAGAACAATCTTACTCTAGTCTTAAACATAGCCCTAATCCTAAACCTAACCCTAACCCTAACCATAGTACTAATTCTAAACCTAATCATAACCCTAGACTTAACCCTAACCATAATAATGCTAGACCTAACCCTAACCCTAAACCTCAAGCTAACCCTCATATTCATAGTAAACACTGACCTTATCCTAAACTATCTCTAGCCCTAACCATAAACCTAATGAGAAATCTAGCCCTATCCTTAACTCTAATCCAAACCCTAAAAGTGTCCCTAGATGAAAACCAAACAGTAGCCCTGAACATAATCCCCATCTTAATCCTAAAATTAACCCTTCTCCTAATCCTAACCCTATCCATAAACCTGACCATAAACATAGCCACAACCTAATGAGAGTCCTAAGACTTTTTCATGCCATAACCTTCAAGATAACACTATCCCTAATTCTAAACATAAACCTCTCCCTAATACTAACCCAAACATTAACTCTAACCAAACCTCTAACACTAATACTAACCCTAAATGTAGCCCTAGCCATAAAACTAACCCTAAAGCTACCTCTAAGCCTACATTTAGGCCTATGGTTAGGGCTAGGGTTAGGGTAGGCTTAGGGTTGTGCTTAGGTTTAGGTCTAGGCATAGGTGTAGGGTTAGGATGAGTGTTAGGCTAATAACTAACAGTAAACCTAGTCCTATCCATAAACATACACATAGCCCTGATCCTAATCCTAAGCCTAACCCGAATTGTAAAAAAAACCATAATACTAACCCTAATTATATACTCTAGAACCAAACCTAACATTAACCAAAGTTTTAACCATAAACCTTGCCCTAACCCTAAAACTAAGCCTAACCCTACACTAACCCTCACCCTAAATCTACGCCTAACTGAAACCT
>NW_008345380.1:4025-4266 GCF_000622305.1 Nannospalax galili
AGTTCGAAGCCAGCCTGGTCTACATAGTGAGTTCCAGGACAGCTGGGGCTACAGGGAGACCCTGTCTCAAAAAGACAAAACAAACAAACAACAACAACAATAAAATATAACCCTAAATATAATCATCCTAACCTTAACCCTAAATATAATCATAGCCAAATTCCTAAGATTAAACCTACCCTAAAAATAACCCAAACTCTACTCCTCATCCTAACTAACTCTAAATAACCCTATATCAAAC
>NW_008345380.1:4473-8537 GCF_000622305.1 Nannospalax galili
TTAATGTTAAGCTTTGCCCTAAACCTATGTATAACACTATGGTGAGCCATAAAATTATCCCTACCACCAACATTAAATCTAACCCTAAGCCTAACATTTACCCTAAACCTAACACTAACCCTAACCCTGACCCTAACTGTAACCCTCACCCTAAACTGAACCCTAGCCCTGACACCAACACTAAACCTAGCTCTAACCCTAATCCTAACCCTAATCTTAATCCTAACTGTAGCCCTGAAACCTAGCCCTAGCACTAACCCTAGCCCAAAATCTAACCCTAACCTAGCCCAAAAGCTAACCCATGTCATAAACCATAAACTACTGCTATACCTAACACTAAATCTAATATTAACCTTTGACTTAACCCTAACCCTAACACATGTGCTAGCCATAAACCTAATGAAAATTCCAGCCATAGACCTAATGATAAACATAATCGTAAAACTAAATCTCCCCAAACACTTAACTCTTAACCTAACAATAATCTTAACCTTAACCCCAACTGTAACGTTACCCTAACTCTAAACCTACCTTGATACCTAACAGCAAACCTTTCCCGAACCCTAAAAGTAATCCTAGACTTAAACTTAACACTAAATATAATCCCAATGCTTAAACAAACTATAACACTAAACATACCCTAGACCTTGCCCTAAGTCAATCCCTGTCCCTAACTCTAAACCTAACCTTAACCATAACACTGAACAAAACCCTAGTCTGAACATTCATCTTAATCCTTCATTTAAGCCTAACCATACACATAACCCTAGCACTAAAAAAACCTCTAACCATAACCCTAACCAGAGCCTTAACCCCAACAGTAGTCCAAAACCTAACTCTAACCCTAACCCTAGCCCTAACCTAACCTAAATCCTAACACTTAACCTAACCCTTACCCTAACCCTAACTCTAAACCTATCCCTATCCCTAAAGCTCAACGCAAAACTGAGCCTAACCCTACAAGTAACCCTAACCCTTACCCTAACCCTAACTCTAACTCTAATCCTAAACCTAAACCTAACCCTAGAACCAACCCTAAACATAACTCTCTTGTTAACGCTAACACTAACCCTAGCACTAACCCTAAACTTCACCCTAACTCTAGGGTTAAACCTAACCATAAACACAATCTTAAAACTAACACTAGACATAAGACTATCCCTAACCCAATATTAACTCTAACCAAAACCTAACCCTAACCCTAGCCCTCTAATCCTAGCCCTAACCATAAGCTTAATCCTAACTCAGAACCTACCCAAACCCTAAACACAACCTAACCTGAACCCTAATCCTAACTCTAACCCTAGCCCTAATCTGAAACACTAACCTAGCACTAACCTAAACATAAACCTAACACTAACCCTACCATTAACCATAAACCTATTCCTAACACTTAAGCGACTACCAAACATTAACATAACATTAACCCTATCACTAACCCCAACACTAATCCTAATCCAGGCCTAACCCTAATATAACACTAACTCCAAACATAACCCTAGCCCCAACCCAGAACTTGGCCCCGACTGCAACGTTAATCCTATCCCTAAATATCACCCTAACCTTGAATCTAACACTAGACGTAGTAGTAACCCTAACTGTGGTGGCTTGCATGAAAATGTCCCCTATAGGCTCCAAGTATTTGTACATTTTGTCCCCAGATGATGGTGCTGTTTGGGAAAGTTTTAGAAGCACATCACTAGGGGATGGCTTAGAGAGTTCTTAAGCCTTGCCAGATCTCCAGTTGTTCTGTTGCTTCCTGTGAATGCATGATGATGTGAGAGCTTAGCTTCTGCTGCTCCTGGTCCAGGCCCCCCCAGCCACCATGGCTCCCTGCCATGACGGACTGTAATTCCCCTGGAACTGTAATCTCAAATAAACGCTTCATTCTATAAATTGCTCTGGTCAATGTTTCTATCCTAGCAACAGAAAAGTGACTAGTACAGTATTTGGTACCAGGAGTGAGGTGTTGACTGTCAAGAACCTGAACATGTAGGGATTTGGAAAACTGTGGAACACTTTGGAAGTTTGGCCTAGGAAAATCCTTGATTACTGTAAGCGGAGCTTAACAGGCCATTCTAGTAGGGGATTGGAAGAAAGCGGTGCTAAGAACAATGTAGTTCCCGAGGGAAATAAGGACTTAGGCAGCACTTGAGATATTTTGGCAAAGAGTCTGGATGGACCCTGCCCTCGACCTAAATGATTGCCCTGGGCTAAGTTGAAAAGCAATGGACTGATTTGTCTGGTGGAAGAAATTTCAAGACAGCCTAATGTAGAAATGTTGGCATGGCTTTTAATGGTGAATATTATACAGATTTGCAGAGAAAAAGAGCAAATGGGGCAGAAAGAAATAGTGTACAGGATGGGTGAAAAAGGAGCCTTAGGAAGATAAATATTGGAGCCTTGGCATGTGATGGAGAGGATCCCATTGATAAGGAGATTAAAGCGATTAAGGAGGGGCCTAGAGATTCAAACTTGAGCAATGGAGAGAGTGCCTCGAGGGCAAGACCACATCCAGTTAAGCCTCCAACTTGTGAAAGGAAAATGCTGCAGGGACCACTGAAGAGAAGAGCTTCTAAAACGGATAAAGCAGCCTGAGGTCGATTTCAAACTAGCAGTCAGACTTGGCAGTGTTGCTCACCTCGTGTTGGCTTTAGAGGCATGAAACATGGAAGAGTCAATGGTCATCAATTCTTCCCCTGAGGTTTTAGAGAACCTTGGAAGCCAGGTAGGATGAAGCGGAGGTTCCCCTGCCTAGAAGAGGCCCTGGTAGGCTGTTCTGTGAAGCTGTGAAAGTGAATACTGGTTCCAATGGAGAACCCAAGACGTTTGTGATGCCAGAGCTGTGAGGCATCTGCCAAGAAGACCTGCACAGAGGGAATGGTACCAGCACAAGAGAGAGAGATGTATGTTGCATGTAGCAAAGCTAAAGAGGCTGAGCCATCTAAGGCCTTTGGAAGTAAAGTCCCAGAAGTTAGATGTGGAACTACTGGATTTGGTGTTTGACCTGCTGGCTTTTTGTCTTGTATTGGTCCAGTATTTCCTTACTATGCCTCTATTCATCCCTCTTGGAATGGTAATGTGTATTCTGTTCCACTGTATGTTGGGAGTATGTAATTTGTCTTTCGATTTTATAGAGGCTTACAGTTAAGATATTTACCTAAATCCACTTTGGACTGTGGACTTTTGAATAGTATTGAGACTGATAATGTCTAGAGGGAATTTGAAAGGTGGACTAAATGTATTTTGCATTTTATATGATCATGAGCCTATGGGGGCAAGGGGGTAGAATGTGGTGGCTTAAATGAAAATGTCCCCCATAGCCTCCAAGTGTTTGAACATTTTGTTCCCAGTTGATGGCGCTGTTTTGGGATGTTTTAGAAGGTGTCGCTATGCTGGAAGAAGCACGTCACTGGAGTTGGGCTTAGAGAGTTCTTAAGCATTGCCAGACCTCCAGTCATCTCTTGCTTCCTGTGCCTGAATGATGATGTGAGGGTTTCCCTTCTTCTGCTCCTGCTCCAGCCACCTCCAGCCACCATGCCTCCCTGCAGTTCCCTGCAATTCCATGCCAGACTGCAATTCCCCTGGAACAGTAAGCTCAAATAAACTCTTGCTTCTATATATTGCTTTGGCCAGTGTTTCTATCACAGCAACAGAAAAGTGACTAATACACACATACACACACAAAAGAGGAAAACATATGAATAGGTATTTCTAAAAGAAGACATACAGATGGTTAATAGGTGTATCAAAAATTACTCAGTATAATTAATAACCATGGAAATGTAAATTAAACCATAATGAACTATCACTTAATATCTGTTAGAATGCCTATTATATAAAAGATAATAAGTTCTACCAAGGTTGTGGAGAAAAGGGAAAAACACATGTAGTAATTGCCACAATTTATCTCATTTTATTAATGAGGAAACTGAGGCACAGATATACAAAGTTATACTGGCATCTCATGATTTCATTCCATCTATAGAGAAAAAAGTCAAGTATGTGGTCCTTTAGTGCTATTTAGGAAAGTAAGACTATGAAAATAGATGAATGTAGCACAT
>NW_008345380.1:8626-9777 GCF_000622305.1 Nannospalax galili
TTTACTTAGTTCTAACAGCAGCGACCATTCTCCATTGAACCAATCTTTTAAATCTATTTTTTAAAACTATTTTTCAATTAAAAATGTATATATGTTTATGGTATATAACAAGAAGTTTTGAAATGTGTGTTCATCATACAATGGCTAAATAAATCTGTTAAATGTTTTATGTCATACATTTATAAATTTTGTTATAAAAGAGAACCCTTTAAACATATTCTCAGAATTTTTCAGGTATTTAATTCATTATACTAAGTAAAGCCACCGTGCTGTGCAATATCCTCCTACCTAACATATTTTAACCCCTTTAACCAACATCTGCCAGTTCCCACAACCCCCATCTTCTATTATCCTTCTTTCTTTTCTCTTCCTGCATTAGCTCAACCTTTTAACTTTTTACAAATAACGAAGATTATGTGATCTCTGCATTTCTCTCCGTGACTTTTTAACATAACATAATGTCCTCCTGTTTTATATACAGTATGACAAATGAGAGTACTTTCTTCTAAGGTTAACTAGTACTTCATTGTGTATCTATACAATATTTTCTTTAATTATCAATGTATATTTAGATTTATTATATTTCTTAGCTATAGTGAAAAGTGATGTCTTGAACTTCAATGTGCAGGCGTCCTTTCCACACACTGATTTCATTTTTAATATTTCCCCAGTAATGAATTTGATGTATATTATAGTGGTTAAATTTCTTATTTTTGGAGGATATTCATTAACTCTATTGTACATTATTTCCTGAGGCAGGATTTCTGACTATTTTGGAGCTCTCTAATTCCAGATAATCTAGCTAGCCATCTCGCCCAGGGATCACTTATCTCTACCTCCAAAGTGCTGAGATGACAGGTGGCTACCACGCCTGCCTAGCATTTACGTGGTTTCTGTGAATCTGAACTCTGGTTTCTCATGCCTGCACAACAAGTGCTTTATCCACTGAACCATTTTCACAACCCCTCTCTTGGGCTGTTATTGTGTTGTTACATGAGAGGTGCATCTACTCTGACTACTCACTACAAAGAAAAGCTCCTGAGGTCTCCCAAGGAATCCCAGTCTCTTCTCATCACATAACACCATGGCTCAGATTGGAGGCAAAAGTCATGGCACCTTCATCACCACTTCATTATTTGAATTTGCTTTGA
>NW_008345381.1:0-327 GCF_000622305.1 Nannospalax galili
TTTCACGCTGGATCACTGTGATGTCACGTTGGAACATTGATCACTCAAATTATAACATTGTCATGACACATTGGAGAATATAATGTCACATGTCGCGTTAGTGTTGGAACTTTGGAGCATTGTGATGGCACATTGGAGAATTATGATTTCACTTTGGAGCATTGTGATGACACCTTCGAGCATAGCGATGACAAAATTGAACATTGCGAAATTATAATGTAGCATTGTGGAACATTGTGATGATACAATCTAACATTGTGAACTCATAATGTAACGTTGTGATGGCACAATGGAGCATTGAGAAGTCATATTATAAAATTGTGATGG
>NW_008345382.1:0-219 GCF_000622305.1 Nannospalax galili
CTTTCTGCCCCGTTTGCTCTTTTTCCCTGTAAATCTGTATAATATTCACCAATAATAGCCGTTCCACCATTTCTACATTAGGCTGTCTTGAAATTTCTTCCACCAGAAAAATTAGGCTATTGCTTTTCAACTTAGCCTCAGGTAATCATTTAGTTCGAGGGCAGGCTTCAGCCAGACTCTTTGCCAAAATATCCCAAGTGCTGCTTAAGTCCTAATTTC
>NW_008345383.1:0-410 GCF_000622305.1 Nannospalax galili
TGTGAGGGAGTCATGCATAGCCCTTTTCCATACACTTGCGTGAGGGTAAGCTCCCTTCTCCCTGTGTGTGGGGGAATTCTACAGGTAGTGGGGTCAGAAGTGACAACACAATTTCCTGGGAGAACTAACCCATCATAAAAGGGAGGGCTTGGGTCCATGCAAAACCAGCAATGGATAGTAAGGTTAGGGGAAGTGCTATTTAAAGCAATAAAGGTGGCATTTAGTAGATTTGTAAGCCCAGGGGATGGCTGGAAGGGCTCTTGGACCCATTGGATCTCTGGGGGTGTCGATCTAGGTGTGGGCAAAGTAGCAGTTTTATACAGTTGGACAATCTGGCTAGGATCTGGCCTCTCAAAAGTTTTAAAAATAGTTAAGGCTGGTGTTGGTCATCCTTTAGGGTGTAACACTGT
>NW_008345384.1:0-709 GCF_000622305.1 Nannospalax galili
TCCTACTATCCATGCTACTGTCAGCACAGAAGCAAGAGCTAACAGCTGTGGTGTTGGTGTGGTCCAGAGGGTCCCTGAGCTGGTTCCCAGCCAGGCCCATGACCCTAGGCTCCCAGGTGCTGCCACTGGCAGCTCTGGACCTCGTGGGCCCAGAACTGCCTGCCTCACCCTATCATCCTCCATTGCCTGCCCATGGGTCAGGCGCGTGCCCAAGACCCTATGGGGCCATGGCTGGTGACCATTTGAGGCGTGTGAGGTGTGGGGGGTAAAGCATTACCCATTCCTTGCAACCGGATGTAGGCAGTGGCTGTGGCTGTGGCAGTGCCTGTGGCTGTGGTGGTGGCCACCTCTTGTGAACAGGAGGGGGAGTCGGGGAGAAGGGGTAGAAGAATTGCTTTCAAAGGGAGGGGCCTTTCAAGAGGACCTGGTGGTCTGGCAGGGAGCTCAGAGGGAGGACACCAAGAACAAAAAAAGCTTGGTTATAGGGGAATTCGGACCATTTTCCAGTTACGTTGGCTGAAGTTATCTAAATCTCTTAAAATATTTAAATCTAAGGTTCCTGTCTCTGGCCACACAGAACCATTGCCTAACTTGTACTGTGGCCAGGCAGTGCTGCAGAGAAATTTGGGGTGTTTAGGTCTGACAGAGAAGATTGAGCGTTTTAAAGATTTCAGAAGGCAAGCAAGGGGTGTGAGTCCAGCAGGTTTAA
>NW_008345385.1:0-2908 GCF_000622305.1 Nannospalax galili
CCCAGACATGGCTCACATGATTGCATGTACATCCATGCAAGCAAAACCCTCCTGCACATAAAATAGCTTTTAAAAAATGCAATCTCTGGGCCTTTAATCCCAGCACTTGGGAGGCTGAGGCAGGCAGATCTTTGTCAGTTCCAGGCCAGCCTGGTCTACATAGTGACTTCCAGGACAGCTGGGGCTACAGGGAGACCCTGTCTGAAAAAAAAAAAGTACCTAGATTTCTAACAGAGTAGTGTGCTCAATAGAAAAAGAGAGAACACAACGGGGAATTCGACCAATGACTCTCCAATTGGAATATTCTGTCAGAACACTAATGATATTTACAGAGCTTCTTCAGTTTGCAGAATTAGTGTTCCATTTCTCATTACAGCTCTGCCACAATTCCAGGTTGGAAATGGGGCTTTATGATTGGGGTGACACTTGGCAGGCAGAGGCCGGTGGATCTCGGTGAGTTCCAGGCCAGCCTGATCTACATAATAACTTCCATGCTAGCTGGGGCTACACGGAGACCCTGTCTCAAAAAGACTGGAAAAAAAAAAAAAGTTTCTGAATTTATCATGGAACAAAAATGAAAGAAGCATAACCACTCCTAATGGACAAACATGAGAACAGACAAAACTGCATTGCAGTGTTCTTTTCTCCTCTGAGAATTTCACTTCATGAGATGGGAGACTCATGCAAAGTTAACACATACACATAGTAGTTCAACAAGAAACTCCCAGTTACGAGTAAGACATTCGGTAAAAGAAAATATTTTCACCAACACAAACAAGAGCTGTAATTCTTGACCACCTTCAGATCTCTTTACAAAGCCCTCTGAGCAGGAACTAGGCACTCCCTCTCCTCCTGTGAGAAGTTCACATCACTGAATACCAACACACTCTGAAATGAATAATAATAGTCTGACCATCTGTCCACAGACACATTGCTTTTCTTGAATCAAGGAGACCAAAGAGATTGAGAGGCATTTTCTGATGTAGAGAGGATCATTGTATTCTGAAGATGCTTTTGGACATGCTCATATTCTCTACTGTGTTTTCTAACTGTGGAAATAGTATGGCAGAATATCCTCATATGCAAGGTGTGTACTATGCTGTTTTTGTTTGTTTTGTTTTCATTTTGTTTGTTTTTGGTCTTTTTGAGACAGGGTCTCCCTATAGATCCAGCTGGCCTGGGACTCCCTATGTCAACCAGGCTGGCCTTGAACTCACAGAGATCCGCCAGCCTCTGCCTCCCCAGTGCTGGGACTAATACAGGGTCTAAAATTAAGATCTCACCATAAGAATACAGGTTTAAATGCCGGATTCATCTCATACATCATATATTTCAAATGGAACATTAATGGTGAATTTAAATTTACTTATTAAGTATTAATACTTACAACTATAACTGCGGATGCCCGCTAAAACATATGTTCTGATTCAACGCAATCTAGAAGCATTGCTTGTGTGACGGTTTCTAACAAGCTCTCTAGGTATGGCAAGTCCCTGCGTCCAAATGCCACTCCCTTAGATACAGAAAAGCACAGGAGTCAAAACGCACTGATGAATTTACACTGGAACAGCTTTGCTTTCTCCACAACACCAAGGCGGTGGGGGGGGGCGGGCACCAGGAACCATTGACTTGAAATGAATTTTTTCGGTCTTTCTGAGACGGTGTAGCCCCAGAACTCACTATGTAGACCAGGCTGCCCTTGAACTCACACTGATCCGTCTGCCTTTCCATTGTTTTTATGAGACTATTTTGAAACCATAAAATTGCTGATAAAAGTCAGGATTCAACTTCATTCATATGATCTTAAATTTAGCGGAATGCAATAACCTTTAATAATCTATTATCTAAGAGGATGCATAGCCAACATATCCAAGTATCTACAATTGAACTTTGAGACCTGCGCTCCTGCTGTAGATAAGCACAAAGCTTAAATACCGGGTGAATTTCGTGAACCTGCCTCTGCTCCGAGCCCCCAACTCCGACTGCAGAGGGTCCGGGCCACTCCGATCATATGACCAAGAATCTTTCCCGCGGCTGCGGTTCGTCCGCACTCTCCTCCCATCTGCCGGTCCCGCCCGGACCCGCCCCGCATCCGCTCTGCACCAACCGCTCCACGTGGTTCCCGTGGCTGGGGTGAACGTTCGCATCCAGCTGAGACCAGTCAGGACTCACCCTCCACCTGTTCAGCACCACGCTGCACCTGAGTGGAGTGCTCCCTAGGTCCCTGCAGAGTTTTCAGAACCCCCTTGTTCCGATAGTCCAGCCGGAAGTTGACGAGTCTGAGCTTCTGCTCTGGCCCTGCCCACTCTGGCCTAAGTTTTACCAGGAAATGGCTATCTCAGGAATTGTTGCTGGAAGCTGGTTGCTGACTTACCAGGGCCTGAATTCTTCCTCCTATGTTCAGGAGTCACCAGAAGAGGGTCGTCCTACCATTTTCCTAACTAGTTGGCCTTGCAGAAATCAAAGAAGTGCTTTTATGTAAAGCATAGAAAATTCCTGTTTAAAAACTCACAGACAAGGAATATGCAGGAATTTTAGGACTGCATTGAAATACCAAACCTGCAAATTATGGACAGAGAAGAAAGGGAAGAACTACAGGACAAAGGAATGAATAACATTTTAAATTCAATCACACAAAAATGTCTCCCAAATCTACAGAGAAAGTTATCCAGCTAAATACAAGAAGCCAACAGAACATCAAACGGAAAGGCCCAGAAAAGAAACTCTCCACCGCACATCATCGTCACAACACCAATGACACAGACTAAACAAAGGTACTGAAAGGTGCAAGAAAGAAGACCAAGTCCCCCACAGACAGACCCAGCACAATAACAGACAGGGTCTCTCTGTATCCCCTGCTGTCCTGGAACTCACTATGTAGACCAGACTGGTCTTGAACTCACAGAGA
>NW_008345386.1:0-407 GCF_000622305.1 Nannospalax galili
CCTTGCCCAACACCCCCAATCCTAATGGCCACTGCCTGCCTGGGATCGACTCCAATCTTGGCTCCTGAGCCGATCCCCATCACCTGGCTCTCTAATGATGCCATTTGGGTGGACCAGTGCCCTGTAATAGAACCTAAATTATCTGCCCTCAAAAATTTGGTAGCTGAACAATTGAGGCTTGGCCACATTGAGCCCTCTCTAAGTAAACATAATACCCCAATATTTGTTATTAAAAAGAAATCAGGGAAATACAGACTCCTCCAAGATCTTAGAGCAATGCCCAGATGGAAAAGATGGGCTCACTACAAATGGGCTTACTACAGCCTACAGCTATCCCCCCATCCCATCATATCATTGTACTTGATATCCAAGATTGTTTCTTCCAAATCCCCCTAGTGGAACAAGAT
>NW_008345387.1:0-2514 GCF_000622305.1 Nannospalax galili
TCAAACATCATATAGGCAGTAAGTGGAAATACTAAGTCTTGCTTTGTTTCAATGTAAAGAATTTGGCTGTCTGCATGAGTGCCTTTGGTTAGAAATGCAAACACAAGCTGGGCGTGATGGCACAAGCCTTTAATCCCAGCACTTGAGAGGCAGAGGCAGTGGGATCTCTTCGAGGCCAGCCTGGTCTACAGGCCATCTGGGGCTACAGGGAGACCCTGTCTCAAAAAGGCCAAGAAAAAAAGAAAAAAACAAAAAAAGAAGAAGAAAGAAATGAATACACAGGACCTTGGGGGAAAAGGCTTCCCCACTAATGCCAGAATAGTTCTCAGGATCAATTTCAAGCCCAGTGAAGTACATGATTTTCAAATTAATACCAGGCATACCAATACATTTTCAGGTCAAAGAGACCTGTTAAACACTACTTAATTTTGAAAGCAGAAACAAATAAGACAAATGTGTCATGAAAATGCTTTGTTCCAAGACAAGTACTTTTTTCAGTATTCATAAAGAGTAGAAATGGAAGACCTTTATTTTCCAGTACTGACTCTCAGAATTAGAACCTAATTCAAGGCATTCAGCTGCAAATAAGGAGTTCATAATGTGCCATAGGAGAAAAATCACTCCGGGTTTGTGTCCCGTGGTTTTGGTTTCAAGTGCTTTTGTTTAACTACTTTTTCAGTGCAAAGAACTATGTTACATTATGTATACTTGTTATATGTTATTTTACTTAAAGATGATGATCACATGTCTTTTAACCAGAAAACAGAAAGATAAGAATAGAGTGGTGAAGAAAAGGTGGAAGTGGACAAGGTGGAGCAAGTGGTATTTCTGGTTGTGGTGGTGGTAGTGGATGAGGAGGAAGAGGTGGAGGAGGAGGAAGAAGAGGAGTAGGATGAGGAGGAAGAAAGAAGGGAAGGAGACAGGAAGGGAGAGAGGCAAGAGGTAGATGGGCTCTCAGCTTTCATGATAAAAGATTTATATTTCTTGCCAAAGTTTGGGTTTCCTGAAATACAAACTTGGATCTGTAAAATTGTATGCAGGAATTTTTCTAGGAGTTCTCGGGATCCGTAAATGGAAGACTGAAAATGCAGGATTACGGTGATATACTTGGTGCAATGATGACAATACTTCAAACAACCTCAAAGAAAATTTTGGAGCTGTAATAATCTTGACGTGGTAGTCCCAGATTGAGGTAAGGGCCTGTATTTCTCCTCCCACAATTTTTACTCCCTCCCCAACGCTCAGTGGTTAAGGGCTGTTTCAGCAAAGGAGATTTGATTTGAGGTGGTTTCTTTTCAGCTGTGAATAATCTTTGGAAATACTCTCAGCAACAGTCATCTGTCACTAGTATACTAACAGCTGAGGAAAATACATACTTAAGTCTCAAAAGTGGGTAAGCTGTGTGGCATCTCAGAACATCTACTGCAGTTTATAAACTACTTATATAAAAATAAATATGTATATATTTATATGTATATATAAATATGTATATATAAATATGTATATATATATAAATACATGTATAAGACAGGTATGTGATATTTGTGAATGCATGTGTTGGTGGGTGGGAGTAGGAAAGATGTTAGTGGAGAAGGTTGATGAAGAAGGATTGGTTCCAGGTTTATGACTTTTTGCTTCTGTGGACTCAGTATCACTGTCATTTCTTTAACAGTAGATTAGGATATAACTGTCACTTGATTTGAGCTAGGAGGAGCCAGAAAGATCACCAAATAAAAATCTCCAAAGATGTTAAATGCCCAAGGTTGGAAGTTTGAACAGAGTTTTATATTCATTCCTGATGGGTGACAAGAGTTAAGTGTGGCTGACACTGAAAAACATCAATTTTCACCCCGAAAACTATCTGTCCTTATATTGTCCTAAAAGTCCTCATTTTGCCCAGATATTGGGAGGAAGCAATATCTTGAGCAGAGCTAGGATAGGCTGAAAATCTGAGGCACTTAGCCACCCAAAGCCCAGAGTGGCTGTCGTTTGCAGGATTGTACAGGTACACACAATTTAAGGAGGCACTTAAAGGGCTGTCTAATTAAAGGGCTCTAAGTGTGTAACACTGACTTCTTCCTTAAATTTTGTGCCCTAGATGAGTATGATGGGCCACGCCTGTTATCCTAGAACTCTCTTGGCTGAGGCAAAAGGATTACAAGTTGGAGGCCAGCCTGAGGTTATGTATACCTTGTGTCACAAAACGTTTGGCTGAGGATGGAACTCAGTGGTAGAGCACTTACTTAGCAAGCTCAAAGCCCTGGGTTTGATCCCCAACTGGTGCTGAGGGAATAAGTTTATCTTTTCCTTAAAGGTGAACAATATTCTTCTTCAGAAGAAATTGAAATTGGCTTGGGGCATATAAGCAATGCTGATGATGGTCAGTGAGATGTTTTAATACATATGCTCTGCTATCACAAAATACCTGAGACTGGATGATTAGTGTTGATGAAGAAATAAGAGTCTGGCATGGTGGCTCTTGTATTTAACCCAGAACTCTGGAGGCAGATTCAG
>NW_008345387.1:3276-6021 GCF_000622305.1 Nannospalax galili
TTTCTGTCAGAATGCCTTCATTATATTAACAAATGCATTCAGCTCTAAAACATTCAAATTTGAAAACAGCTTACATTGCTATATGTTTCTCTATATATTAGCTGTGGGACCTTGATCAAGTTACGTTACTGCTCTGGGTTTTATTTTTATCATGTGTGAAGTTTAGAAAATCTTCCTTAAATCAAAGGGTACTTGTAAGGCATATCAGGATAATGTCAGCAAAGTATTTGCGTATTCAGCATACCACCTGGTACAGGGATAAGCATCGACTAATGTTCTAAATTATTATCCTTTAATAGATACTGTCTCCATGGGACATTTATTTATACAGATAAATATTAAATCTTTACTCTGTTTTAGTCACCAGGCCGTCATTTAGCTTATCAGTAAACAGCCATTTGTGACCGTGTGCTTCCATTTATGGTCAATTTAGGTCATTTACTTTACAACTCAGTTGGCAGAACACGTCATTGTAGACTATACCATCAGTCATACCTCATCTGACCCTGTATGACTGGCCACAGCAATTATTCAGATTGGGTCAAACAGTGAAGTAAAAATATAAAAGGGTTAATCAAAACTTTGGGACATCTTACAAAGTTAATTTCTTTCTGACTGGGCTTGGATTTAAGACTGAGAGTGTGAAACTGTCGTCACTATGTGCTAACGTACTCCATTGAAGATAGAAACTAATAAGGCATCGGAGGAGTGCCTGTGAAAGCACAGAACATTGAAACTAAGCAGGGTGGTTCAGAATCAATGCTGGAGATGGCAAAGGAGTGTGGAACTCCCTTTTCTGCAGTGCCTAGCGCAGTTGATGAAGACGAATTATGACCATTCCCAGACAATATTTGATGGTGCAGGAAATGATACTTGACCCCAAGACAAAAGATAAGAAATTTAATTTCTTTTGGGAAATTCTTGCATTTTAATACTGTCTAGCCTCTTACTCTTACTGGGTTAGGGTCAGCATGAGTTTGACCAATTTATACTTTAATGTATATATCATTGGTGGTTGCTTTGAACTCAGGGGGTCTTGCTTCCTGGGCTTCTCTAGACTTTGTGATCAACAAGAAAATAGTAACATCTAAAATGTCAGGCGGTCCACTAATACTGTCTTTAATGCAACTGAGAAAATTTATAATAGAAATTAGCATTAAATTACAATGTTTTCCAGAAAAAACAACAATCCACGGGAGCTTTCATACTTGTTTCATTACATGCAGTCTTTGTCAGAAGAAGCAGGTGGCATGCAGTTTAGTACAGGCACATTCCTTCTTAGCAAACATTTTTCCCTCCGTTGGGAGTAATTCAGAGTTCAATTTAGCCTAACTATACCTGACCCAATCTGGCATGATGGGTTTTAATCACAGCCTTCTTTATTCCCTAGCTTGTAGAAAATTGGAAGTAAATGTGTTTCATTTTGCAATCCTAAGTTATCTTTATCTTTCTCTGCTTTTATTTACCAGTGTTCCCACTGCCTTGTTCGGGTCTCAGAAAATCACAGTGTAGCCATCTATAAGGAACAAAAAGCCTTCAGGTAAATCATAAAATATAATGATCTGAAGTTCAGGCAAGATGATATTAACTCATTCAGAATGACTTTCTATCTCTGCTTTTACAGTGACGACTAGACCTGCTGCATTGAACGCTTTTTTGCTTTTCTGTGCTCTTTTTGGCTTTTTCTCTTATTTTCATTAAGAAAAACTCAAAACTGAAACATCAGTCTTATTTTCTTCATTATATTCATGCCATCTTGAAGAATGTGCCTCTTTGCAGGCCCATGGTCTAGAGGCCTTGCATTGGGAGACTAAGTTTCTTGAATTAGAATTTTGAGTTTGGAGTTTGGGGATTTATTTTTAAGTTTAGTGTACAGCTTGTTTCTCCATAGCCGTAACGCTCCTCACATCAGATTCTGTCATTATAAACAGTCCTCTAAAGGGGCTAATGGCATACCCGACACATTCTAAGTCTTGGTTTCCATATCAGAAAAGAATGCTAGATGAAAATCTTGAGGTTACTTGATCACTGACAAGAGCGCTTACATTTTTTAGCAGCACAGCAGCTTTTATTCCCTTTGTGTATCACTGTCATTTCCTAGAAGTGATTAGAGATTTTGTAGAGATTGTGTTAGTCACTGCACTTGCTAGAGTGTTATGCCAACATACTTTCTAAAATAGTTGGGCTCCTTCAAAATCCTTAGTATCAGGACTGGACATGCAGTTCAGTGGTAGAGAACATGCCGAGCACGTGCAAGACCCTGAGTTTGGTCCCCCACATTATGAAAACAACCAGCTAGGTCTCTAGTGTCTAGATTTGCATATGCCTACACTAGCCACTCTGGAAAGTAGTGTTGTTTTTTTCTTTTTCCCATAACTCTCTTCAGTGGCTTTCTGCTCTGTCCCTTTCTGTCTTTAGAAGTTGTGTTTCATTTTGAGATTTGACATTTTCTCCCCTGCCTCATCGAATTGACCACTATGTGTCTACTACCTTCTGTGAGCATTTGTCCAACTTTGACCTTGGGGGAGGGAGTCTGTCTTCAACATCCAGTGCCTTGTTGTAATTTTTGGTTTTGTTGCTGTTTCTCTTAAGAACTGGAAAGAAAATGTGGGCGAGTTGTTGAGGGGTTGAGTTCTCAAGCACTGTTATTATCAGAATAGCTTGTGTTTAATATTTTCCACTTTTGACCAGTCTGTGATGAGGGCTTAGGTACTAGGGAGTTGGTCTCAGAGGAACTAACAATTG
>NW_008345388.1:0-3098 GCF_000622305.1 Nannospalax galili
GTTCCACCTCCGTTCTTTGGGTCACTCCTCCAACCCAGGTGACTGCCCCTGACCCACTCAAACCCTGCCCCTCACACACCTCTAGATCCCAACCTAGTGGTTCCAGCTGTCAGTCTACCCTGGACGCAGTACACACCCTCTTTACAGGGTTACTGTGAGCTTAGACCACACTTGGACCTAGTAAGGCAGCCTACCCCACTACCTAGCCCTCCCAGCCTAGTTTCTATACTCTTGAGGCACTCCTAAAGATACCCATCCTGAAACCTCACCTTGGATTCCATCCTCCTGGGCTGATTATCTCAGGCAACGACAATAAACAGACTAAATGCAGATGCCCAGAGCCCATCCCCAAAATAGTAAAAATATGATAAACAAAGAAAATATGCCCTCTCCAAGAAAAAAACACCAATTCCAAAGCAATATTCCCTAAGACAGTAAGTTGCTGTCTATGATGCCATTCTCAAAAAGAACACATAAATACATACAAGGAGTTCAAAGCACATTGCTATGAAAATTACCCTGGGACTGACCTGGATGCGGGAGAAGAACCAAACCATGCTCAGGAAGTGGAGGAAGCTTACTTTGGCTACGTCCTGGCTAACTTGCTCCAAAAATACTGAAGCACTGACCAGAAAAACAAACATATTTTTATAGGATTTCTCACATCAATACTTCTCAAAAATCTTTGGTGGATATCAGACTTCCAGTACCAAAATATAGGTGCCCCTTAGGTTATTATAGGAAATTTAAACAGTCAGCTTTTCTACAAAAGCAGGTATTTCTAGCAAGTGTGGGTGCTGGTATTTGAACCCACGTCTTCTGCAGGTAGAGCCAGTGCTCTTAACTGCTGACCCACCTCTCCAGCCCCTATTATTACTGTTTTTTTTGAAAGCCTTTTGAGTCTAATTAGTGTTCCCTAAATGTTCTTGAGTGCGGGTCTATCACCTACAGCCTTGCCAACTTTTCTGTCATGTATAACTGCTTGGTATAATTTGAGTAAAAGGTATGAAAAATTTCCTCATATTTCTATCTTTGTAAAATGATTGTCCACAAAATAAACACTGATATCAAAATAATTAAATGCCCTTAAATTATTTTGCTAAGGAATGAATATTTGTGACCAAATAACCTTAATTGTTTTGTTGAAAATTCATCCCTAACATCATGTTATTAGTACGTGTAGCTTTATGTGCTGTAAGTCAGGAGGTTCCACAATGAAGAATATCATTAACTATTTTTAAGGGAATTGGAAAGCATGTCCTTGCCATTTCAGCCATATATGAACGGAACAAATAAGTACCAGGGAACTCAAAAGACAGGGAATTCACTGCTCACTTTATCTAGTATTTTCTGGACTCTGGACCTGATAGCATAACCCAATATGCTGTTTTATCAGCCTCAACAGATCCTTGTATTCATTTCTCTTTTTCACAAATTTTAGCAATATTTTCTGGACTCTGGACCTGATAGCATAACCCAACATACTGTTTTATCAGCCTCAACGGATTCTTGCATTCATTTCTCTTTTTCTGGAATTTTAGCTCCATTGATCTACCAGGTTTTTTTTTTTTCACGTATCAACTTGTGTCACAGACAAGCCATCCTCATTTGTTTGGTTTACTTTGGAAAATGTCATCTGTGTGTGCATCTGAAATTTGTTCAACACTCACACACCTCGAATTCCTCACATTTTTATTTGAAAAGGTGAAATTTGCAAGTTACATCAATATTAACTACTTTAAAATAGATGCATGGTCTCACTTTTGCAGAAATTATATTTAATCATGTATGCATATATATGAATGTACATATGTCATTAACACAAATGGGTATAATAGGAGTATTTGGAGTAATGTGAGGCAAAGGAGAGTGATGGTGCAAATAAGAAAGTACAGTTAAATATGTACAGCATATATATGAAATATACTGATCACAATATTTGGGTGCTTACAAGAAGGAATTAAAATAGAAATTTTTCACCCCCTGATTTATTTACATAAAGAAGATGAAAAGTAAATGCAGTGACATCAGGAACTGGAATTGAAAATACTCTGATAGACATATGACTCTAATAAACTCTGTGCTCCTAGGTACTCACAGTGAAACTGAATACCTACACATGAGATGCATGTTATGTTTCAGTCTCAACAATATTTCATCTGAGAGCAAAATCTGCTCTTAGATGTGTGCCAGTTATCCCTGAAGTATTAGTAAAGGTCTAGTAAGGGCAGTTAAATTACTCATGTATTGGCATGATCCAGAATGCCAAATTAAAATCTGGGTGGAGCAATTAGTCAAAATATATGTCTGGGGCCAGTTATTTATTTTTTTAGCACCTTTGACATTTCTACTACAGAAATCAAATAACAAGCTTTAGGCAGTAAATAGGATGAGCTGAAGGGCAAGATCTCCTGTCTCCTGTGGACATGTGTCTAAGGGGAAGAGCAAAAAGGAGAGAGCTCCCTGTGACAAGTAGGCACTACTATCTATAGCACATCAAACCTAATTCAGGAGTGGTTTCTGTTCAGCTCATAGGACTGTGACTGCATGAGAACATAGCACAAGCTTGATCTTTTGAAGCCAGTCTCTTCTTTAAAAACCTCTATATGTATTCTGCTGAGATAACATCTAGTGCTATGACTTTATGAATGCCTCAAACAAGAATCTTGTCTTCTAATAGTAATAGAAAAGTACAATATAAGTCCTCAACTTGGCCTGTTCTGCACTACTGCCTAGGGATAACTGAGTTTCCCTGACAGAGTTTTATTTCTCAGAGCTTCAAGAAGTGAAGACAGTCTCAAAACACCATTTTAATTTGTATCACATCTACCCTTCATATGAATCTCTCTCTATATTTCATAATAACTGCATATGATTAACAAGAATTCAATTCCTGTTTTCTCCTCACATTATAAATACAGTCCTCACAGTTTAATACAATGGGTGCTTAGGAAAGGCACTGTGACCAGGTGTTATATATTGGCAATTTTCTAAGAATCCAACATTCTGACTTAATTTACTAGAACACTGAATCTGATTCAAGATGTGCCAGTGACATGGCCAGAGTCAGAATTCATAAAATATGAGAGTAAATGTGA
>NW_008345388.1:4676-7026 GCF_000622305.1 Nannospalax galili
AATTTGATGAACTTGCCATGTATTCATCTCATTAGTGATCAACTCAAAATCTACTTCATTTCAGATATTCAGGATTGAGTGTTTTGACTTAGCAGAGGAATGAAGTTCAACAATCCTGTATCACACTGAAGGACATTCTTAGTGCTACTCAATAAAAAAAGCAAAATAACCTTTTGATGTCATCCATGAATTTTAAAATATTTATTCACAATTTGATGAACTTGCCATGTATTCATCTCATTAGTGATCAACTCAAAATCTACTTCATTTCAGATATTCAGGATTGAGTGTTTTGACTTAGCAGAGGAATGAAGTTCAACAATCCTGTATCACACTGAAGGACATTCTTAGTGCTACTCAATAAAAAAAGCAAAATAACCTTTTGATGTCATCCATGAATTTGGGATGAGGCATTAATAATTCATAGTGCAGTGAATATTGATGCCTTGAGAATGTACCATGGATTCATCAACTCTCAAGGAGCAACTATTACAACAGATTGTCACATGATCCCTTGCAAGCAAAACAGATTGAATTTATTCCTATGTTAAACTACCAAATAGTGTGGTCAGAAAGTGTATCAGAAAGATACAGTACTGGGAATACAACTAAATTTCATGCAGATATGATTCTAACTACCCATATCAATACACATTTTTGAGTAAATATAATGATGAATAATAATCTCTTACATAGTAACTCATTTCTTTTCCATCATTAATACTCTGGCTTGGCCCAGAATGTCTTCAATCTTCATCATTATCTAGCATTTTCAAAGACCAAGGCTACAATGTAATAGGATAGTGCAACGTTAAAATCACAAATCTTGTAAGATTAATTTAAAGTTTTCTCTAATATCTACTGTTTTTCTGACATCAAGTAATACTGAAAACATCTAACCATTCTTTCTATTGTGTATATTCAGCATGAAATTAATGTACTTGAAACATGAATACATTATCCCTGAGCCACTGGAAATGATTGTTGTCTAATACTCAGGCTTCTCCTTTTCTTTAGCTATAGTAGAAATATGCCAAACAGTGCATCACACTAAAATGCATTCTTACAGGCAGGGCTTCATGGCACATGCCTTTATTCTCAGCACTCAAACATGAGTACATTATCCCTGAGCCACTGGAAATGATTGTTTTCTAATACTCAGGATTCTCCTTTTCTTTAGCTATAGTAGGAATATGCCAAACAGTGCATCACACTAAAATGCATTCTTATAGGCAGGGCTTCGTGGAACATGCCTTTATTCTCAGCACTCAGGAGGCAGAGGCTGGTGGACTTCTGTGAGATCAAGGCCAGTATGTTCTACATAGCTTGTTCCAGGCCAGTTGGGGCTTCAGGGAGACCCTAAGCATTCTTACTTGTCAAAAAGAAAATACATCTGTGAGGAATGTTCCTGTGTTCATAAACTATTCATGGAACAATTGGCACTAATGAAGCATTGCTAATGGACAAAGTATTCCTTCAACTGTGAGTCAACATTTGCTATAAATTATTTTAATAATCTTTATAAATCAGAAACTATGAATTCCATTTTCTATAAAAAATGGCATTCTCTCCTATTCTTTCTGAGGCAAGTTCACTCCCTAAACACTGATTTCTCTTCTACAATACTGATGACAAATGAAGGATAGCCTTTCTATGTCATGAGACTAAAAAGTAAAACCACAACTCTCAATGAACAAAATTAACATTAAAATGTTACTCAAATTGGCCATCTAATTATATAGTTTCATGGTCAATTAACTCTCAGTAAAATATTACATGTGTAGATTAATCCTATCTTTAATTTACTATGTTATACTAAATTTGAAGCCTTCTATCCCTACATCTATTTAAATATTTGAAATTCAAATGGCCACAGTGATCTCAAAAATATACTAATGCATTTTATTTATTCATATACTTTATGGTAAGCAACTAGAAACCTAACTATGCAATGCCTAAATTTCTTAGGAACACATTTTATTTTGACGAGACTCAGTTTTATACAAACTCCTTCCAAAGCAAGTTTAAGTTAATTTGAACATGTTACTTGTTAATAACACTCAGGAAGATGCTATCTTAAAGGTGAAAATTATATTTTTTTTCACATGATGTGATTCATAAGCACAAAATATATGAAGCTTAATGGTAGTATTCATTGTAGCACTTTCTGTTTTGTATGTCTGTCTCATTTATTTTGTCTTTTTTTCCTTATATTTAAAATTACATGAAGTCATTATGTGTTTTTTTATTGACAATGTTTTTTTTCTACAATGCCTGCCATGTTATTCTATGAATTATTTCATATCAAACTGTAGAAAAGAAATTTAAGGTATATAACGTAAAATCCTTC
>NW_008345388.1:7045-8686 GCF_000622305.1 Nannospalax galili
TCCTATTTATAACCTATTTTTTTTAGCAACACATTGTTATTAGATCATTGGCTGAATTGTGATGTGTTATTAAGACTGTAAAGGCAGAATTCATACAATACACACAAATCTTGACTCAAACTTATTGACACCCATTTTATAATACATAAATATGGGCTGGGGAGATGCTCCAGTAGAGAAATTATGTGTTGCGCATGTGATGCCTGATTTTACAGCCCAGCACACACATAAAAGCAATTGAAGATAACCACTGGTATTGACTTCTGGCCTTGGTGTACACACACACACACACACACACACAGAGTCATACAGGGAAGTTCATGTACCCCCTAACACACACACACACACACACACACGCACAATGCACATAGTTACACATTTACAAATATATAGATATTATGTAATTCATTACAAAAATGTAACTAAAGTGCATATATCTTATGGGTATTTGTAGACGTTCTGCTATCTATATTAAGTTGTAATAAGGTTTAAGGTGAAATTAATCTTTAACAAAAGAGGAAGTTAACAAAAATGTCATGTTAAGGAGCTTGAATATTTTTGAAGTATTGGAAAAGGCACATATATAGAAACAAATTTCTATAAATCAATTCCATTAGGTATATCTCAATAACTGTGTTCTTTTAAACTTAGAATGATGATATAAACTGAGTTTCTTGAATTCTTTTCATTATTAGTAAAACTGGATAATTATGTTAAGAATTTTCCTGTCAATGTCCTACTTTGTTTTGCTTTCTGCCTAGTAGCCAGAAATGTATTTTTTCTTCAGGAAAATCTACTGATGAGAACATGAGAAGACTGAGGAGTTTTTCATAGTTTTTCAAAAAAGTTTGAAATTTGTAGTGACTCAAGGGATTTTTTTTCTCTGAATTTAGGAAAACAATAGCTAAGTCCCTACTTACAGTTTTAGAAATTCTTTTAAGACTGGATTTTAAAAGAAATGGAGCAGAGTGTTCAGTTCACATTTCATCTTCTCACTCATGGATCTGGAGCTACACAAAAGCTTGCAAGAATGTTCAAGTTGAGAGCTGAACATAAAGTTTTGTTCATGTTAGTAAGAGGTGGAGGACTGCCAGTGTGTGAGATACACATGACAGAAAGGGGATCTGCTGGCAGAATTATAGTCAGGAGGAGTACTCAGAGCCAAGATGAAAGTGGTTTTCATGTTCACTTGCCATTTACAGATGTCAGGACTGAACACCTGTGGTTGGTGAGTGATGTGCCAACTGCTGGATCTATAGCATGGCTTTTTTCAGCCTGTTCATTGTAATTTATGATGCCCTATGCTCTCGTTTATGCAATCTCTTTGATTTCATCTCATCTAATTCCACATCCACCCAGTTTCTGAACTGCACCCATACTGGACTTTTGAAATTCCTTAAGCAAAGAAAATTTACTTTTGTTCCATGATCTTTCTGTTCTGCCCTGACTACCTAGACCACCCTACTATATAAAGGCTGTTATCCCAAGATCATCATTTAGAACATCTTATCTCTTCCCTTTATCAAAGAAACATTACTTGTGCTATCACTACCTCCTCGACCCATCATTATCCTTCTTTATCAACATAGGACTTAACATAAAGTTATCCTTTTTCTTTTGACTTTTCATTTATTTTCCCAC
>NW_008345389.1:0-272 GCF_000622305.1 Nannospalax galili
ATACTGGAGCATTGTGACGTCACAAAGGGTCATTGTGAAATGACAAAGGAATATTTTGAAGTCATCTTTTTACATTTTGATGGCACTATGGAGAAATATAGTAACACAAGGGCTTAAGCTGAAAATAATGGAGAAGAGCACCATGAATAGTCTTGGCTATATTATGGAAAACGGTAAAAAAAATGTGTCATATGGAGCTTTATGTGTTTGAGGGCAGAACCCTGAGACTCACACAGATTGTGGAGAAGTGACAGAAAAATAGTCAGACCCTT
>NW_008345390.1:0-2093 GCF_000622305.1 Nannospalax galili
TAGGGCTAGATTTAGGGTTAGGCCTAGATTTGGGGATAGTTTTAGGGGTAGTATTATATCTACTTCTAAGGACTGGGTTAGCATTAGGGTTAGGTCTAGAGTTAGAACTAGTGTTAAGGCCTGGACTAGGACAACTCTAAGGATAGGTCTAGGGTCATGCCTAGGGCTATGTCTATGGTTAGTGCTAGGATTATGGATAGGGTTAAGGCTAAGGTTAGGGCTAGGGTTAGGGCTTGAGCTACAGTTAGGAATAGGACCAGGGTTATGTCTAAGGTTATGGATAGGTCTAGGGCAAGAGTTAGATCTAAATTTAGGGATAGGGGTCTGGCTACCTTTAGTGTAAGGTTTAATATTAGGTTTAGTGCTAGAGTTAAGGTTAAGAGTAGGGTTAGATTAGTGTTAGGGCTAGGCTTGGGTGAGGGTTTGGTTTAGGATTAGGGTCAGGTTCAGAGTTAGAATTAATGTTAATGGTTAGGGCTACGGTTAGCATTCATGTTAGGACTAAAGTTAGGAATAGGGATAGGTAGAGAGCTAGGCCTTGGGTGAGGGTTAGGCCTATGATTAGGGCCAGGTGTAAGGCTAGGGTTAAGTTTAGGGTCAGGTTAGGGCTAGGATTAGGGTTATGGTTAGGTTTAAAGTGTGGGTTACTGCTAGCAGGTGGGATTGGGATTGGGCTAGCAGTAGCGCTAGGTTTAAGGGTAGTATTCTGGTTGGGGATAGTATTCTGGTTAGGGTCAGGGTTAGGGTTAGGGGTAGGATTAGTGTCCAGGCTAGGGCTAGGGCCAGGCTTAGGGCTAATGCTAAGCTATGATTAGTGATTAGGAATAGGTTCAGGGCTAGGGTTATGGTTAGGCACTATGATTAGGATAAGGAATAGGGCTAAGTTTAGTGCTATGTCTAGGGCTAGGTTTAGGGGACAGGCAAGAGAGGCTGGGTTAAGGTTATGCATATGCCTAGATTTGGGCGAGGATTAGGGCTAGGGTTAGAGCTAAAGCTAGGGCTAGGCTAAGGTCAATGGTTAAATCTTGAGATCCTGTTAGGTTTATTATTAGTGTTAGGGTTTAGGTTATATATAGGACTGAGGTTAGGGCTAAGGGTTAGGTTTAGGGTTCAGCCTAGATTTTGGGCTAGGTTTAGGGGTAGGATTATGTGTAGTTCTCAGGTCTGGTAGAGCACTAGGGTTATGTCTAATGTTAAAGGTAGTGTTAGGGCCAGGGCTAGGGCAAGCTCTAAGGTTAGTCTAGGGCCTAGACCTATGTCTTTGGTTAGTGCTAGGATGATGGCTATAATTAGGACTGGTATTATGGCTGAGGTTAGGATATAGCTAGGGCTAAGATTAGAGCTAACGTTAAGGCTTGGTCTAATGCTGGGGGTAAGTCCAGGGTTATGTCAAAGGTTATGGATGGAGCTTGAACAAGAGTTAAGTTTAAGATTAGGGATATGGGTGGGGCTACCATTAGGTTTAGGGTTAGTATTTGATTTAGAGTTCGAGTTAGGGTTAAGTTTAGGTTGTGTTTAGGGTTGGGTTAGGTTCTGAGTTAGGATTAGGTTTATGGTTATGCCTCAGATTAGTTTAAGGCTGAGGGCTAGGGCTAGGGTTAGGGTTAGGTTTTGGGTTAGAGTTAGAGTTATGGTTAGGTCTAGAATTATGTGTTTGGTTAAGATTCTGTTCACGGTTAAAATTTTGGTTAGGTTTCAGGTCGTTTCTATGGTACATATATAGGTTTAATTTTAGGAGTAGGATTACATTTACGGTAAGGTTTAGCTTTAGGTCTAGGGTTAGGTTTAGATTTAGGATTAGTGTTATGGACAGGTTTAGGGTTACCTGTAGGTGTTGGCTTATGGTTAGGGTTAGGTTTATGATTATGGCTAGGGCTTGAATTAGGGCTAGGTGTATTTCTAGGGCTTGTGGTAGGACTAGGGTTAGGTCAACAGTTAGTATCAGGTTAGAGTTAGGCTAAAGTCAAGGGCTACACTTATGGTTAGTGTGAGGTTTTCTTTAGAGATATGGTTATGTTTAGGGTTATGTTTTGTTTTAGGGATAGTGTTAGATTTGGGGTTAGGGTTAGGGTTAAGAACATTTAAGTTTAGGG
>NW_008345390.1:2221-4875 GCF_000622305.1 Nannospalax galili
GGTTAGAGCTTGTGTTAGGTCTAGGTATAGGAGAGGTCTGTAGCTAGGGCTTCCGCTAGGGTCAGGGAAAGTGTAGAGATAGGATTATGTCTAGGGTTAGGGTTAGGACTAGTTCTTGGGCAAGGTTTAGGTTAGAGTTATGATTAGCTTTAAGTTTTGGTTTAGGTTTAGGGTTAGGGTTACTTCTAATTTAGTGCTTGGAATAGGTTAGGATTAGGGCTCAGATTAGTGCTGTGACTATGTCTATTTCTAAAGCTAGGGTGAGAGCCAAGACTATTTCTATTGATATTTCTAAGCTTAGGGATAGGGCAAGGGTCACGTCTTGGTTAAGTTTAGCATTAAAGTTACAGTTAAGGTTAGGGTTTGGACTAGGGTGTCTCCCAATTGGCTAGTTCCTCCAATGGGTGGGGCCTGCCTCAGAGTGTGCATAACTGGGGGGCTGCTGGGAGCCATCTTGGAACAGAAGCTGGAAGCCATGGGGAAGCTGCAAGCTGTGGGGAAGCACACAAGCCATGGGTACAGGCAACCTTGTGCTGCAGCTCAAGGACAGAATGGACCGACACATATGGACATGGTGCAAGATTGCGAGCCCCTGAGGTGGAAGCAAATGCTAGCAGTGACTATGGTAGTTGTGGAGCGGTCTGATATGGTGGGCTCTGAGACCTACTGCAGGAGGGGTGGGTCTAGGCGCTGGGTACTCATTCCTTTGTAAGTTAACAAACGCACATAAAATGTATGCTATAGTTCGTCTGATTGTGCAGGAGACCCAGAGGGAATTCGGGAAGACATAGGACTAGGCTTGTTGCAGGTTTCCTAGTGGGTCCAGCCCAAGAGGGACTTCGGGAATGAGGGTTCTGGCCAAGGTGGGGCTGAGTGGTGCAGAATCAACACACAGACTCTGGGAGCCAGATGAGAGCAGGCACTAGATGAGGTGCTGCAGACTCGTTTATTGCTGGGAAGTGCAAGACTTATATACCTCTCCCACTTCCCCGAGTGTCCCATAAGTTGACATGTCACTTCCTGATAGATCCCCTCATCCAGGCAGGATCCCTTCATCCAGGCAGACTGTAGGTTGGCTATTTTGCAGAAGTGCAGACTGTGCTCTCAAAGCAGAAGCTGTGTTCTCTTATTGCAGTCTGTGCTTAAGCCTGGCACTTCCTCTCCTACATATCTATCCCCTTTTATTATAAAAAGGTCATTGGGAGCCAAGGTTCTTTGCCTCGACATAGTTGACCCCACCTCAGAGGATACTCCTCTTTTTGGACTGTGCCTGTCTTAGGTCGTCCTGACCATCAGGATCTTACCTGTCATTGACTACCAGCCCTCAAAGGGTGTGACCTCTGGCATGACCATGTGATGGAGGAGGAGGGCAAGAAATAACACAGCCACTTCTCAGATCTCAGGAAGCCAGATCTGCCAGACCTCAGGGGGGGTTTGTAGAGACAAGGTGTCTCCAGGCTGCCAGGGAGGAAGCCTGCGAGATCCATCATAATCCATAAAGGGGATCTACAACTAGGGCTAGGGCTAGTATGATGGCTAGGTTAGTCCTATCATTATTGTTACGGTTAGGCTGCAGTTTAGGTTCACAGTTGACTAGGGCTAGGGCTATGTTTAGGAGTAGGGCTAGAGTTATTGCTAGGATTAGCACTTCAGCTAGGGATAGGAGTAGACCTGTGTTTAAGGATGGAATAAGGTTATGTTTCTGGTAAAGTTTAGGGTTAGTGCTGTGGTTGGTTAGTGATTGGCCTGGTATTATGTTGATGTTTAGAAGTTGGATTCTGGCTATGAACAACCCTAGGACTAGGGCTAGGGCTATGGCTAGGGCTAGGGCTCGGGTAAGGGTAAGGGTTTAGGATTGGGTTAGATTTAGGGTGGGTTAGGGATACTAAAAGGGCTGGGCTTGCTAGTATTCAGGTTAGAGCAAGGTTTAGGGCTAGGTTTAAGGGTAGGTCTACAGCTATGTCTACAACTAGGATTAGGGTTGGGGCTAGAGCTAAATTTAGTGTTAGGGTTAGAGTTAGGGTTAGGGTTATGGTCAGGCTAAGGATAGGCCTAGGACTAGGGTTAGGTTTAAGGTTAGGGTTCAGACTAATTTTAGGAATAGGACTAATATTAGGCCTAGTGATTGGCATAGGGATATGGTTAGGGCCTGGGAGAGGACCTGAGTGAAGTCTAGGTTTAGTCTTAGGGTTTTGGTAAAGTTTAGGGTATGTTTAGGGCTAAGGTTAGGCTAGACATGTGGATAAGGTTACAGATAGGACAAGGATTTGGTCAAGGGCTGAGGTTAGGTTTCGGGTTAGTGCTAGGCCTATGACTAACTTTAGGGAAAGGGGGGTTAGATCTAGGTTTAGTGTTAAGGTTAGACTTAGGGTTAGGTTTAGGGTTAGGCTTAGGGTTAGGTTTAGAGCTAAGGCTAGGACTAGGACTAGGTTTAGGCTGAGAGCTAGGGTTATTACTAAGGTTAGCACCACAGCTAGGCCTGTGTTTAGGTTTAGTGTTTATTTGTGTTAGGTTTAATGTTCTGGGTAGGATTAGGTCAGGGTTAGAGTTAGAAATAGTGCTAGAATTAGATTTAGGATTTGGTTATTTGTTTGGGCTAGGGTTAGGACTGACATTAGGACTAGGTTTAGGCCTATGGCTAGGACTTTGAATAG
>NW_008345390.1:5788-7824 GCF_000622305.1 Nannospalax galili
ATATGACTAGGTCTAGTGTTAAGGCCAGGATTAAGGATAGGTGTAGCATGTGGAGTTAAGGTTAGAGCTATTGTTATGTTTAGAGATAAGGTTAGGTTTCAGCTCAAGGCTTAGTTCTATTGTAGATCTGGGGATAGTATTAGGTTTAGGCTTAGGGTTAGGGTTATAGTTAGGGGTAGGGTTATATCTAGGGCTAGGGCTACATTTAAGATCAGATGTGGGACTATGTCTAGGGTTAGGGCTACAGCTAGGGCTAGGGATAGCAGTATCTGGCATGGATTTAGTGATAAGACTAGGCTAGGGTTTGGGTTAGTTTTAAGCTTAGGGTTAGAACTATGATTAGGGTTAATGCTTGGTTAGAGTTAGGGCTAGTTAGAGCTAGGTTAGGGCTAGGCCAAGGGCTTGGAATAGGGCTATGTTTAGGGCTAGGGTTAGGTCTGGGGTTAGGGGTAAGGAAAGGGTAGGGTTAGAGCTAGGACTAGGTTTAGGGTTAATGTTATTCTAGAGTTAGGCATAAGGTCACAATGAGGGCAAGTGTTTGGGCTAGAGTTGGGGCTAGGTTTAGGGCAAGGGCTAGTGATATGTGTAAGGATAGGGCTAGGACTAGGTCTAGGGCTAAGACTAGGATTAAGGCTGGGTCTATGACTAGGTTTAGGACTAGGGTTAAGGCTAGGGTTAGGGTTAGGGCTAGGCCTATGAAAAGGTTTAGTACTATGGTAAGGGCTATGTCATGTTGGTGTGTTTCAGGGTTAGGGTTAAGGTTAGGGTGAGCAGTATGTTTAAGGCTAGGGCTAGCACTGGGACTAGGGCTAGGTTTAGGGCTAGGCTAGGGTTGTAATGAATAGATTGAGGACTATTGTCAGGGTTAGGGCTTTAGCTTATCTATGGACATGGCTAGGGATAGGGCCTGTGTTAGGTTGAAAGTTGGGCCTAGGGCCATGGATATGTTTCATAATAGGGTTAAGAATAGATTTAGGGCTAACAATAAAGAAATTTGAGGTTTCTTCCTGTGCCTGCATAATGATGTGAGAGTTTAGCTTCGGCTGATCTTGCTCCAGACACCTCCAGCCACCATGCCTCCCTGCCATGACAGACTGTAATTGCCCTGGAACCGAGTATAGCACCAACAGACCGTGAGCTGACTGATGCCAGGAAGTTCTTCCCATGCTTCAATGAACTGAACAAAAAGGTAACTTACAATATATCCATCATTCACCCCACAAAATCCCAAGCATGTTCAAATATGCCAGTAGAGAAAGAAGAGCCAGCCAGTAGGTGACAAATGGAAATGAACCATTTTTATGAAGTGTGTCTCCATGAGCACTTACCTGGTGTGATTTGCTGTATAACAATTCACCTCCATACAGAAAATGTCCCAGAGTGGCAAACTACTCACTATTTATGTCCAGCCAGCACAAAAATAGGCTGCCAAATATACTGCAAACATAACTAAAACTGTGTTTGAATATTTTGAAGAATACTTTGCTATGGAATATTCTCTTCCTAAACTAGATAAAAATCGCTAATCCAGATTTTGTCTCCGGTGCCGTGGAGAACTGGGGAATTGTCACTTACTGAGAATTAAACCTGTTTTATGATTTGAGACAATCAGCTTCATCCAATCAACAGGACGTGGCCAATGTAATTGCTCATGAACTTGTGCACCAGTGGTTTGGAAATGTTGTGATCATGGATTGGTGGGATGACTTGCGGCTAAATGAAGGATTTGCTTCTTTCTTCGAGTTCTTGGGAGTAAATCATGCAGAAAAAGACTGGCAAATGCTTGAGCAGGTGTTACTTGAGGATGTGTTACCTGTGCAAGATGATTCTTAAATATCTTCATCAGTTGTTACTGTGTCAACTCCCACTGAAATAACTGCTGTGTTTGATGGAACATCATACACTAAGGGAGATTCTATTCTAAGAATGCTTGGAGACTGGATAACACCAGAGAATTTTCAAAAGGTTGCAGATTTACTTAAAAAGTTTTCGGCTCAAGAATGCAAAACATTCTGGCTTTTGGGACTCACTGGAAG
>NW_008345390.1:8098-9632 GCF_000622305.1 Nannospalax galili
GTGAGCCATCTCTCCAGCCTATAAATATATATTTTAAAATCTGTAGGAGCTGAACAAATAAGATGTTAAAACAGAAGTGAGCCTTCCTTATTTTTCATTTTACCTAAAATACTAGATTATAATAAATATTTTCCTGCAACCAAAAAAAAGTTGAGATTAGGGCTAGTGCAAAGTCTAGGGCTAAGACCAAGGCTTGGTTATGCTAGGGATAGAGCAAGGAATATGGCAAGGTTATGGCTAGGGCTAGGGTTATTTCTAAGATTCAGGTTTGGGGTAGGGTTAAGGTTAGGTTTACAGCTTGGGTTAGTGTTAGGACAGGTAAAGTTTTAGTGCTAAGGTTGGGCTAGATTTAGTGCTACGGTTAGGGCTAGATCGAGGGTTAAGGCAAGGTCTATGACTACATTTATGGTAGGATTAAGTCTAGATATGGTGTTAGTGTTAGGGCTAGGGTTAGGATTAGGATTACAGATATGTCTAGGACTAGGTCTAGGGTAAGGTTTAGGTGCAGAGTTAGGGATAGTTTGAGTGATAAAATTAGAATATGGGATAGGGTTAAGACTAGTTTGGAGCTAGGTAGGGCTAGGGCAGTTACGGCTATGACTAGACCAAGGGCTAGGGCTAGCACTAGGTTTAGTTTAGGGTTATGTCTAGAGCTCAGGTTAGGATTAGGGATAGTGCTAGGTCTATGATTAAGTCTTGGTTTAGGGCTATGGTGAGGGCTAGTTTTAGGGTTAGGGTTTTGGAATGCAACAGGTTAATTTAAAACTTTCTGACAATATGTCAAAATCAGGTAGAGAAGAAACACGGTCTGGTTATTCTAATTTAACTATAGCAGGTACAATTACCTGCCCATGAGATGGAGCAGGTGCAACAACATCTGGAGGTGACTCTGTGTCAGCTGCTGTGGGAAGATCCTCCTCAGATTACATCAGTCAGAAGGTGTGTTGGCTCAGCTGCTGACATACTGGATTCCATGATGCCATGAAGCATAGCCCCATCTAGGGCATTCAGCTTCCCCTGAGGCTCTGCTGCCATAGAACATGTTCTGGGATCAAGTACAGCCTCAACTCAGTGTGCCACCTCTCTCTGAGGTACTACTACAGAAGCTGATCTGGGATACTGGACCTCAGCATCCTCTTGTGGTTACTGCTCCTCCTAAGGTGCAGCTTCAGAAGTTGGTCTGGGATCCAGAGTCTCAGGCATCCCTGGTGCAAACTGCTCAGGAAGCTCAGGAACTGTGGTCCAGGACAATACCAGATCTAAGGACAGAAAGAGATGTGTGGTGAGTGCAGGCAATTTTAAAGTGAAAGCAGGGGAAATTTGGGATGCAATAAGCTTTCTTAAGGTGTGTATCTTTGTCTTAGACTTTCAAAAGGCACACTAGCTCAATTCCTACCAGAGAATAACCAGTTTGTGTCCATATATCCTACCTGACTGGACCCTAAATCTGGTTGCAGGCCAAAGGCCAGTTTCTGGCACCTCGCTAGCAGAACTCACTGAACCCTCCTTCCCACCTGAACAGACACCTTCCACA
>NW_008345391.1:0-233 GCF_000622305.1 Nannospalax galili
CCTGTATATATGTGTAGTGGGGGGTAGGTTGTGCATGTGTGAGTGAGCACATGTGCGCGTGCGTGCGTGCATGCGTGTTTGTGTGTGTGTGTGTGTGTGTGTGTGTAGGCCACAACCTTCTGCATCATCTTCAGAAACACTATCTACCTCTTTGAGACAGGATCTCTCAGTGGCCACTGATTAGACTGGATTGGTTGTATAGCAAACTCCAGGGATCCACCCCTCTCCACTTT
>NW_008345392.1:0-246 GCF_000622305.1 Nannospalax galili
CCATGATGCTGAAGATGCTGCATGTTGTGCACGCAGGAGAAGAAGAGAAGATGGAGCTGAGACTAAACCAAAAAACTCTATGCCACTGGATGGATGACGTTCATATTGCCAGAAGGTGCTGTACAGATGGTGGGAAAAGAAAGGATCCCCTTTGATTCTAGTCAACAATGGACTCCACGTGTGGCACACTATGGACATGCCAATGAATGCCTGGCAGTGCCAAAATGGCTCGACCAACATACGTAC
>NW_008345393.1:0-575 GCF_000622305.1 Nannospalax galili
GAAGAGAAAACCCACAGAATGGGAGAAAATCTTCACCAGCGATACATCTGAGAGCTACTTAACATCCAGAATATATAACAAACTCAAAAAACAGTGAATCAAGAATGTAACTAACACAATTAAAAGATGGGCTAAGAGCCAAACAGAGCATTCTCAAACGAAGAAATAAAGATGACTAAGAAGCATCTTGAAAGGTGTTCAACAACATTAGTATTTTAGGGAAATGCAAATCAAAACCACTTTATCATTTCATCTTACCCCAGTCAGACTAGCTAAGATCAAGATAACAATTAATACCAAATGTTGGAGAGGATGTGGGGAAAGGGGAACACTCATCCATTGCTGGTAGGACTGCAAACTTGTACAATCCCTATGGATAACAGTGTGGAGAACTCTTAAAAACCTACAAATGAACCAAACATTTGACCCAGTTATACCACTCCTTGGCATATACACAAAGAACTCATCCTATTGCAGAGACACTTGTACATCTATGTACATTGCTGCTCTTTTCACAATAGCTAAGAGATGGAAGCAATCTAAGTGTCCCTCAACTGATGAGTGGATAATGAAAA
>NW_008345393.1:599-1677 GCF_000622305.1 Nannospalax galili
TTATTCAGCAGCAAAGAAAGATGAAATCATGAAATCTGAAGGTAAATGGATGGAAGTAGAAACTGTTATATTAAGTGAAGTAATACAGACTCAGAAAAAAAGTGACGTATGTTCTCCCTCATATGTGGATCCTAGCACCAAATCCTTATAAGTGTGTATGTATCCAGACATAGCTACAAAAACCAGGATAATGAAAAGGAACCAGGGAGGTAAAGGAAAAGAAAGAATCTGAAAGATAAGAACAGTAGGAAACAGGCATTAATAAGGGGGATATAGATAAAAATGGGGTTATTTTAAAAGGAGGGTGAGGGTGGGTTGTGCAAGGAATCAGGGGGATAAACGGAGAGAAAGAACTCAAGAGAGGTGGGACTGTAGGAGAAGGGTATTATTAAGGGAGAAATGGGAAAAATGGGGACACTTTAAATGGGGAGACCACGGTGGAAGGGTTAGACAATGCGAGAGGTAAATAATGAATAGCTAGTTTTTAAAAACCGGTGGGAACCATATTAATTGAACAACCTACTGACAAGTTATACATACGAGTGTCTCAAGGAATATAATATGTGTCTAGGCAAGGTTTATTTGAGAATGTTTGGTTTTTACCCAAGCTTTACATACTTAGCATATGGGAATTACAAGTACCAGACTGGTAGTACTAATCTTCTTGCATACCTAACAGACATACTTTGAGGCCTATACTAATTTTGTTAGAGGGACATAAAGGACAGGTTTTGTTCCTTGCCCTCCAAGGTCGACTAAATTCCAGGGGATTATGGAGCATCTCTCAAAATGTCCTGGATTCACCTGTTCTCCTGTACAGGGAGGCCATGGAGACCCCACCAGATGGACTTGAACCAGTGCCCAGTCTACAGAGGAAGGTCAACTCAGAGGAAACATTTCTTCCACACTTCCAAGTGAAGCGAGCCACAGTTGAGTAGGACCTTTGACTTATCGTCACATAGATGGAATTGGTAAAAAAAAAAAAAAAAAAAAAGGAGCCAGGGGCCCCTCCCAAGCCCATGTGACCCCTGAGGAACAGATCCTCAAATGACCTTAAGTGTAAAAATAAATTTATTTG
>NW_008345393.1:3250-10156 GCF_000622305.1 Nannospalax galili
CACCTGGAATATGTGGGAAATCCTAGTGGGGTTTGAGCCCTGAACACTCATGAGCTGAGTTTCCTTCAGTGTGGTATTATAGGATAATTACTCTGATATGCAGTTTTCTATCTTTAGCCAGAATTAAGCATAACTATGTAATCTATGTACTTTTTACACATAGCTTCATCTCCTTTTTTTTTCTACACAATCCCAGGTGATCTCTCTCTAAACTACTCATGAATGAGATAGGGCAAATCTCCAGCAAAGGGTCCAAGAATGGAGGAAAAATGAGATGCCTGTCTTCAGTTCACTGTGGCAACTGTAGAATCCAGCAGTCCAGAGGAATTCTCTGTGACTCTGTGCTGACTTGGGAAAGAAGCCATGCAACCACAAGGATCCATTCTTCTCTTTTATCCTGGCTTTTCCACTTTTGTGATGCAGTTGATATTTTAACTTTACTCTCAATTTCTAGAATGCTTATTGGGCCATTCTTGTGTGTGGTTAGTCAGTCACTAACTGTGTTTTTTTGGCGAGGATAGAAAACTGGACAACTGTTCTGCCAAGTATTTGCCATCACTTAATAGTTTTGCTTTCTAGCACTTTCATTAAAGATACATCTGATTTACGTGCTAGCATTACTGTTGTTGTGAAGTGCTTCACCAGAGAAGACCACTCAGGCGAAGTTTTGTCAAATGAAAGTCTTTTATTAGCTGGCCAACGACTGTACAAGGATGTCAGAACCCAAGTGCAGTGCCCTGTCTGTGTTAGGGAAGGCTCTTATATAAAAAAACTACATCTGGGTGAGAAGTTTAAGTTTCCAAGCATTTCCACAGCTTAGGGGTGAAAAGTCTCCTAACAATTCCTACTTTGCAGAATCAAGCCAAGCATGTAGTACAGAAGCCATAAATCTACAGTTATCAGGAGCATGGACATGCTGACCTGTTCTCATGGCAAGTAGTGGCCTGTTGACATGCTTGCAGATGAGCCCCACCTCTCTGTTCCCATACACTGGGCCAACTGCTTTTTAGTTTCAGAGGCTATATTCAGCCTAGACTTCAATATGGTGTAACTATGGTTAAGAATTTGCCTTATCACACTGTTAAGAAAATTCTGAATTTGACTATGTGCTTTACGTTACATGTGAATTTTATATTTTTTCCATTTTTGTTATTAATTAGCTTAGAACTTAAGCTTAAGGATACACAGTGAATAAAGGACACAGCACTTACAGTCCTCTTAACAGGCTGGGTTTAATGACCTTGAACTCAGTCTCATCACTCTACATCCAAAACAAGGCCTAGGACTTGCTCCATGAAATATCTCAGAGGAATGCAGAGACCTCAAATTAAGCACACTTCTTCCCGTGTCTGTTGTGGCTCAGCCCATCTAGTCCCTTCACAGATCCCCTCCCATGGGCAATAGAGGATGTTGGACAATTAGTGCATGCTGGCTCATTTTCTCACTTGATGCTTAGACTATTTCCCATGGGCATTAATCTTGTTGGTAGATGCACATCTTGTCTGCTTTTCTGGTCCTTGAACACAGATGGGAACATTTGGAAGAACCTCTGGCAGGAGAGCTTCTTCCTGCTTTGGGATCCTCTTCTTCATGAAAAGAAAGTGAAGACTCAAGAAACAGAGCTGACCAGAAGATATTTGAACTCAAGGATCATCATAGGTCAGAAGAAGATGAGGAATCATTTTCTGGCACTAGATTTCTGTATTTTCATCAGAACATGTATGAGTTGTATTTTTATCTTAATACAACGTATTTAGGAAGGAATTGACTTACATAGCCAGTTCATCATGCAAGAAAAACAGGTGTAGATTTTAGGGACTGAAGATCATGTCTTCTTGAAAGGTGTTTGTATTTGATGCTTTAATGGTCTGTTTGATGGAGCACCTCCATGAGTATCTCTGTATGCACAGTTGTGGATTATTGGATGTAATGTTTATGTGCAAAGTGGTATGTAGCAGTATTTATTTATTTCTTGTGCTTAAATTCGTGCTAAGTTGATACAATCTTTGTTTCTACCTAGACGAAGTACAAGTCACAGAGAGAATGACTCTCAGTCAATGAGATCTATGATTGTTTGTACGCATGTGTGATTTCATGCAAGTGTGTCTATGAAACATACACACATTTCAATCTGTGAAGGGTGTAGAAGAGAATTAACTAGAATTATGATACGGCAATATGAGCATTTTTGAATACACGTGTGTGTCTGGATATTCAGGAAACAGACTCAGAGCTTCTCCACTAATGCTCATCCTCCCTTATTTCAGGCAGTTCCCTGCGTGTTCCTCCTTCAGCTAAGTGGGTAGATGTTTGCCTTTAGGATTTGGTGCCCTCCAGTTTCTGTGTGTGTGGGTCTTTTTCTTTTTCTTTTTAAAAAGCTTTTGCCATGCCAAATTCCATTCTCAGAAAATAGCAGTTACTAAGTTCCCATGTTCTGCTGCCACATGGGTATTGGTTCAAATCTCTAATTTTGATTCTTCACAGCTTCATGACAAGTTGAACTCTCTGAAGCTTAGATGGTGGATCGGTAAAATGTGATGACATTGAGGATTTATCCCCACATGCGTTGTGTCATAAACATGCAATGAGAGAGATTGTCAACTCAAACTTATTTACCTTTTAAAAATGTTTTATTATTTTCTTTTTATGTGTATGCGTGTATTGCCTGCCTGTGTGTTAGTGTACTTATGTTATGCAATGCCCGCGGAGGTCAGAAGAGGACATTGGAGTCCCCTGAAACTGGAGTTCAGGACGGTTGTTAGCCACCATTTGGCTTCTGGGAATCAAACCCAGGTCATCTGCAAGAGCAGTCAGTGCTCTTAGCTGCTGAGCCATCTCTCCAGTCTCTGGTGACTCATTTTGTAACTGTCCAAGGTAGATTATTCTGGCAAGAACAGAGGATGCAGTCTCATTTAAAGACCATTTGTTGAACCTTGCTGCTTCCAGTCCTCGTTCTTGAGTGTGTCCAACTGCCTCTTTCACACAGAGAATGGTTTGAATCAAGGTCAGCTTTTTGCAGATCTAGCTATTAAGTTTGAGTATTTAATTGACCTTCTGAATTTTCCTTCAAACATGTTTGAGTTGCAAGCATTTTGAGTTAGTAAATGCAATGGGATATTAGACCACATTGGAGGTTAAATCACTATGTTCTTCTTCTTTTCCACTGACTGAGATGACCACCTGTCCCCTTGTGTCTCCTTTGACTGAACTTAAAGAGGCTCCTCACCAGGTACATGGGTCTTGGAGTGATGGCCATTCCCTGCATTCAGTTTCCTGGGCTTCTGTATGTGATGTGCAATTGTGATTTAACCCTCACTGGATAGGTACCAAGGTATACTTCAAAGAACTGTTTTATGCTTGGGATATAAGGATCTACCAAGTACTATGAGACTTTCAGCATGCAGCTTTATACCTGTGTTTTCACACTAGGAATATTAAAAAAACCACCCTGGAATGTCTGCTTTAGAGGTGCTTGGTAATTGTTCTCTGACTGTTGCAATTAAACCACATCAGTGTTACAAATTTAATGTCTTATGTAACTTAGTGAGTGTAAATTCTGGTTTGTCCAGGAAGGGCTTGATGTTGAACTATGGTGGATAACTATGTAGACATGCTGTACATGTTGTTGTTACATAGCGTCACACTCTACTTTCAAATGCACTGAAACATGAGAATATATAGTAAACTACAGCATGATCTATATATCAATATTAGAAGATCATCAAGAAGGTGGTGTGTTGTAACTTTGAAAAACTGAAATAGTTTCGGGTTTGATGAGAATTCTCTCTCTCTCTCTCTATCTCTTTCTCTCGATCTCTCTCATATTACATTTTTGAAGTAAAATAATTTTATGTTACTGAGGCTGGTCCAGAACCCAATATTTAGCTAATGCCAGCTTCAAAGTCATAATCCTTCTGCCTAGGCTTCATTAAGTGCTAGGATTGCAGGCGTGCAATATCACATCCACCCTGATTTTGTAACAAATGAATGCAGGTGTAGGACCAGTGGAATGGTGTCAAGCAGGGCTCTGGTCATACTGACAGAGCCTGGAACTATGACAGCATCAGGTACTAATTTGGTGACTAGAACCCAGTAGTTAAAATTAGTTTGACCAGACTCAAAATCCAACAACATGATAAAGTTCTTGGTTTTCTAGTATGTGAAATTTCCTGGGGCAAAATCTCAAGTCAGTTACTGTGACTGAGTCCTTGTATTAGCAGAGAGGGAGAGAAGAAGTGAGGAGAGAACAGAGGAAGGATGGAAGGAAGGAAGAAGAGCAAGGAGACAGGGAGAGAGAAAGAGATGTGGATGTGGGCAGATAGAGATAGAGATGAGAGAAAGAGAGAGCGAGCTAATGAAGAGATAATGCTTTGACTGTAATTGCTGCTGTCAGGGAGTTAATCCCCACGGTCCAGGATCTGTCTCACTGAATCCTCAGGTATGGTGAAATTCCTGGAGGTTGATGTTTTTTTGTTTTTTATGCTAGTAACCAGGCTTCGTCCAATGTTCATCTCACCATTCTGTGTCTCTGATCTCCTTGATTTTGATACTTGGTTATCTGCTGAAGAACTCAAATGACTGACTATGACCATGTGTAGAGATCTGCTCTAAGATTATTACGTGCATTAATAAAGATTTCTCCCAAATTGATATAGCTACAGAATAGTTTTATTACTTTATCAGAAAGAAAACTTAGGAACATACAGCAAACACAGGCCAAGGCCACCGAAGAAGAAAGCTTCTAAGGTAGAACTCTCTGTAGCTTCCTGGCCGTCATAGTTCTTGCTCATCAAAACCCTGGCTCTTGCTCAATATTTGATTAAATGTTTATTGCGTGTGTGCTCCAGGAGAGAATTGTTTTATCTGTTATATTTCTAGTGTTGAAAATACTGTTTATAACATTTGTGAAATAAGTGAACAAATTTGTATTCTTTCTTGAAGGAAATATTTTAGCATTGGAAATGCTCTCTCTGTGTTCAGTGAAGCCAATCTGGGATTCAGGCTGTAAAGTGTGCAACTTGTCTATATTTTGGTGTAATCTGATGGAAAAAACATGCATGTTATGTCTACATGGTAAGGATCTTGGGACTCTGACATTCCTTCTCCTTCATTCCCAGCAGGAAGAGGACCATGAGGAGGGGGAACCAGAGCAGTGTGTCTGAGTTCATCCTCCTGGGGCTCCCCATCCAGCCAGAGCAGCAGGGCATCTTCTTCACCCTGTTCCTGATCATGTACCTGACCACGGTGCTGGGGAACCTGCTCATCATCCTGCTCATCAGGCTGGACTCTCGCCTCCACACCCCCATGTACTTCTTCCTGTGCCACCTGGCCTTCTCCGACATCTCCTTATCATCTGTCACCATCCCAAAGATGCTCAGCAACATGCAGACTCAGCACCTGTCCATGCCTTTTGAGGGGTGCATTACTCAATTATATTTTTTCTTGCTCTTTGTATCTGTTGACAATTTTCTTCTTGGAGTGATGGCATATGACAGGTATGTGGCCATCTGCCACCCACTGCACTACATGGTCATCATGAGAGAGGAGCTGTGTGATTTACTGGTAGCTGGGTGCCACTTTTTCTGTGACCTCAGTGAACTCCTGAAGTTGACCTGCTCAGATACCACCCTCAATAAAGTATTCATCTTCACTGAGGGAGGAATCTTGGCTCTCCTCACACTGGGTGCTATTTTTGGCTCTTACATCTGCATTGGTTTTACTGTCCTGAAGGTCCCCTCCACTAAGAAGATCTGCAAAGTGCTGTCCACCTGTGGTTCCCACCTCTTCTTGGTGTTTTTGTACTATGGGACTATTGCAGTTATTTATTTCATTCCTTCCTCAAATAGTTCCCAAGTTAAGGATGTAATTGCTTCAATAATGTATACAGAGGTGACACCCATGCTGAACCCCTTCATCTATAGCCTGAGGAACAGGGACATGAAATTGGCTCTGGGGTTATTATGGAGAAGAGGAGTTATTTCAGTCAAGTGAGTGTTATGTCCTCATGTTTTTAATTATCCTAGAGATCTTTTCAGAGATACTCCCTTAAAATTGTATCCGTGAATGTAGTTTATTGTGAAAATGGCCGCAATCATGTTGGGTGAGGTTTAAGACTGAAGTCCTATCCAGGGACAGGCTCTCTCTGTAGTCTCTTATTCTCCACACTTGCCAGTTGTGGCCTTCTGTTTTCATTGTACTCTGTTTCCGGAGAAAACTACACTGGTGAGAGTTGAGAGAGGCATTAGTATTATCTCCACCCCGTGTTTTGCTGTGTTCCGTGAGCCTTAGATGAAGCGATTCCAGAGTTTATGTTTCTCTCAGAACTGAATAACTCTCAGACACTGTCTGTTTGAAGTCTACAACAGTCTCAGTCTGTTGCAAAAAGGAACTGCTTTGATGAGTAGTTGTTGAGGTTTGAATGAGAATGTGCTCCATAGGTGCTAAGTATTTGGGCATTTTGTCTCCAGTTGGTGGTGCAGTTTTGTAAGGCATTAGGTGGTGTGGCCGTGCTGGAGGAAGCATGCCAGTAGGGGTAGGCTTTGGGAGTTCTTAAGTCTTGCAGGATTTCTAGTCACTTTCTACTTCCTATGCCTGCTTGAAGTGTGAGCATTCCTCTGTCTGTTCTGGCCACGCCCTGCCACCATCCCTCTGCACCACGATGGACTCTGATTCCTCTGGAACCATAAGCTCAAATTAATTCTTCCTCTATAAGTTCCCTTGGTCACAGTGTTTCATCACAAGAACTAAAGTATCTAGTATAGTGGTGTATGGTATTCTTGTCTGCAAATGTAAAGATCCAGATTTAGCATACTCTAATAAATTATAATTGTGTAGGGATATATAGAGGTAGGGTGTTCTCTGGGATATATGGCCTCTCCAGCCATGTGTATTTGGCTGTGTTTACAG
>NW_008345393.1:11104-13143 GCF_000622305.1 Nannospalax galili
ATTGAGGGACTTTGTCTCTGGCCATGAGGTTACAGAAAAAAGGGTAATGTGAGATGTGAGGGACGAGTAGCTTTAGCACATCATATTTGGGATTCGGCTGTGACATATATATATTTCTATACAGGTGACATATATATTTATTTACATATATACATATATGGAAAATCAGTCAATAAATTTGGGTTAGACCAAAAAAACCTCACTTAAATCAATAACAATATTCCTAGTAACTCTATTCAAAATGTGCAAAGGAGGAGAATAAACATTGATACAATAGGCACTAAAAACGGTCAACACTCAGGAAAAAGTGCTCTGTTGTCATTCCTCATTGTAGAGGAGCCACAGACTTATCATCTCAGATATGATATGCTGGCTATCATCAAAAAGATCAAAGAAAGTTGTTGGCAAAGTTGTTGGCCAGTGTGTGAGAAAATGGAATTCTTATTCTCTGTTGGTGGGAAACTAGAGTGGTAGATCCATGTGGAAGAGTATGGAGATTTCTACAGAAAGTAAAAATGGACTTAACATACGACCCAGCAATCCATCTCTGGACCAATACCCAAAAGAAATGAAGCCGTGATTCATAAAGGTGCATGCAGTTCTGTGTTCCCTACAGTAGTATTCATGACAGCCAAGGTATGGAGTCAACTGAAGCACCCATTATTTGATGATTATATAAAGTGGAATAAACATATAGATATAGATCATTTAAATGGAATATGTTCCAAATTGTACACATTATATATATATAATTTACATTTATTTACACATAAAAATTAATTAGGAGGCATAATAGATATATATTAGTACATGGGTAAAAAATAAATTTTATATATACATCAGGTTCTTTATTCTATATTACATAAAAATTCTATTTTGTTAGTTTTTAATTATTTTAATATTTTTATTGATTCTTCACGAATGTATGAATATAGTCCATCCACATTCAGGCTCAATCTCCCATTCTCACCTCCACTTTACCAAAACCTCCTCCTCATTGCTTGTCCTCTATTATATTTGTCTTATTTTAAGACCAGTTGAGTAAAATCTGCATTCCAACATGCTCCTGTGTGTGCTTCTCTTTCATAGAACCAGTGAACCTACCCAGTGTCACAGCACTAAAGAAAACTGATTCTCCCTCTCTAATAGCTATCAGTGGTTAGTAGCTCCTCAGATACGTGTGGCGTTTTGGGCCCATCTCGCTCATCCATGTTGGATTTTTGTCTGGCTGGTGTTTGGGTAGTTTTCCTGCATGCTATGATAAGCTCTGTGAGATCATATGTGCATCAACCCTGTGGTATCCAGACAACCTGGTTTCCTTGTATTCATCTACCACCTCTGAGTCTTACAATCTTTCTGCCTGCCCCCACTTCCACAATGGTCCCTGAGCCCTGGGTCGGTGGAGTCCTATCCAGGAAAACACACTTTGAACTCCGTTATTCCCTGTATTTTGGCCAGTTGTGCCTTTTTGTATTAATGGCTCTCTGCGTGATCCTCTGTTGTATGAGGGAGCTCCACTGATGAGAACTGAGAAAGGCATTAGTGTAATCGTTACCCCTTTTTCTATGTTCCATGAGGCTTAGGTGTAAGAGTTTGAATTGCAGATGTGCCACTTAGACTTGGCAAATTCACAGACAATGTCTGTGAGTGACCATTGGTTGAGCTCTGTAATAGTCTCCATCTGTTCCAAAGGAAGCTTCTCTGATGAGTGGTGACTGGGATATTTGTCTGTAAATATAAGGTTCTCTATTTTGCACACAGTAAGAAATTACATTTGTCTAGGGATGTGACAGTGTTGGGGTTTTCCTCTAAGGTCTATGACCTCTCCAGCCTTGTGTATTTGACTATGTTTACAGTACCACACATGAGTTTCCTCCCACTGAGTGGGCTTCAAGTCCAGTTAGGTAGCCATTGATTGCCCTCAAGATAAAAAATTCCCCTACTGCACCAATGTCCTTTCCTGTGTTGGTCATTGATTTGTTACTAGGCCTTGAATCTGGGGTTGGACCATCGATTGATATTCTCCCTTAGCAGCTTGT
>NW_008345393.1:13204-14611 GCF_000622305.1 Nannospalax galili
CTCCATTGCTTCAAATCCTGTGTCCGAAGTATGTCCTGTCTTCAGCAATAGTGTCTTATCTTCACATTCTGGGAGGCAATCAACGGCTGTGGAAATAGCCTGTGTAATTTTGGTACTATCTTTGACAATCCTAGACTAGTCCAGAACTATGTAAACTCCAAGTGTGTCCAGATTTTACATTTTCCTGCTCAAGTCAGTATCCAAACCAAATTTCAGTGGCCAGCGTATCCTAGGTTGGAATTTCTCACAGCTGGTCTAGTGCAGTAGGTAGTTTGAATGGGTCCAACTAAGACTTCACAAGAGCACCTGGGATACGTGGACAGGCAGGCAGGGTGCAGGCCCTGAAGGCCCATGGACTGAGTTTCCTTCAATGTGTGATTACAGGATAATTGCTCTGATATGTAGTTGCTTATCTTTGGCCAGGATGAAGCACAAGGATGGGCAACCATACCCTTTTTTCCCTCGATAGCATCACCTTAGTTTTTGGTTTTATCCCACCGCATGTGGCCTGCCTCTATTTCTCCTTTCCAACCTCCTCTTGGAATGAGACAGAACATTTGTGAAGGGTCTAAGAATGATGGGGAAGAAGAATATCAGCCTTCATTTCTCTTTGGCGATTGTAGACCTCAGGAATCATCAGGAATTCTTTTTATAATATTATTTATTTAATAACCACAGGATTAGAAGAAGCATTTTGTTATAGCTTTAACATATTCAACAGCAATTTCCAGAGCAAAGATGCATCACTTTCAAAAGTGGCTGTAAATGTTCAAGTTCACAGTTGAATTAATACAGTTATACAGTATTGATTGCAGTAAAGACCCTGTAAGACATAAAATTGAATGAGGTTTTAAACTTTAAAAAAGATCTCCATTTCATTTTAAAATATACTTTTTGTATAGAAAGACTCATTTTTTTCATTATAAGTAATTTTTGGTTTTTGTATTTTTTTCTTTTAAAAATTTTAAAAAATTATTTGTTCAATAAGCACCTAATTAGAAGAAGCATTTCATTACAACAGCATTGACATATTCAATACCAATTTCCAGAGCTAAGATGCATCTCTTTCAAAATTGGCTGAAAATTTTTAGGTTTACAGTTGAATTAATGCAGTTATATAATATTGTACTCAGTATAAACCCTATAAGATATAAAATTAAATGGAGTTTTAACATTTAAAAAAGATTTCCATTTTATTATTAAAATACACAGTTTCGTACAGAAAAATTCATTTTTAATGCAATTGACATTGGATGTTTGCACATGCATTTCTAATCTCTAAATATCTGATTATTACTAGTCACTGTTGGTTACTTTCTGAGCTTCTAGGCATCTGAGCATGGATATAAAGTCATCAGGTAGATTTCAATGGTAATGTTTTTCACATCTACTAATTATTGTTTTTTA
>NW_008345393.1:15062-18757 GCF_000622305.1 Nannospalax galili
AGCTGTTCCTCATCTAGCAGCAATCAGTTGTCAATATTCCTTTAGATAAGATTTGGGTCTGCTGTTCATTTTCCCATTTCTATGCTGGGTCACTGTCTGAGAGTCTCTTGCGCTACTTTGACCAATAAATCAAATGAAGGTATCTCCTGTCTGGCATTGTTTATTCTTTTCTTTTCTTTAAAAAATATTTTATTTATTATTTTTATTTTATGTGTATGTGTACTACCTGCATGTATGTGCGTGCACCTGGGTCACGCAATGCTGCGGAGGTCGGAAGAGGGCTTTGTATTCCCCTGCAACTGGAGTTAAGGATGGTCACAGCCACCATGTGGGTTCTGGCAGCCAAACCTGCGTCCTCTGCAAGAGCAGTCATTATGTAACCTTTAGCTATACATATGGACGCTTAAAAATTATATTAACACCATTAATCTTTGGTTATACTTTCCTTTTTGGTGTTTAGGACCCTACAATTGGCCCAGATAAAACAATTTATTTTTACTCTTAAGGATCTGTTCCTCAGGGGTCACGTGGGCTTGGGAGAAGCCCCTGGCTCCTTTCTTTTACCAGTTCAATCTATGTGAAGATAGGTCAGAGGTCCTGCTCGACAATGGCTGGCTTCACCTGGAAGCATGGAGGAAATGATTCCTCAGTGTTCACCTTCCTCTTTGTAGACTAGACACTGGTTCAGGTCCATCACTTGTACTTAAATTCATGTGAAATTGATACAATCCTTTTTTCTACAGAGACTGAGCACAAGTCAGAGAGAATGGCTCTCAGTCAAGAGATCTATGATTGCTTGTATGCATGTGGGATTTCATGAAAGTGTGTCTATGAAACACACACATATTTCAATCTGTGAAGGGTTGAAGAGAAGAATTTAATATTATTATATGGCAATACGTGCATTTTTGAATACGTGTGTGTGTCTGGATATTCAGGAAACAGAGTGAGAGCTTCTCCACTAATGCTCATCCTCCCTTATTTCAGGCAGGTCCCTGCATGTTCCTCCTTCAGCTAAGTGGGTAGATGTTTGCCTATAGGACTTGAAGCCCTCTACATTCTGTGTGTGCATTTTTTAAAAAAAGCTTTCACCATGCCAAATTACATTCTCAGAAAATAAGTTACTAAGTCCCCAAGTTCTGCTGCCACACGGGTCTTGGTTCAGATCTCTAATTTTGATTCTTCGCAGATTCATGACAAAAAAAATTGTACTCTCTGAAGCTTAGAAGGCTGAACTGTAAAATATGATGACATTAAGGATTTATCCCCACATGTGTTGTGTCCACTAAGAGAGAGATTCTCAACTTGAACTCATTTATTTTTAAAAAATATTTTCTTTATCGTTTTCATTTTATGTATATGACTGTATTGTGCACTTGTGTTATGCAATGCCCGAGGAGGTCAGAAGAGGGCATTGGATTCTCCCAAAAAAGGAGTTATGAATGGTTGTTAGCCACCATTTGGGTTCTGGGAATCAAACTGGGGTCCTCTGCAAGGGCAACCAGTGCTCTTAACTGATGAGCCTTCTTTCCAGCCCCAAGTGATGACTTTTAAAGAAAAAGAATGGCTATAAATGAATTACAATAAATAGCAAATACTCAAAAACCTTATGAAACAGTGACCAGGATTCTCTGCTTTCCGTTCTCCTTCTTGAGTCTGTTCCACTGCCTTGTTCACACAGAGAATGGTTTGAGTCAAGGTCACCTTTTTTGCCCATCCAGCTATTAAGTTGAAGTGCCCCCCCATGCTCATGGATTGGAAGAATTAATATTGTGAAAAATGAACTTCCTACCAAAAGCCATTTATAGATTCAATGCAATGCCAATCAAAATCCCCATGACATTTTTCACAGAATTGGAAAAATCCATCCTAAGATTCATATGGAATCACAAAAGACCCCAGAGAGCCAAAACAACCTTGAGGACTAAGAGCAATGCTGGGAGGATTACTATACCAGACTTTAAACTGTATTACAGAGCTATAGTCATAACAACATGGTACCGGCACAAAAAAATGGACCCATAGATCATTGGAACAAAATTAAAGACCCAAATATTAGTTCATGAAATTTCAGCCACTTGTTATTTGACAAATCGGCCAAGAACATTCACTGGAGGAAAGACAGCATGTTCAGCAAATGGTGCTCTGCCCTTAAAAGAACTGTTCCATTCTTGGGAAAAGGATCTACCGAGTTCTATGAGAGTTCAGTTTGTGGTTTCACGCCTGTATTTTCACAGAAAGAACATGAAAAACCCCAGTGGAATATCTGATTTGGAGGCACTCAGTAATTGTTTTCTATTAGAATTAAATCACACAAGCATGCACACAAGTCAATTCCAAATGGATCAAGACCTCAATGTGAAGCCTGAAACTCTGATAGTGTTAGAAGAAAATATTGACAATAATCTACAAGATGTATGTGTAGGAAAGGATTTTCTAAACTGGATCCCAGGAAAGGCTTGATTTTGAACTGTGGTAGAGACATATGTAGACATGTCTTGCACACATTGTTATTACATAACTTCATTTTCCACTCTCAGAGTGTTCAAACATGAGAGTACATAGTAAGCTACAGATTCATCTTTTTTTCAAGTTTTTTATTTTTCAAAAATTATTTTTATTTTATGTGTATGTGTGTATTGCCTGCATGTGGGTAAGTGTACCCATGTCATGCAATGCCCGCGGAGGTCAGGAGAGCCTTTTGGGTCTTCTCAGCTTGGAGTTATGGACAGTTGTTAACTGCCATGTGGGTGCTTGGTTTCAAACACAGCTCTTCTGCAAAAACAACCAGTGTTCTTAACTGCTCAGCCATCTCTCCAGCCAGAGAATCATCCTACTTATGAATATTAGCAGATCATCAAGAAGGTGGCATGTTAAAACTTTGAAACAATGAAATTGTTTGATTCAGGTTTGATTAGAACTTTACTTACCTCTCTCTTTCTTTTTCTCCCTTCCTTCCTTCCTTCGTTCATTCCTTCCTTCCTTCGTTCCTTCCTTCGTTCCTTCCTCCCTCCCTCTGTCCCTCCCTCCTCTCCCCACCATTTATAAAGCAGGATCTCCTTAACTTACTGACGCTCGTCCAGAGCTCAATATGTAGCTAATGCCAGCTTCAAAGTCATGATCCTTCTGACTAGGCTTCATTAACTGCGAGAATTGCAGGTTTGCAATGCCACACCCATCCTGGATTTTCTAACAAATGATTACAGGTGTTGGGCCAGTAGAATGGTGACAAGCAGGGTTCTGGTCATATTGACAGAGCCTGGGACTATGCAGCATCAGGTATTAATTTGGTGACTTGAACCCAGTAGTTAACAATAGTTTGAAAAGACTCTCAAAATCCAACATCATGATAAAGTTCATAGGTTTCTGGTATAGAAATTTCCTGGGGCAAAATCTCAAGTCAGTACTGTGAATGTATCCTTGTATTAGGAGAGAGGGAGAGAAGTGAAGAGAGAGCAGAGGGAGGATGGAAGGAGGGAAGAAGAAAGGAAGGACACAGGGAGAGAGGAAGACATGGATACGGGCAGATAGGGATAGAGATGAGAGAGAGAAAGACAGAGGTAATGAAAAGATAATGCTTCTACTGTAAGTGCTGCTGTCAGGGAGTCCATTCTCATGGTCCAGGATCTGTCTCACTGCATCCTCAGGTACTGTGAAATTCCATGAGGTTAATGATATTTTTTACACCAGTAACC
>NW_008345393.1:18798-19765 GCF_000622305.1 Nannospalax galili
TAACAGGATGATGTAAGTGACTGGACATTACTCTTTCAACTTTCATAGTGGTAGAAGTTTGATTTTATTATTATTATTTATTTAGCATGTAAATGTTTTGCCTGCCTGTGTGTAGGTGCACTTGGAGGTCAGAAACAGGACATTGAATCCCCTGGAACTGGAGTTACAGTTTGTAAGCTACACTGTGGGTGCTGAGAATTGAACCTGTGTCCTCTGGAAGAGCAATCAGTGCTCTCAACTGCTGCGCCATCTCTCTAACCCCAGTCAGTGCTCTTAACTACTAGGCATCTCTCTAATTCTCCTTCCCTATTTTCTAGAACTCTCTGACTTCAAAGTATTTAGGCTCGGTGATATGAATTCTTCAATGATCTTAGCCTCAGCTTTATCTCTTCCTCCCTGATATTCTTCCCTAACCATTATCATGTAGTATATGTAAAATATGTAAATATTTTATATTGAGATTTTAAAATTTCATACAGCAGTTCTTATCCAAATTTAGACCCTTGTCCCGCATCCATCCCTCCCCCAACTCTCCACTGGACCTCAGGTATTCCGCCATACATGTAAGTCCTATCCATTCAGGCATTTGTACCCAGATGTCCTCAAGTGTATATTCATCCACTTGAGTCTAGTCAGCCCATCTAGAGCTCGAAAGTAAGGCCTACTCTCTCTTACCCAGCAGCAATCAGTCTGCAATAGTTCTCAGTCTAGTGTCGGCCCATCACCCATTTCTCTCCTACCCTTTGGGCCCTTGTTTACCCTAATCATTTTTTGTCAGGTGTAAAGCTAGTATGTGCAGACATGTTGCCTCGCCTTCCTAAAGAGACATACTTTGTCATGTTATCAAAATATGAACATCTTATTTCTGAAGGGAGATTATCAGAAATATTTGTTTCTTCTTTAAGAAGAGAAGTGCTTTTGACTAAAATTAGAGATGATTAAGTAATCTTGCATTTTAAGTTTTATC
>NW_008345393.1:20064-21100 GCF_000622305.1 Nannospalax galili
TAGGAGTGAGAACAATGTCTCCTCCCACCGCCCCAGCACTCATTGATCTTCACTGGGTTCGGGGGGGAGACGTGAAATTCTCTCATCCACATTAACATGTCAAGTGGCATGGTCATTATGCAAGTGTTGTTTAGATAACTGCACTGTTGATAGTTCATGGGTGCAGTTTCCCAGTTGTGTCTTGAAGACACTGTCTAGCAGGAGACTTCCTATTCCTCTGGCTCCTACAAAATGTCTGCATTACATACAAGACATCTTTTAAAATATTTTATGTGTATGAGTGTATTGCCTGCATGTATGTAAGTGCACCCGTGTCACATACTACCAGAAGGAAGTTAGCAGGAGGAAGTTAGAAGAGGCTGTCAGACCCCTAGGAGCTGAAGTTATGGATGGTTGTTAGCTGCCATATGGGTGCTGGGAATTGAACCTGGGTCCCCTGCAAGAGCAGCCAGTTCTCTTAACCCCTGGCCCATCTCTATCCCTGATACAAGACATCTTTATCATCTTTATACACCTTCTCTCATCCAACATCTCCATAGTCCTCCCCGAACACACTGGATTTCATGCCGTCTTTCATACATGCGTACCCAGATGTTCAAGTCCATCCACAGGAGTCTAGTCAACCTACCTAGAGTCTCTCCCTTAAGGGAGATAAACTCTCCTTCGCCCTGCAGTAATCACCTGCCAATAGATCTTTGGCTAAAGTTGGGGCCTGCTGCCTCTTTCCCCAGTTCTAAACTGGATTTCTGTCTGATTAAGTTTGCATGGGTCACGTGTGGCACTGTAAGTATAGCAAAATGCACAAGCAAATGCACATGGCTGGAGAGGTCATGGGTCATGGATCAAACCGTACCTGTGTCCTATCCCTAGGCAGATGTATTTATTACAGTATGCTAAAACGGATTCCTATATTTACAGACAAGTGTACAATTTGCCACTGCATTAGTTGCTTTTCTGTTGCTGTTTGCTGTGACTGACCAGGAAACTTAAAGAAGGAAAAGTTATTCGAGTTTATGGTTCCAGAGGAATCAGAGTC
>NW_008345393.1:22372-24432 GCF_000622305.1 Nannospalax galili
TCCCTCTCATCTGCATGGTCCCTGAGCCATGAGTGCATGAGGTTTAATTTAGGAGTTCTGTTCAGGAACAGGCACTCTGTAGTGTCTTCTTAGCCTCAAAAAACTTGGCCAGTTGTGGCCTTCTGTGTGCGTTGCACTCTGTCGTATGAGGAGGCTTCGCTGGTGAGAGTTGAGGGATGTACTAGTATTCTCTCTACCTCCTGTTTTGCTATGTTCCATGAGCCTTAGATGAAGCGATTCCAGAGTTAATGTTTCTCTCAGAACTGAATAACTCTCAGACACTGTCTGTGTGGACTCTATAACAGTCTCAATCTCTTGCAAAAAGGAACTGCTTTGATGAGTAGTTGTTGAGGTTTGAATGAGAATGTGCTCCATAGGTGATAAGTATTTGGGCATTTTGTCTCCAGTTGGTGGTGCAGTTTTGTAAGGCATTAGATGGTGTGGCCGTGCTGGAGAAAGCATACCAGTAGGGGTAGGCTTTGGGAGTTTTTAAGTCTTGCAGGATTTCTAGTCACTGTCTACTTCCTATGCGTGCTTGAAGTGTGAGCATTCCTCTGTATGTTCTGGCCACGCCCTGCCACCATCCCTCCACACCACGATGGACTCTGATTCCTCTGGAACCATAAGCTCAAATTAATTCTTCCTCTATAAGTTCCCTTGGTCACAGTGTTTCATGACAAGAACGAAAGTAACTAGCACAGTGGTGTATGGTATTCCTGTCTGCAAACATAAAGAACCAGATTTAGCATACTCTAATAAATTACACTTGTGTAGGGATATATAGAGGTAGGGTGTTCTCTGGGATATATGGCCTCTCCAGCCATGTGTATTTGGCTGTGTTTACAGTGCCACACAGAAACCATGCAAACTCAGTTAGACAGAAACCCAGCATAGAACTGGGGAAATGGGCAGCAGGTCCCAATCTTAACCAATGAACTATTGGCAGCTGATTACTGCTAGGTGAGTGAGAGTTGTTGTTCTTTAAGGCAGAAACTCTAGGTAGGCTGACTAGACTTCAGTGGAAGAACTTACATGGAGGGACATCTGGATATACAAACTTGACTTGATAGGCCTTAACATAGATGGCAGAAGTCATGAAATGTAGTGGGAAGGACTACGGAGGTGTTGGATGAGGGAGGGGATATAAAGATGATTGAGATAGTTTTTATTGGGGCAGGAGAGATGGCTCAGCAGTTAAGAGAACTGGCATGTATGAGTTGTGTTTTTATCTTAATACAACGTATTTAGGAAGGAATTGACTTATATAGCCAGTTCATCACACTGGAAAGACAGGTGTAGATTTTAGGGACTGAAGATCATGTCTCCTTGAAAGGATGTTTGTATTTGATGATTGAATCAAATGATGGAGTGCCTGCATGAGTATCTCAGTGCACACAGTTGTGGATTACTAGGTGTGCAAAATGGTGCAAAGTAGTGTGTAGCAGTATTTATTTGTCACTTATCTTTCAATTCATTGAAAATGATACAATCTTTGTTTCTCCCTAGACTAAGTACTAGTCATAGAATGGCTCTCAGTCAAAGAGATCTATGATTGCTTTTATGCGTGTGTGATTTCATGTAAATGTGTCTGTGAAACATACACACTTTTTAATCTGTGGAGGGTGTAGAAGAGCAGGAACTAAAATTAGGATACGGCAATATGAGCATTTTTGAATACACGTGTGTGTCTGTATATTCAGGAAACAGACTTAGAGCGTCTCCACTAATGCTCATCCTCCCTTATTTCAGGCAGGTCCCTGCATGTTCCTCCTTCAGCTAAGTGGGTAGATGTTTGCCTATAGGACTTGAAGCCTCCAAATTCTGTGTGTGCATTTTTTAAAAACCGTTTTCACCATGACAAATTCCAGTCTCAGAAAATAACAGTCACTAAGTTCGGGTTCTGCTGCCACACGGGTCTTAGTTCAGATCTCTAAGTTCGATTCTTCACAGCTTCATGACAAAGAAGGTGAACTCTCTGAAGCTTAGAAGGCTGAAGTGTAAAATACGATGACATTAAGGATTTATCCCCACATGTGTTGTGTCATAAACATGCACTGAGA
>NW_008345393.1:25086-27581 GCF_000622305.1 Nannospalax galili
AGATAAACTTTTGTATATACATCAGGTTATTCTATATTTTATACAAAATTCTATTTTGTAATTTTTAATTATTTTAATATTTTTATTGATTCTTCACGAATGTATGAATATAGTCCATCCACATTCAGGCTCAATCTCCCATTCTCACCTCCACTTTACCAAAACCTCCTCCTCATTGCTTGTCCTCTATTATATTTGTTTTATTTTAAGACCAGTTGAGTAAAATCTGCATTCCAACATGCTCCTGTGTGTGCTTCTCTTTCATAGAACTAGTGAACCTACCCAGTGTCACAGTACTAAAGAAAACTGATTCTCCCTCTCTGATAGCTATCAGTGGTTAGTAGCTCCTCAGATATGTGTGGCGTTTTGGGCCCATCTCGCTCATCCATGTTGGATTTTTGTCTGGCTGGTGTTTGGGTAGTTTTCGTGTATGCTGTCATAAGCTCTGTGAGCTCATATGTGCATCAACTCTGTGGTATCCAGACAACCTGGTTTCCTTGTATTCATCTACCACCTCTGAGTGATAGCTATCAGTGGTTAGTAGCTCCTCAGATATGTGTGGCGTTTTGGGCCCATCTCGCTCATCCATGTTGGATTTTTGTCTGGCTGGTGTTTGGGTAGTTTTCGTGTATGCTGTCATAAGCTCTGTGAGCTCATATGTGCATCAACTCTGTGGTATCCAGACAACCTGGTTTCCTTGTATTCATCTACCACCTCTGAGTCTTACAATCTTTCTGCCTGCCCCCACAACCACAATGGTCCCTGAGCCCTGGGTCGGTGGAGTGTAATATAGGAGTTTTTTCCATGGACCCACTCTCTGAAGACACTCTGCACACTCTCCTTACTTTGGCTATTTATTACCAAATCTGGGTCATCTGCAAGAGCAGTCATTATGTAACCTTTAGGTATACATATGGACTCTTAAAAATTACATTAACCCCATTAATTTTTGGTTATACTTTCCTTTTTGGTCTTTAGGACCCTACAATTGGCCCAGATAAAACAATTTATTTTTACTCTTAAGGGTAGTTTGACACACTCTCAGATTCAACATCATGATAGACTTCTTAGGTTTTTGGTATGTGAAATTTCCTGGGGCAAATATCTCAAGTCAGTTACTGTGAATACATCCTTGTATTAGGAGAGAGGGAGAGAAGAAGTGAGGAGAGAGGAAAGGAAGGATGGAAGGAGACAGGGAGAGAGGAACACATGTGGATATGGGCCGATAAGGATAGAGGAGAGAGAGAGAGAGAGAGAGAGAGAGAGAGAGAGAAAGAGAGAAAGAGAGAGAGAGAATCAATGAAGAGATAATGCTTCTGTATTTTCTGCTCTCAGGGATTAGTCCCCCTTGTCCAGGATATGTCTCACTGTATCCTGAGGTCCTGTGAAATTCCAGGAGGTTGATGTTTTTTTATGCCAGTAACTGGGCTTTGTCCAATGTTCATCTCACCGTTCTGTTTCTCTGATTACGTGGAAGTTGATACTAGATTTTTTTCTGCTGAACTTTTCCTGCTGTAGAACTCACATGACTGAATGTGATCATGTGTAGAGATCTGCTCTAAGATTATTACATACATCAATATAGATATCTCCCAAATTGATATAACTAGATCATAGAGTTATCATTTTATCAGCGAGAAAACCTAAGACCATACAGCAAATGCTGCAAAGGGCCACTGAAGAAGTAAGCCTCTAAGGTGGCACTCTCTAATGCTTCCTGGCCGTCATATATCAAAACTGCAGCTCTTGTTCAATATTTGATTAAATGTTTATAGCATTTGTGCTCCAGGAGGGAACTGTTTTATCTGTTATGTTTCTGGTGCTGAAAATACTGTTTAGAACTTTTGTGAAACAAGTGAGCAAATTTGTGTTCTTTCTTGAAGGAAATGTTCTCTGTGTTCAGTGAAGCCAATTTGAGATTCAGACTGTAAAGTGCGGTTTGTCTGAATTTTGATGCAATATGCTGGAAAAAATCATGCATGCTGTGTCTACCTGGTGAGGGTCTCAGGACTGTGACATTCCTTCTCCTTCATTCCAAGCAGGAAGAGGAACATGAGGAGGGGGAACCAGAGCAGTGTGTCTGAGTTCATCCTCCTGGGGCTCCCCATCCAGCCAGAGCAGCAGAGCATCTTCTTCACCCTGTTCCTGACCATGTACCTGACCACGGTGCTGGGGAACCTGCTCATCATCCTGCTCATCAGGCTGGACTCTCGCCTCCACACCCCCATGTACTTCTTCCTGTCCCACCTGGCCTTCTCTGACATCTCCTTATCATCTGTCACCATCCCAAAGATGCTCAGCAACATGCAGACTCAGCACCTGTCCATGCCTTTTGAGGGGTGCATTACTCAATTATATTTTTTCTTGCTCTTTGTAGCTGTTGACAATTTTCTTCTTGGAGTGATGGCATATGACAGGTATGTGGCCATCTGCCACCCACTGCACTACATGATCATCATGAGAGAGGAGCTGTGTGATTTACTGGTAGCTGGGTG
>NW_008345393.1:36696-37709 GCF_000622305.1 Nannospalax galili
TTTGTAGTTTTTTAAGAGTTCTCCACACTGCTTTCCATAGGCATTGAACAAGTTTGCAATCCCACCAGCAGTGGATGAATGGTTCCCTTTTCCTATGTCTTCTCCAACATTTGGGATAATTTGTTCTCTTGATCTTAGGCTGTCTAACTGCAGTAAGATGAAATCTTAAAGGGATTTTAATTTACATTTTGCTAATTACTAGTGATGTTGAACGTATTTTAAGACGCTTCTTGGCCATCTTTATTTCTTCTTTTGAGAACTCTCTGTTAAGCTCCTTAGCCCATCTTTTAATTGGGTTATATACTTTCTTGATTCTTTGTTTTTTGAGTTCGTTATATATTCTGGATGTTAAGCCGCTGTCAGATGTATTGCTGGTGAAGAGTTCTCCCATTCTGTGGGTGTTCTCTTGACTTCCTTGGGTGCTTATTTTGATGTACAGAAGCTTTTTAGTTTAATGAGGTCCCATTTGTTGACTCTTGACATTGTTACCTGAGCAATTGATGTCTGGTTTATAAAATCCTTTCCTACTCCTATATCTTGTAGGCTATTGCCAGTGTTTCAGAATTTCAGTCTTCACATTGAGGTCTTTGATCCATTTGGAGTCAACATTTGTGCAGGGTGAAAGATAGGGGTTAAGTTTCATACTTCTGCAGGTGGAGATCCAGGATTGCCAACACCATTTGCTGAACATGCTGTCTTTCCTCCAGTGAATGTTCTTGGGTCTTTTGTCAAATATCAGGCAGCTGAAATTGAATCTACTCAGATTTCTATTGTTCTATGGGTCTATTTTTGTCCCAGTGCCATGTCGCTTTTATGAATAGCTATGTAATATAGTTTAATATCTGGCATGGTCATCCCCCCAGCAATGCTCATAGTGCTCAGGGTTGCTTTGGCTCTCCGAGGTCTTTTGTGAGTCCATAGAATCTTAGGATTTTTTTCCAATTATGTGAAAAATGTCATGGGGATTTTGATTGGCATTGCATTGAATCTATAGATGCCCTTTGGTAGTATGG
>NW_008345393.1:37975-38220 GCF_000622305.1 Nannospalax galili
AGAATAAACCGATGTCTTTTGGGCTTCCATATGAATCTTAGGATTTTTTTTCTAATTCTGTGAAAAATATCATGGGGATTTTGATTGGCCTTGCATTGAATCTATATGTGCCCTTTGGTAGTATGGCCATTTTCACAATATTAATTTTTCCATTCCATGAGCATGGGAGATCTTTCCATCTTCTGATGTCTTCCTCAACTTTTAGATTTCTGAGTTTAGTCAGTGGAGGTTTTTAAAGTATGTTC
>NW_008345393.1:38280-40018 GCF_000622305.1 Nannospalax galili
TCTTTTGTTGTTTGTTTTTGGTGTAGAGAAAGTCTATAGACTTTTGTAGATTAATTTTGTAACCTGCCACTTTACTGAATGTGTTAACAATTTCCAGGAGTTTTCTGGTGGAATTTTTGGCATCTCTTAGATACAATATCGTATCACCTGTTCTTTTGAGTTCCATGTCCTGTGTTATCACTAGGGGGTTCTCATTGTGCTTCTCTAGAGAACTGATGGTACTTTTGGAGATATATTATTTTGATTTTTCATGTTATTATTTTTTCTTTGTGACATTGACATATGAATTTCCTTTGTAGTTTCTGATTCTTGTGTGAGACTCAAGCCTTCCTTTGTTGAGTTTAGGTCTGCTTCTTTTTATAAACTTTATGACTTTTGGTCATGAAAAGCTGGTTGGTCTAGGCTTCAGGTTCTCTCTTTAGATTTTGTATTGGAGTGGCCTAATTGCTTTTGTCTTCAAGAGTTCCCACAGAGGCCCAAATGAGATGAGGCTCAGATGTTATCAGGCTTTCTCCACAGGTATGGGTCCCTCCAGGAAAGATGCTGCCCTCAAGAATTTGGATGCTGGGCTGGCCTGGGAGAAGGGCAAAGGATAGATGCTGGTCTCATGGAGCTGGTGGCTGTGCCACCCAGGGAAGTGAAAGGAGGTGAGGACAGGACCAGGCCTAGGGTGTTCATGGGGGCCGCAGGGAGGAACTGGTTTGGTCCCGATGCAAGGATCAGGAAGCAGTGGTGTCTCTGGGCCAAGAGGTTAGCTCCAGTGTCTGGGGTGCCAAGACAAGAAGTGGACCTGTACCCAGCCCAGCCTAGAAGGAGAGACTCGGTTGGGGGAGCTGGGATGGTGAAAGAGGCTGGGGGAGTCAAGGCGTGCTGGGTGCTGGACTTACCCAGGGAAGGTGCTGGGGTCAGGATATGGGAGCCTGCGCAGTCCAGGAAGCAAAGGGATGTGAAGGAGGAACAAGAAAGACTCGTTTTTAATGTTACTAACACTTAGATGTTTGCACATGCGTTTCTGATCTCTATGTATCTGATTATTACTAGTCCCAGTTGATTACACTTGGATCCTTGGCACCTGAGTATGGATGTAAAATCATCACGTATATTTCAGTGGTAATATTTATCAACTCTACCAATTAACATGAAATAAATTTTTATGTTTCTTCCTCAAATATAACTCATTAAAAAATTTGTTGATTTTTTTTGTGTGTATATCATACAGAACATTCCACACAATCTTTTTCATCTATATACCCTCTTCCCAAATGTCACCCTCCCATAGCCTCCACTCCCCACTGGAGCCCATATACTTTGTCATCCCGGTAACTCTCCACTGTGTTGTTGGTGGCCCAGACATTCTCCAGTTTGTCCATCTGCTGAATCTAGTCAGCCTATCTAGAGTTCCTTGTTTTAGGAAGATCTACTGTCCCTCATCTAGTAGAAATCAGTCGTCAATAATCCTTTAGATAAAATTGGGGTCTGCTATTCATTTTCCCAGTTCTATGCTGTGTTAGTGTCTTGGAGTCTCTTTGGCCACCCTGGCCAACAACTCAGAGGAAGGCATCTCCTGTCTGGCATTGTTTCTTGTTATGTGGTCTTTAGCTATACACATGGACTCTTAAAAAAGTATATTGACCTCTTTAATCTTTTTTTTGCATCTCAAACAGTTTTTATTTTCAGTGTTCATTATAGTACTTTGATTGGAATTTTAACATACAATAGTTTAATTATCTGCTTCTGT
>NW_008345393.1:46808-54753 GCF_000622305.1 Nannospalax galili
CTTCTGAGGATAATAGTGCAGGCTAGGAGAGTTAGCCGGTGGTGCAGGCCCAAGGGAGCAGACAGAGGTGAGGGCGGGGCCAGGACCAGAAGCAGTGCTCCTGGAGCCCAAGAAAGGGACTGAGTTAGTCTGGGTGAGAAGGGTCAGGAAACAGTATTGGTTCCCCAGGTGTCTGGGGCCCCAAGACTAGGAATGGCGCAGGGCCCAAACTAGGAGTATAGAATGGCAGGAGGGATGGAAGGGTGAATGTGGCTTAGGGAGTCCCAGTGCGGAGAGCTGCGCTATACACTTACCCCAAGAGCCCTGAGGATAGTAGTCTTACCTTTTATTTTTACCCCATTGCACGTGGCCTGCCCCTCTTGGGATGAGACTGAACCCTAACCTCCTCTTGAGATGGGATAGAATGAGGCTCCTGTGAAGGGTCCCAGCATGGTGGGGTAGATGAATGTCATCCTTCAGCTATTTTAGGCAATAGTAGACTCCAGAAATCCTGAGGAATTCTCTCTGTATGCTACTGTCCCGATTTCAGAGAGGAGTGATTGTAGTCAGGAAAATCCATTTTTAATCTTAATTTCTAGAATGATGATGAGGCCATTGATAAGTGGATTTAAAAAAAATTGTTGAATTTATGTGTATTCCATACAGAAAATCTTAATCATGTTTTAACTCCCGTCCTCATTGGCAACCCCCCATGGCATACCCTCACCGGATTTCATGCACTCTGTTGTTGATGTTAAAGTCTCTGGAGTCCAGTTAGTGTCCCCAAACATCTCTCAGTGCATAGGTTGATGAAACCTCAGTGAATAGAATTGGATTTTTTCAGAGAAGGGACTTTCTGTAGGGCTTAAGAACTATTCTTCCAACCTGTGAACATATTAAAGATATATCTGACTTGTATACCACCCCTACTTTGCAAGAGAATTGTGCACTTGAATGTATAGTACATGTATCCATGAAATTTCTAATTGTTGTGATTCATGTTACTAATTATCTGAGAACTTAAACTCTTGGTTAGTGTACACAGTGAATAAGGGGCAGAGCAGGTACTGTTCTCTGGTCAGTCTGTGTTTAATGACATTGGTCTCAGACTCATCACTCTACTTCCTGAACAAGCCCTAGGACCTGCTCTGTGGAGTATCTCAGAGATATGCAGAGACCTGGAAACTGTGAGGCATCAATGAGCTATGAATTGTAAAAGACATCAGTGTTGTGTGAGTCTGTGAAGGAAGCCTTGCTTTGCCTGGGCACAGTGTGTGATCTGTGATTACTTCAGACCCTGCCCAGTTGCTTCAGAAGCTGTGATGACCATGGCCACTGGTGCTTCTCATGACACCAGCATCCAGGTCAAGCACACTTTCTCCTGTGTCTCTTGTGGCTCAACCCAACTATTTGCTTCACAGAGCCCCTCCCATGGGCAATACAGGAAATTGGACAATTAGTGCATGCTGGCTCATTTTCTCACTAGAATCTTGAACTATTTCTCCTGGGCACTAAGCTTGCTGGTAGGTGCACATCTTGTCTACTGTTCTGCCACTTGAAAACAGACAGGAGTGATCAGTAGACCCTTTGGCAGGAGGGCTTCTTCCTGTTCTGGAATCCTCTTCTTCATGAACAGAAAGTGAAGGATCAGCCAATAGTCTTGAACAGAAGATATTTGAGCTTATCAAGGATTATCACAGGTCATAGGAAGACGAAGAATAGTTTTCTGGCGTGAGATTTGTGTATTTATGCAAGAACATGTATGGATTCTGTTCTTTTTGTATTAATACAGTGTATTTATGGGGGAATTGACTTGTAGAGCCAGTTCCTTCTGTAAGAAATACAGGTGTGGATTATAGGGATCTGAAAATCATCTCTTCTTGATAGGATATTTTGTATGACTGAATGCTTTGTTTGACCAAATGGCTGCATAAGTGTTTCTGTGAATGTAGTACATGTTTTTGTGTGGATGATTAGGTGTGATGTTCATGCACAGTGTGGTGTGTGGCAGTGTTTATTCATCAGCTGTTTGTAAGTTCTGTTTCTACCTACTGAGTACAGGTTATAAGGAGAATGACATTTGGTCAGAGAGATCTGTGATTGCTGGAATGTAGCTTGTGTGACTACATGCAAGCGTTCCTATGCAGCACAGTTGTATTTTATTCTGGTATCAGTGTAAAAAAGAAGGAACTAACACTATGGTATTGTAATACGTGTGTTTGTACACACACGCATATTTTTAGTTTGTGGAAACAAACTCCCATCTACCTCCGCACTCAGGATCTACCTCCTTTTACTTAAGTCCTTCCTTAAGCTATATAAGTAGCTCTTGGCCCAAATGACTTAAGTCCCCTAAATTCTGTTGGAGAACTTTTCTTTACTAGCTTTCAACAATGCCTTATTACCATTCTTAGTTCAAATCTTAATTTTGACTCTTCATAGCTTTATGTCATTGCGATAAACTCTGTGAAGCTCAGTAGCCTGAACTATATGATGAGACTAAGGATATATTGAGACAAATGTTGTGCTATAAACCTGCAAGTCATTTCTTAAATGTCCATGGTGGATTGTTTCCCCAAAATAGAAAAAGCAGACTCATTTGGAGACTGTTTGTCAAACTCCGCCTCTCTGCTTCCCGTCCTCATTCCTGAGTGTGTGTCCAGCTGCCTCTTTCACAGAGTGATTTTAAACAAAGTCAGGTTTTTGCTTATCCAGAAATTAATGTTGAGTATTTATTTACATTTAACTTCTGATTTATTCAAATATGGTTAAGTGGCAAAAATTTGATTAAGTTACTGCCAGTGGGTTGGCAGATCTCATTGGAGGTGTAAGTTGCTGTGCTCTTCCTGTTTCCCACTGAGTGACAATTGTCCCCTTTGCTCCTCTCTGCTCCTACAGATGCTTGTTACCAGGTACCTGTGCCTTGGGGTGGTGACGATTGCCTGGATTACATTTCCTGGTCTTCTATATGTGATCTCCAAGTGTAATTTAACTCTGACTGGATAAGGTACCAAGATGCACTTAAAAAAAAATGTCGGCGTGGTGGCACACGTCTTTAATCCCAGCACTCGGGAGGCAGAGGCAGGCGGATCTCTGTGAATTCAAGGCTGGCCTGGACTACATAGTGAGTTCCAGGACAGCTGGGGCTACAGGGAGACCCTGTCTCAAAAAAGACATAAAAATGTCAAAAGTTTATTCTTAATATCATGATCCAACAAATATACTAGGCCCTTCAGCACAAGGCTTCACACCTGTTTCAATATTAGGAACATGAAAAACAAACCTCTGAATGTCTGCTTTAGTAGTGCTTAGTAATGCCTGGCATGGTGGCATGGGCCTTTAGTCCCAGTTCTTGGGAGGTAGAGGCAGTTGGATCTCTGGGAGATCAAGGTCAGCCTAGTCCACATAGTGACTTCCAGTTGGGCTGGGCCTAGAGAGACCTTATGAAAAACAAAACAAAACACACACCTCAAAAACAAAAAAAAAAGAAAAAAGAAAAAAGTACTTTGTAAATGTTTGCTGAGTTTGGGAATTAAATCACATAAATGTTGCAAATTTAATGTCTGATATGAATTAGTGAGTGTGCATTCTGGTTTTCCCAGGGAAGACTTGATGTAGACCAGTTGTACAGACATAGTTATTATATGTGTTCATCTTCTACTCTCAAAGTCTCCAACTATGAGAGTACACAGTGAACTACAGAATCACCTCATGTTAGAATATTAGCAGATGGGCAAGCAGGTGGTGGCATGGTGTAACTTAAAATGCAAAATAGTTTCAGATTTAGCTGAGAAGTAATATCCTCTCTGTCTCTCTTCCTCTCTCTTTCTCTCTCTCTCCCTCTTTCCCTAACTCTCCCCTTTCATTTAAAAATATTTTATTTATTATTTTTATTTTATGTGTATGAGTGTTATGCCTGCATGTAAGTAAGTGCACCAGTGTTGTGCAATGCCCACGGAGGACAGAAGAGGCTGTCGAATCCCCTGGAACTGGAGTTACAGACGGTTGTTAGCTGCCATGTGGGTGCTGGGATTTGAATCTGGGTCTTCTGCAAGAACAGTCAATGTTCTTAACTGCTGAGCCATCTCTCTTTCATTTCTGAATATTTCTTTATGTGATTTAGGCTGGTCCAGAACTCAATAGGTAACTGATGCCAGCTCAAACCTGTAATGCTTTGGCTTCCTTAAGTTCTGGGACTGTAGGTTTGCAACACCACGCCCATCCAAGATTTTCTAACAAATGACGAAGTTGTAGGACCAGTGAAATGATGATGAGCATGGCATCTGATGATATTAACAAGGCCTGGAATGTTGAGAGACTCAGGTATTATTTAAATGAGAATCAGTTACTTAACAACCTTGAGATTTAGTTTTCTGATACCTAAATTTAGCAATATAACATCAATGTCTTTGTCCTAGTAAGAGCCCATTCAACACCAATTATGATTAATACTGTTACAATAAATCTTCAGATTGGTTTTAATGAGATGATCATGAATCTATTATAAACTGAATAGACTAAAAATCTGGAAGCATCATAAAGTTCTTAAGATTCTGGCATGGAAATTTCTCAGGTGTGTTACTGTGAATAAATCCTTATACTGGGAGAGTGGGAGAGAAGAAGTGTGGAGAGAGGAGAGGAATCAGGGAAGAAGGAAGGAGATAGGGAGAGAGGAAGAGAGAGAGGGGAGGGATGATTGGGAGAGAGAGGGGTTGAGTTAGGTGGTGTGAAAAGATTGATCTTCTATGTCATTGCTTCTGTTAGGGATTTAATCCCCATTACCATGGTCCACTTTTTGAGTCCCTACATATCAGGGACTGTGAAATTCCAGGAGGTCAATGAGTTTTTTTTTTTAATCTCAGTACTTGGTCTGGTCTAATGCCCACCTTACTCCTCTGTTTTTCTGAGTTCCTGGAGTTTGGTACCAGATTTTTTGCTGAGCTTGTCTTACTGTAGTAATGAACACAGTTAAACATGGTCATGTTTAGGGATCTGATCTAATATGCATTAACATAGATTTCCTGCAAATATTTATAACTGTGTAACATCATTATTGCTTTATAGAAGAAGGAACTTATGTGCACACAGGAAAGTGGCCTAAAGAAACTGAAGAAGTAAACTTCCGAGTTGGGGCCCTCTCAACCCTCCTGGCAGCAAGGCTGTAGCAATTGCTCATCTATGAAATGTGTATAGACTGTGTGCTCCAAGGGGGAATTTCATTATCTCTTATGTTTCCAGTGCTAAAACCAATGCTTAGCACATGTGTGAGTAAGTGAAGAGATTTGCATTCTTTCTTGAAGGAAATCTTATCAGCGTTGGAAGTGTTCTCTCTGTGTTTACTATGAGACTAATTTGAGATTCAGACTGAAAGTGTGTAGTTTGTCTGAATTTTGATATATTTCCCTGAAAAAAAGCATACATGTTAGGTCTACCTGTTGAGGGTTTCAGGACTCTGACATTCATTCTCCTTCATTCCCAGCAGGAAGATGACCATGAGGAGGGGGAACCAGAGCAGTGTGTCTGAGTTCATCCTCCTGGGGCTCCCCATCCAGCCAGAGCAGCAGGGCATCTTCTTCACCCTGTTCCTGATCATGTACCTGACCACGGTGCTGGGGAACCTGCTCATCATCCTGCTCATCAGGCTGGACTCTCGCCTCCACACCCCCATGTACTTCTTCCTGTGCCACCTGGCCTTCTCTGACATCTCCTTATCATCTGTCACCATCCCAAAGATGCTCAGCAACATGCAGACTCAGCACCTGTCCATGCCTTTTGAGGGGTGCATTACTCAATTATATTTTTTCTTGCTCTTTGTAGCTGTTGACAATTTTCTTCTTGGAGTGATGGCATATGACAGGTATGTGGCCATCTGCCACCCACTGCACTACATGGTCATCATGAAGGAGGAGCTGTGTGACTTATTGGTGGCTGGATCTTGGTTCCTCTCTTGTATGAGTGCCCTGTTGCATACCGGGCTCCTGTCCCGCCTGTCCTTCTGTGCTGACAACACTATCCCCCATTTTTTCTGTGGTCTCAATGATCTTCTGAAGTTGACTTGCTCAGACACCACCCTCAATGAGCTATCCATCTTCACAGAGGGTGCAGTGTTTGTTCTCCTGACACTGGGTACTATTTTGGGCTCCTATATCTGCATTGGTTTTACTGTCCTAAAGGTCCCCTCCATTAAGAAGATCTGCAAAGTGCTGTCCACCTGTGGGTCTCACCTCTTCCTAGTATTTTTGTACTATGGTACCCTTGCAATTACTTATTTCTTTCCTTCCTCCAATAATTCCCAAGTTAATGATATAATTGCTTCAATCATGTATACAGTGGTGACCCCCATGCTGAACCCCTTCATCTATAGCCTGCGGAACAGAGACATGAAATTGGCTCTGGGGATTCTTTTGAGAAAAGGAGTTTTAACTAAGTGACTGTTATATACTCAAGTTCCCAATCACCCTAGAGATGGTTTCAGGGATAGGCCCTTAAAATTGTATGCGTGAATATAGTATATTGCAGAAATGACTGTTACTGTTTAGTTTTCAATTTCAGACTGTTTTCCCACTCTTTGAATGTGGGTAGCACTTGTGACCTGCTTTGACTAATAGTTTTGGTGGAAGCGCTTGTGAGATTTGCATGCTTAGAAGGACTTTGTTCCTGCTATACTTTTGATTTGGAAGTAACCTTATAATGTAGCCTAAGATGGTCTGCATGAAAAGGAAAGGCTACATGCAGGAGAACAAAGATGTTACAGCTTGCACTTAGCCAGCACAAGCATATCTAATGAGGGAGTTTATGGTACTGATGAGTCCCAGTTGAGATTATCTACACTGAGCCAAGTCCAGAAGTCCTGTCCACCTAATATAGTTCCAGGCCAAATTGACACACGATAGACTTCTTATGTAAATATATATTTATTCACGGTGTTTGGGCGTAGTTATGCATCATAAGCTAACTGATTTGGTGACTTCCTATCACTGATATGCTCAGAACTTTTCCTTCATTTTGTCTTCCCTCCTCTTTTGATCCTCTAATTTAACTGTCTTCCTTCCCCATCTTCCAGATCTCATTGACATCAAAACAAAGGCTCATGGGTATGAAGCTTTCCATGAACGTAGCCTTCGCTGTTTCTACCTCTACCTGCTATTCTCCCATAAGCTTTTTGCTCAAGCGTAAAAGCAATATTTACAAACACATTGTCTCACCTAAAGATACATGAAAAACTTGTCATGATGTCAAAATACTGAAGCCTCCTATTTCTGAAGGGAAAATCTCATCAGAATTGAATGCTTCATTTTTTAGAAATACTTTTGGAGTAAGGTTAGAGGATATTCAAAAATCTTGCTTTATGTTTAAGTTTTATCTTCATCTTCTAACCCAGGGTACTGATATCATCTGAAAGCTGAGTATTCTCAAAGGTAAGATGATACTTATCTTTATTTAGAATAAAATTCATATGTAGATTCTTCTATTTGGTTTATCACTAATTGCACAACATCCTTTTAGATCAATAAAAAGATAAAATACCCAAAATGTGTTATGAAATTTAATAGTAATTAGTGGTATATGTCTGTCTATGTCTTTCTCTCTCTTCCTGTTTCTCATTCGGGAGGCAGGGTCTCACTCTGTAGCCCAGCCTGGCCTTGAACTCAGTTATTCTCCTGCCTCAGCCCCTCATTGGATTATAGGAGAGTGAGAACCATGTCTAGCCTCTCTCTTTTTCTCTCTCTACTCCCCCTCTATTTTCCCACAGATATTTAAATAGGTGTTACGCTAAAGCTTTTAAAACAGGAATGTTGAAAATGTGCCTCTTAAATGTGGTTTCCAAAGACATATCATCTAATGGCTTCTTAAAACATAAACTTATTGTAAATATCTTAGCCTTATCGTCTTAAATTTATTTGTATCAGTGACAAAAATATATATGGTATGTGTGTGTGTGTGTGTGTGTGTGTGTGTGTGTGTG
>NW_008345393.1:54768-68828 GCF_000622305.1 Nannospalax galili
TCACAGGCTATATTATGAAACCTTCAGTGCTACGCCTGGGAAACCTCCCTTCAAGCTTTTTCCCAGGGTAGTCCAGTAGGCTCCCCAAACAATGCAGACAATTTTGAAAGGCCTTGGTTGCTTCTCAGAGCTTGAAGTTAAGACCCTATTGATGAAGACACTATACACTTTGGGCACAGGAATTAGAGGAATCCATTTGGAACTGACATAGAAGCCTCCTCCCTGAAGAGTAGCTCTCATAATACGAGAAGGTGATATGTAAACTTTCAAGGCAGAAAAGAAATCAATAGTCCTACCCAACTGAAAAGCTTATGAACCACAACAATGCCTGGCCCAGTAAGATATCCCTAATACTACAATAATGACACTTATCTCTTGGAGAAATCCAATAACTAATTCAACTTAAGGTCCACTCAATAGGAGGGAATTCACACCTGGAACAGTGAACCTAGCTAAATACTCGTGGTTTGAGAGTTCATAGAGCCTAGAGCCTAGAGCAGAACTTGCTACTGCCACTTGCCAAAACCAATATAATTTCTAACTATGTAATGCTCCAGTCAGAAGAGGGCTTCAGAGTTCCCTGGAACTGGAGTTAAGGACAGTCTGAAGCCACCACGTGGGTGCTGTGAATTGATCCTGGGGCCTCTGCAAGAGCAGTCAGTGCTCTTAACCACTGAGCCATCTCTCCAGCCCTGGGAAAAATATATTTGCCAGCTATACATCCTACAGAAGGTGATAGTCTAGAATATACAAAGAACTAAGAAAACTAAATAACAAAAACCAAATAACCAATTAAAACTTGGGGAAGGACACCTAGAAAGATGGCTTGGCAGTTTAGAGCACTGACTGCTCTTCCAGAGAACCTGGGCTCCATTCCTAGCACCTACATGCTGGCTAAAAACTGTCTGTAATTCCAGTTCCTGGGGATTTGATGTCCTCTTCTGGCTTCCATGCATTGTATGACATGGGCATATAGACACACATGCATGAAAAACATTCATACAAAAAACTAAAAACTAAAAACAATAAATAAAAAATTTTAAGAAATTGATGCAAGGAACTAGACAGAGGGTATTTTTTAATGTTGAATATCTTTTTTTTGGTCTTTTTGAGACAGGGTCTCCCTGTAGCCCCAGCTGTCCTGGAACTTGGAACTTAGATAAGGCTGGCCTTTATCACATCAATAGAAAGCAATGAAAACATGGTCCGTTTTATTTCTTCTGGCTAATTTTGGTTTGAAGTCTCCTTGATCGGATATAAAAGTAGCTATGTTAGCTTGCTTTCTATTTCTGTTCCCTTGATTATTTTCTATCCTTGACTCTCACTCCATGGGTATCTTTCCCAGTAAGCTATATTTCCTGTAGACTACAGACAGTTGGACCTAGTTTTTGGATCCAATCAGACAGTGTCCTCAATTGGAAAAATAAAAAAATTTATTTATTTATGTGAGTGATGTTACCTTTATGTTTTAAGTGCACCATGTGCATGCTATGTCTGTGGACCCATATATTGGCATCAGATTCTCTGGAACTGGAGTTACAGACAGTTGTTAGCTGTCATGTGATGCAAGTGCGGCAAATGCTCTTAACCTGTGAGTCATCTCTCTTGCCTCTCTACCTTTCAAAGAATGAGTCGATTGTATTCAAAATTTACATTATTACTGAGTGATAATTCCTCTAATTTTATATTAGTTTTTGTTTAATTGGATTATTGTTTGCTTTTATTTTTCTATTAATTTCAGGGATTTGCTGCTTTAATATGATGGACATGATGGAATCCTTCCTAGCTTTTCTTGGTTCCTCTGTTCCTCTCATGAAATTCATTCTTGTGCTTTTGTGACTGAGCGTGTCTCTCTTGCTCCTCTTTGTATAGTATTCTTTTAAGTAGCTATTGCAGTGCTGACATGGCGATCATGAATTTTCTTTGTGTATGTCTCGAAACGTCCTTTTTTCTATTTCAAATTTTAAAGATTTTTTTGTATATAGTAATCTTAGTGGCAAATATTTACTTTTGTGCAATGCCCACAGAGGTCAAAAGAGAGGGTAAAATTCCCTGGAAGTGGAGTTATGGACACTTATTAGCCTCAATGTGGGTGCTGGGAATTGGACCCAGGTACTCTGTAGTGCTCTTAACCTCTGAGCCTTCTCTTCAGCCCCAAGTTTGGCACCTTGATTGTATCTCAGAGGTCTTGAACATTGGCGTCATGATGTTTATTGTTTTGTTTATTGTTATTTGACTTATCTTGGTAATCCAAATCCAATCATTATATTCTTTTTTTCTTTTCCTTTTTTCCTTCTTTTTTTTATGATGCACTATCTCCTGTTAGCTCCAGCTCACTTGGAACCCACAATGTAGAGCAAGCTGGCCTTGATCAAACAGATCTGTTTGCCTCTGCCCTCTGAATGCAGGGATTCAAGGTGTGCACCACCACCTCTGGTTATTCACAGAGTTTTAGATGTACAACATTAGTATTTATTTTTTAAAAAGCATTTCAATGTCTTTGGTGACATTTTCTTCCATATTGCTGCATTTTTCGTGCATGTTGCTGATCTCATGCTTTTTTTCCTTTCCCTCTATTTTGGTGCCTTTTCTTTGCAGATCTTGGATTGACTTCATCTGCTTGCTTATATTGTCTTTCAGATTAATGATCACTTTTACCACAAAACTTTTTTTATTGAGCTTTTAAAATTTCATACAGTATTTCACACTCACATCCTGACTCCCTCCCCGACCCATGCCTCCCTTATCCCCTCACCAAGCCCTATGCATGCTGCCATACATGCCAAGTCCTATTCATTCAGGTGTTTGTATCCAAATGTCCTTCAGTGTAAATTTGTCCACTGGAGTCTAGTCAGCCCATCTAGAGATAGAATGTAAGTCATACTCTCCCTCACCCAGCACCAGTCAGTCTCCAATAGTTCTCAGTTTACTGCTGACCCATCACCTGCTTCTCTCCTCCGCTTTGAGCCCTTGTTTAATTGAGCTGGCATGGGATCCTGTGTTCAATACCACCATTGCCACAAGTTCACATGTGCAAGCTTCCAGTGGCCTGAAAGCTCCTGCTTCCCCGTGTTCATGAACCAGCCCTGGCTCTTACAATCTTTCTGCCCGCTGTTCTGCAATGGTCCCTGAGCCATGGGTGGGTGAGGGTGCATATAGGAATACCATCCTACACTCTACAGTCTCTTATTCTCCAAAACTTGGCCATTGTGGCCTTCTGTGAGTATCACACTCTGATGTACATGGAAGCCTCACTGGTGAGAGTTGAGGGGTGCATTAGCCCTCTCTCTACCTCTTATTCTGCTATGTTCCATGAGCCTTGGTTGTAGAGATTCGACTGCACATGTGTCATCTAGCACTGGGTATCTCCCAGGTGTATATAGTCTGTCCCTGATCAGATGTGCAATTCTGCAGTAACCTCCATCTGTTGCAAAATAATCTTCTTTGATGAATGCTGTACAGCATGTTTGTTGCTAGAAGGGAGGTCTCTTCTATCTGGCACTGCATTCCCTCCCAAGCAGCTCTTAGGTATGCCTATGCATTAATGTTCAGACACTCTGCATGCATTTCTTATAGGGTTTCTAGGGCATCACTTTTCCCTCTAGATTTCCTAGGCCCTCAAGAGTCATTCTTCTCTACTCTTTTTCTCCCATCTGGCCTCCCTCCTTCTTCCCTTCCAAGTCACAGTGCCCCCATTTGTTGGGGGATCCCGCTGTTAAGGTCGACTCCCTTCTCAGCAGGGGCTTCCTGCCTGACTTATCTGGAAAGTGCCTCCAAGCACGGATGCCTGGCCGTATTTGGAACATGACCTTGGGCATAGCTACCTGCCATAAAACTGTCCCCAGGTTTTCTCTATATGATAATTGGGCATTGCCCTATAGCCAGATGATAGGATCCCCCTACCACATGTAAATAAAGCATACTATGAACACCTATCACCTGAAGCTTTGGCTGCTGCCTCCACACTATATTTTCCCCTGACCCCCACTGAATAAATGGAGCTGTATCACTGAATCTGACTCCCCAGAAGGACTTTTTCCTCATGCTCACTGGCCATCCTGACCCCATTTGTCACTTCTGCTCCTTTTGTTCTCGTGGGTCTGTGGCCAACGGCCTGTGAGGGGAGGGAGAGACCCGCACCCATTAGCCCACCTTCCCCCAGTACCTCCCGACTCCTTCCATCTTTCCTTTCCTTACTTCCCTCTCTCCCCACACTATTGTTCCCTGCATGTCCTGGCCTCCTCTCCTCCCTGCCGATTACTCCCACTTTTCCTATCACCCCCCTATAACATCTCTTTCCTAGTATTCCCCTTTCAAGTTGTTTCTTTTCCTTTACCTCCATGTATCCTTTACCTTTACCTGGCTCCTGATGCTACATCATAATCTATGTACTCACATAAAGGGACTGGTGCTACAATCCACAAATGAGACAGAACATACATTGCTTGCTTTTCTGCATTTGTGTTACTTCCCTTAGTATAACACTCTCTAGCTCCATCCGTCTACCTGCAAACTTCATGATTTCATCTTTTCTTGTTCCTGAGTAGAACTCCATTGAGTAGATGTCCCACATTTTCATTCACCAGTTGAGGGGCATTTGTTTCTATTCTTAGCTATTGTAAAGAGAGCAGAAACAAACATGGATGTACAGGATTCTCTACAGTATGATGAGTTCTTTGGGCCTATACCAAGGAGTGGTATCACTGAATCATATGGTAGGTTCGTTTTCAGTTTTCTGAGCGATCTCCACACTGCTTTCCATAGTGGGTGCACGAGTTTGCAGTCCCACCAGCAGTGAATGAACGTTCCTCTTTCTTCACATCCTCTCTAGCACTTGGAGTCTTTCATTCTCTTGATCTCAGCCAGTCTGACTGGGGTAAGATGAAATCTTGAAGTGATTTTTATGTGCATTTCTCTAACTACTAAGGTTGTTGAGCACTTTTAAAGGTGCTTCTTAGCCATCCTTATTTCTCCTCTTGAGAACTCTCTGTTTAGGTCTATCACCCACCATTTTGTTGGGTGATTTATCTTATTTCTTTTCTTTTTATTTTTTTGAGTTCTTTGTATATTCTGGATATTAATCCTCTGTCGGATGTGTAGCTGGTGAAGATTTTCTCCCACTCAGTGGGCTTCCTCTTCCCTTCTGTAGTTGTTTCTTTTGCTCTATGAAACATTTTAATTTAATGAGTTGACTTTTGTGCAAGGTGAAAGATAAGGGTCAAGTGGCATTTTTCTGCAGGTGGAGATTCAGTTTTGCAGGCACCATTTGTTGAAGATGCTATCTTTCCTCCATTGTATGTTCTTAGCACCTTTGTCAAATATCACATGGCTGTAATTATATGAACTCATGTTTACATCTTTAATTCATATGACAATTCTTAATCAAATTTAGAATCCATCCCCCATTAAGAACCCCCCATCAGACCTAATGTGTTCTGCTATACATGTTAAGGCCTATCAATGTAAATTCATGCACTGGAATTTAGTCAGCCTATTTAGAGATTGTTGATATGGCCTATTCTCCCTCACTCAGTGTGATCAGTCTCCAATAGTTCCTAGTCTAGGGACTGTAGGAGACCAGGCTGGCATGTCTTAGAATGAGATGGACCTGAAATTTTCAAGGTTTTGTTACAGTATCTGCTCAAGGGAAAGGCACTGAAAACAGTAGGTCAGGATCCTGTCATTGGAACACTACCTGACTAGCTGGAGGAAACTGGCCAGGTTAAAATTTTACAGTGCCCCTTGCTCTGAGGGAAAATAGCCAACAGACCTTAGGTAAATAACTCTCATATTTTACTAGCAAAAAGAATGGGCCAGCTTAAAAGTTTACTTTAAGAGGGAAAACATTTTGGTCTATAAATCACCAGGTGGGCACTAGTAACCCTGTGTAAAAGTTTAAACATCCTGCTTTGCAAAAGACAGCCCTTAGCTAGTGCCAGGTAAAAGGTACATGTGCTGTTTCTCACCTACTTGTTCCCTAAATCTTTGTTTGTAACTGTCAAATCTCACAGGACTTTTCCTGTGTAAAAACTTAGTGTTTTCATTAAATGACTTGCTGAGAGAGACACAAGTCCCAGAGTCTGACTCTACGCCACCAGTGTGAGGCCCTTACAAGGCGGGACCACTGCACGGGTCAATCCACTACACATTGCCCTCAATACACTCTGGGCCCCTGTCTGATTAAATTGGCATGGGCATGCTTGATGCCACCATTGCCATAAGTTCATGTTTGAAAGTTTTCAGTGTTCTGAAAGCCTCTGCTTCCCTACATTCATGGACCAACCCTACCTCTTACATTTTTCTGTCCCCTCTTCCCCAATGGTCCCTGAGCCGTGGGTGGGAGAGGTTTGATATAGGAATCCTACCCAGGGGCACACACTCTGTAGTCTCTTATTCTTTAAAAGTTGACCAGTTGTGGCCTTTTGTGTGCATCCCACTCTGTTGGATAAGGAGGTTTCACTGGTGAGAGCTGAGGGATGCACTACTTTTCTCTTTATCTCCTCTTCTACTGTGTTCCATGAGCTTCAGGTATAGAAGACCCACTGTGGATATGCCACCTAGGACTGGGCATCTCCTAGACGTATGTTCTCTGTGTCTGACCATTTGTGGGATTCTTCAGTAGCCTCCAACTTTTGTGAATTCCCTAAGCATTCCCTCTATTTCTCTCTTTGGGACGAATTCTGTTTTTTCTTATTCTGAGTCTCTCCTCAGGCTCCCACAGAGGCAGCCTCTAGTCCACCATCTTACCTGAAACTTCAGATTGTTATTAATTTTATTGGAGTATTTTTTATTTCAGAATACATTAGATCTACTGAAAAGTTCCAAAGATACTTTATGTCTTTCCCAAACACCCTTCATCATGTTTTCCCTTCTGTTAACATCTTACTTCTCCAGTAAAGAACTGTTTTTACTCCAGGAGTACGTAAACTCCAAGATTATCTAAGTAACATTTAGACAATTATTTCTCATTGATCTGTTTCTAAGGAGAAAGTGCTGCTCAGTTGTAAGACTTCATATCTTGGTCTGCAATACTGTAGTGCCCAACTATAACTAAGGGAGACAACCCACTATTGTTCTAAAATGATGGCCAAATTTCTTTTCTCCTCCTATCTAGAAGCCTTTGAGAGGGAATTGACACTGTTTCTAACCACTCCAGCAGCTATCAAAATACCTGAAAACAAATCCCGAGTCCATCACTCTCGAGTCCGGCCTTGGCAGACTATGTGTGGAAGGCAGGCAGGGTTCAAGCCCTGAGGACTCAGGGGCTGAGTTTCCCTCAATGTGGGATTACAGGAAAATTGTTCTGGTATGTAGCTGCTTATCTTTTGTCACGATGAAGCACAACTATGGGCAACCAATTACCTTTTTCCCCCTGATAGCCTCACCTCATTTTTTTTTTTTGTTAACCCATTGCCTGTGGCCTGCCCCTATTTGTACTCCCCTAACCTCCTCTTGGGATAAGATCGAACCCTAACCTCCTCTTGGAATGAGATAGAATGAGGCTCCTGTGAAGGGTCCCAGCATGGTGGGGCAGATGAATGTCATCCTCAGATGTCTTAGGCAGTTGTTGACTCCATAAATCCTGAGGAATTTTCTCTGTGTGCTACTGTCCCGATTTCAGAGAGGTGTCATGTAGTTAGATCCGTTTTTAATCTTAATTTCTAGAATGATGATGGGGCCACTCCTATGTCATTGATAAGTGGATTTTAAAAATATTTTTGTTGAGTTTATGTGTATTCCATACAGAAAATCTTAATCATGTTTTTACCCCCATCCTCATTAGTAACCCCCTATGGCATACTTTCACAGGATTTTATGCACTCTGTCATTGATGTTAAAGCCTTTGGAGTCCAGTTAGTGTCCCCAAACATCTCTCAGTGCATAGGTTGACAAGATCTCAGTGAATGGAGTTGGATTTTTTCAGAGGAGGGATGTGAAGCTGGAGAACTATTCTGCCAACTTGTAGATGTCATTGTTAATAGTTTTAACACACATTGAAGATATATCTGACTTATATACCACCACTACTGTGCAAGAGAATTGTGAATTTGAATGTATACTAGTTGCATCCATGAAATTTCTAATTTTTATAATGCATGTTACTAATTATCTGAGAACTGAAGCTCTCGGTTAGTGTACACAGTGACTAAGGAGCATAAGTACTGTTCTCTGGTCAGCCTGTGTTTAATGACCTTGGTCTCAGACTCATCAGTCAGCCTCCTGTACAAGCCCTAGGACCTGCTCTGTGGAGTATGTCAGAGATATGCAGAGACCTTTAAACTGTGAGGCATCAATGATCTATGAGTTGTAAAAGACATCAGTGTTGTATGAGTCTGTGAGGGAAGCCTTGCTTTGCCTGGGCACAGCGTGTGATCTGTGATTACTTCAGACCCTGCCCAGTTGCATCAGAAGCCTTGATGACCACGGCCACTGGTGCTTCTCATGACACCAGCATCCAGGTCAAGCACACTTTCTCCTGTGCCTCTTGTGGCTCAACCCAACTATTTGCTTCACAGAGCCCCTCCCATGGGCAATACAGGAAATTGGACAATTAGTGCATGCTGGCTCATTTTCTCACTAGAAGCTTGGACCGTTTGCCATGGGTACTAATCTTGTTGGTAGATGCACATCTTGTCTACTTTACTGCTGCTTGAAAACAGACAGGGGCATTCAGTAGACCCTTTGGCAGGCAAGCTTCTTCCTGTTCTGGGATCTTCTTCTTCATGAACAGAAAGTGAAGGATCAGCCAATAGTCTTGAACAGAAGATATCTGAGCTTATCAAGGATTATCACAGGTCATAGGAAGATGAAGAATAATCTTCTGGCATGAGATTTGTGTATTTATGAGAACATGTATGGATTCTGTGCTTTTTGTATTAATACAGCGTATTTATTGGGGAATTGACTTGTAGAGGCAGTTTGTTCTGCAAGAAAGACAGATGTAGACAATAGGTATCTGAAAATCATCTCTTCTTGATAGGATGTTTTCTATGATTAAATGCTTTGTTTGACTGAATGGCTGCATAAGTGTTTTTGTGGATATGGTACGTGCTTTTGTGTGGATGATTAGGTGTGATGTTCCTGCACAGTATGGTGTGTGGTAGTGTTTATTCATCAGCTGTTTGTAAGTTCTGTTTCGACCTACTGAGTACAGGTTATAAGGAGAATGGCATTTGGTCAGAGTGATCTATATTGCTGGGATGTAGCTTGTGTGACTCCATACAATTGTTCCTATACAGCACAGTCGTATTTTATTCTTGTGTGAATGTAGACGAGAAGGAACTAAATCTACAGTTTTGTAATATATGTGTTTGTATACATGCCTGCACATTTGTACCTTGGGGAAACAAACTCACAGGTACCTTCTCCACTTAGGATTTATCTCCTTTTACTTAAGGTCCCTCCTTCAGCTATATAAGTAGCTCTTGACCCAAATGACTTCAAGTCCCCTAAATTCTGTTAGAGAACTTTTCTTTACTAGCTTTCGACAACGCCCCTATTCTCTGTTCAAATCTTTAATTTTAACTCTTCATAGCTTTATAACATTGTGATAAACTCTGTGAAGCTCAGTAGCCTGAACTATATGATGAGACTAAGGATTTATCGAGACAAGTGTTGTGTTATAAACATGCAAATCATTTCTTAAATGTCCAAGGTGGATTGTTTTGGCAAAATAGAGGAAGCAGACTCATTTGGAGACCGTTTGTCAAACTCCACCTCTCTGCTTCCCATCCTCATTCCTAAGTGTGTGTCCAGCTGCCTCTTTCACAGAGTCATTGGAAACAAAGTCATCTTTTTGCTTAACTAGTTATTACCTTTGATTATTTATTTGACATTTAACTTCCTATTTATTCAAATATGGTGAAGTTGTAAAACTTTGATTTAGTTACTGTGAGTAGGTTGGGAGATCTCATCGGAGGTGTAAGTTGCTGTGCTCTTCCTGTTTCCCACTGACTGACAATTGCCCTCTCTGTTCCTCTCTACTCCTACAGATACTTGTTACCAGGTACCTGTGCCGTGCAGTGGTGGCAATTGCCTGGATTACATTTCCTAGTTTTCTGTGTGTGATCTACAACTGTGATATAACTCTGACTTGATAAGGTACCAAGCTATACTTTAAAAACTCTCAGAAGCTCTATTCTCAAGATCAGGACCAAGTAATTATTCTAGGCCCTTTAGCATGAAGCTTCACACCTGTTTCAATATTAGGAACATGAAAAACAAACTTCTGAATGTCTGCTTTAGAAGTGTTTAGTAATGCTGGGCATGGTGGCATGGGCTTTAATCCCAGTTCTTGGGAAGTAGAGGCAGTTGGATCTCTGGGAGATTGAGGTCAGCCTAGTGTACATAGTGATTTACAGTTGGGCTGGGACTAGAGAGACCTTGTAAAAAACAAAACAAAACAAAACAAAACACAAAAAAAGAAAAAAAGAAAAAAAGAGGCACTTTGTAAATGTTTGCTGACTGTGGGAATTGAATTACATAAATGTTTCAGATTTAATGTCTGATATGAATTAATAAGTGTACATTCTGGTTTTCCCAGGGAAGACTTGATGCAGACCTGTTGTACAGACATAGTTGTTATATACATTTCCCTTCTACTCTCAAATTGTCCAACTATGAGAGTACACAGTGAAATACAGAATCACCTCATGTATGACTATTAGCAGATGATCAAACAGGTGATAGCATGGTGTAACTTGAAATGCTGAAATAGTTTCATATTTAGCGGAGAACTAACTTATTCCTCTCTCTTTTTCTAGCTCTCCCTCTGTCCCTCTCTCTTCCCTTTCATTTTTGAAGTAATATTTCTTTATGTGACTTATGCTGGTCCAGAGCTCAATAGGTAGCTGATGCCAGCTCAATCCCATAATGCCTTAGCTTCCTCTAGAGCTGGGATTGCAGGTTTGCAACACCATGCCCATTCAAAATTTTCTAACAAATGACTGAAGGTGTAGGACCAGTGGAATGGTGATGAGCAGGGCATCTGATCATATTGACAAGGCCTGGAACTGTGACAGAGTCAGGTATTACTTTAATGATTAGGATGAGTTACTTAACAACCTTGAGATTTCGTTTCCTGATGCCTAAATTTAGCAATATAACATTATCAATGCCTTTGTCCTAGTAAGAACTCATTCAACGCTTATTATGATTAATGTTGTTATAATAAATTTTCAGATTGCTTATAATTAGATAATCATGAGTCTATTATAAATTGAATAGAATAAAAATCCCGAAGCGTCATAAAGATCTTAAGATTCTGGTATGGAAATTTCTGAGGTCTGTTACTGTGAATAAATCCTTATATTGGGAGAGTGGGAGAGAAGAAGTGTGGATAGAGGAGAGGAATCAGGGAAGAAGGAAGGAAATAGGGAGAGAGGATGAGAGAGAGGAGGGCATAGGAAGATGGAAGGATGATTGTTAGAGAGAGGGATAGAGTTAAGTGGAGTGAAAAGATCAAGCTTCTTTGTCAATTCTGCTGTTGGGCATTTAATCCCCATTACCATGGTCCAGGTTCTGAGTCCTTACATCTTCAGGGACTGTGAAATACCAGGAGGTCAATGATTTTTTTTTTTAATGTCAGTACTAGGTCTGGTCTAATGCCCACCTTACTCTTATGTTTTTTTTGAGTTCCTGTAGTATGACACAAATTTTCTGTTGAGCTTTTCCTGATATAATAATGAACACAGCTAAATATACAATGTGTAGGGATCTGCTATAATATACATTAACATAGATTTACTCAATATTTTTATAACTACATAACATCATTAATGCTTTATAGAAGAACTTATGTGCACACAGGGAAAGTGGCCAAAAGAAACAAGTAAACTTCTGAGTCGGGGCCATCTCAGCCCTCCTCGCAGCAAGGCTGTTAACAATTGCTCATCTATGAAATGCGCATAGACTGTGGGCTCCAAGGGGGAATTTCATTATCTCTTATGTTTCCAGTGCTAAAAACAATGCTTAGTACATGTGTGAATAAGTGAAGAGATTTGCATTCTTTCTTGAAGGAAATCTTATCAGCGTTGGAAGTGTTCTCTCTGTGTTTACTATGAGACTAACTTGAGATTCAGACTGAAAGTGTGTAGTTTGTCTGAATTTTGATATATTTTCCGGGAAAAAAAGCATGCGTGTTATATCTACCAGGTGAGGCTCTTAGGACTCTGACATTTCCTTCTCCCTCCATTCCCAGCAGGAAGAGGACCATGAGGAGGGGGAACCAGAGCAGTGTGTCTGAGTTCATCCTCCTGGGGCTCCCCATCCAGCCAGAGCAGCAGGGCATCTTCTTCACCCTGTTCCTGGCCATGTACCTGACCACGGTGCTGGGGAACCTGCTCATCATCCTGCTCATCAGGCTGGACTCTCGCCTCCACACCCCCATGTACTTCTTCCTGTGCCACCTGGCCTTCTCCGACATCTCCTTATCATCTGTCACCATCCCAAAGATGCTCAGCAACATGCAGACTCAGCACCCGTCCATCCCTTATGAGGGGTGCATCTCTCAAATGTATTTTTTCTTGCTTTTTGTAGCTGTTGACAATTTCCTTCTTGCGCATATGACAGGTATGTGGCCATCTGCCACCCACTGCACTACATGGTTATCATGAGGGAGGAGCTGTGTGACTTATTGGTGGCTGGGTGCTGGTTTTTTCCTTGTATACATGCCCTTCTGCATACCCTGCTCCTGTCCCGCCTGTCCTTCTGTGCTGACACTATCCCCCACTTTTTCTGTGACCTCAGTGAACTCCTGAAGTTGACCTGCTCAGATACCACCCTCAATAAAGTATTCATCTTCACTGAGGGAGGAATGTTGACTTTCCTCGCACTGGGTGCTATTTTTGGCTCTTACATCTGCATTGGTTTTACTGTCCTGAAGGTCCCCTCCACTAAGAAGATCTGCAAAGTGCTGTCCACCTGTGGTTCCCACCTCTTCTTGGTGTTTTTGTACTATGGGACTCTTGCAATTATTTATTTCTTTCCTTCCTCAAATAATTCCCAAGTTAAAGATGTAATTGCTTCAATAATGTATACAGAGGTGACACCCATGCTGAACCCCTTCATCTATAGCTTGAGGAACAGAGACATGAAATTGGCTCTGGGATTATTATGGAGAAAAGGAGTTATTTCAGTCAAGTGAGTGTTATGTCCTTGTCTTTTTAATTACCCTAGAGATGCTTCCAGAGATACTCCCTTAAAATTGTGTAGGTGAATATAGTTTATTGTGAAAATGGCCACTCTCATGTTGGGTGAGGTTTAAGACTGAAGTCCTATCCGGGGACAGGCTCTCTCTGTAGTCTCTTATTCTCCACACTTTTGCCAGTTGTGGCCTTCTGTTTTCATTGTACTCCGTTTCTGGAGAAAACTACACTGGTGAGAGTTGAGAGGGCATTAGTATTGTCTCCACCCCGTGTTTTGCTGTGTTCCATGAGCCTTAGATGAAGCGATTCCAGAGTTTATGTTTCTCTCAGAACTGAATAACTCTCAGACACTGTCTGTGTGAACTCTATAACAGTCTCAATCTGTTGCAAAAAGGAACTGCTTTGACGAGTAGTTGTTGAGGTTTGAATGAGAATGTCCTCCATAGGTGCTACGTATTTGGGCATTTTGTCTCCAGTTGGTGGTGCAGTTTTGAAAGGCATTAGATGGTGTGGCCGTGCTGGAGGAAGCATGCCAGTAGGGGTAGGCTTTGGGAGTTCTTAAGCCTTGCAGGATTTCTAGTCACTGTCTTCTTTCTATGCCTGCTTGAAGTGTGAGCATTCCTCTGTCTGTTCTGGCCACGCCCTGCCACCATCCCTCTGCACCACGATGGACTCTGATTCCTCTGGAACCATAAGCTCAAATTAATTCTTCCTCTATAAGTTCCCTTGGTCACAGTGTTTCATCACAAGAACTAAAGTATCTAGTATAGTGGTGTATGGTATTCCTGTCTGCAAATGTAAAGATCCAGATTTAGCATACTCTAATAAATTACAATTGTGTAGGGATATATAGAGGTAGGGTGTTCTCTGGGATATATGGCCTCTCCAGCCATGTGTATTTGGCTGTGTTTACAG
>NW_008345393.1:70152-73666 GCF_000622305.1 Nannospalax galili
AATTATTTTAATATTTTTATTGATTCTTCACGAATGTATGAGTATAGTCCATCCACATTCAGGCTCAATCTCCCATTCTCACCTCCACTTTACCAAAACCTCCTCCTCATTGCTTGTCCTCTATTATATTTGTTTTATTTTAAGACCAGTTGAGTAAAATCTGCATTCCAACATGCTCCTGTGTGTGCTTCTCTTTCATAGAAGTAGTGAACCTACCCAGTGTCATAGCACTAAAGAAAACTGATTCTCCCTCTCTAATAGCTATCAGTGATTAGTAGCTCCTCAGATACGTGTGGTGTTTTGGGCCCATCTCCCCCATCCATGTTGGATTTTTGTCTGGCTGATGTTTGGGTAGTTTTCGTGCATGCTGTCATAAGCTCTGTGAGCTCATATGTGCATCAACTCTGTGGTATCCAGACAACCTGGTTTCCTTGTATTCATCTACCACCTCTGAGTCTTACAATCTTTCTGCCTGCCCCCACTTCCACAATGGTCCCTGAGCCCTGGGTCGTTGGAGTGTAATATAGGAGTCCTGTCCATGGACCCACCCTCTGCAGACACTCTGCACACTCTCCTTACTTTGGCTATTTATTACCTTTTGTGTTCGTGATCCTCTGTTGTATGAGGGAGCTCCACTGATGAGAACTGAGAAAGGCATTAGTGTAATCGTTACCCCTTTTTCTATGTTCCATGAGGCTTAGGTGTAAGAGTTTGAATTGCAGATGTGCCACTTAGACTTGGCAAATTCACAGACAATGTCTGTGAGTGACCATTGGTTGAGCTCTGTAATAGTCTCCATCTGTTCCAAAGGAAGCTTCTCTGATGAGTGGTGACTGGGATATTTGTCTGTAAATATAAGGATACACATTTTGCACATAGTTAGAAATCACATTAGTCTTGCGATGTAACAGTCTTAGCGTTTTCTCCAAGATCTATGGCCACTCCAGCCATGCGTATCAGGCTATGCTTATATTACCATACTTGAGTTTCCTCCCTTTGAGTGGTATTTAGTCCAATTAGGTAGCTGTTGATTGTCCCCAAGATAAAAGTACCACTGCTGCACCAATGACATATGTTATGCTGGCCATTACCATTGATTGATATTCTCCCTTAGCAGCTTGTATAGTGCTCTCCAAAGCTATGATAGACAGCCTTCAGCCTTCAGCTCCAGCTCCATTGCTTCAAATCCTGTGTCCGAAGTATGTCCTGTTTTCAGCAATAGTGTCTTATCTTCACGTTCTGAGAGGCAATCAACGACTATGGAAATAGTCTGTGTAATTTTGGGGTTATCTTTGACAATCCTAGACTAGTCCAGAACTATGTAAACTCCAAGTGTGTCCAGATTTTACATTTTCCTCCTCAAGTCAGTATCCAAACCAAATTTCAGTGGCCAGCGTATCCTAGGTTGGAATTTCTCACAGCTGGTCTAGTGCAGTAGGTAGTTTGAATGGGTCCAACTAAGACTTCACAAGAGCACCTGGGATACGTGGACAGGCAGGCAGGGTGCAGGCCCTGAAGGCCCATGGACTGAGTTTCCTTCACTGTGTGATTACAGGATAATTGCTCTGATATGTAGTTGCTTATCTTTGGCCAGGATGAAGCACAAGGATGGGCAACCATACACTTTTTCCCCTTGATAGCATCACCTTAGTTTTTGGTTTTATCCTACTGCATGTGGCCTGCCTCTATTTCTCCTTCCCAACCTCCTCTTGGAACGAGACGAACATTTGTGAAGGGTCTAAGAATGGTGGGGAAGAAGAATATCAGCCTTCATTTCTCTTTGGCGATTGTAGACCTCAGGATCATCAGGAATTCTTTTTTAAATATTATTTATTTAATAACCACAGGATTAGAAGAAGCATTTCATTATAGCTTTAACATATTCAACAGCAATTTCCAGAGGAAAGATGTGTCACTTTCAAAACTAGCTGTAAATGTTCAAGTTCACAGTTGAATTAATACAATTATACAATATGGAACGCAGTATAAACCTTGTAAGACATAAAATTGAATGAGGTTTTAACCTTTAAAAAAGATCTCCATTTCATTTTAAAATATACTTTTTGTATAGAAAGACTCATTTTTTTCATTATAAGTAATTTTTGGTTTTTGTATTTTTTTCTTTTAAAAATTTTAAATAAATATTTGTTTAATAAGCACCTAATTAGAAGATGCATTTCTTTACTTTATGTATATGAGTGTATTGCCTACATGTATGTAAGTGTACCCATATCATGTTGTGTAATGCCTGTGGAGGTCAGAAGAAGGCATCAGATCCCCTGGAACTGGAGTTATGGGTGATTGTTAGCTACCATGTGGATATGTGGTGTTGGGAATCAAATGCAGGCTCTCTGCAAGAGCAGCTATTGCTCTTAACCACTGCCAGCTCATTCTTTTTAATGGCTGAATAAAACTCCATTGTATATATGTCCCACATTTTCTTTATCCATTGATCTGTTCTTGGGCCTCTAAGTTGAATCTGCATCTTGACCATTTTGACTAGGGCCACAATGAGCATGGTTGTGCCAGTGTCTCTGTGCTGTGTTCACTTAGATTCCTTTGGATAGGTAGGAGAGGGATATCCAGGAGAGGTATATAGCTGGATTATATGGTAGTTCTATTTTTTTTAATAACCGCATGATGAGAAGAAGCATTTCATTACAGCTTTAACATATTCAATAGCAATTTCCAGAGCAAAGATACATCTCTTTCAAAAGTGGCTGTAAATTTTTAGTTTCACAGGTGAATTAATACAGTTATACAATATTGAACTCAGCATAAACCTTATAAGATATAAAACTGAATGAGTTTTTACCCTTTAAAGCTCTCCATTTCATTTTAAAATATGCTGTTTCCTACATTTTTAATGCTACTAACACTTAGATGTTTGCATATGTGTCTTTAATCTCTATGTATCTGACGATTACTTGTCACAGTCAGTTACTCTCAAATCCTTAGTACCTGAGTATGGCTGTAAAGTCATCAGGTAGATTTCACTGTTAATGTTTATCAGCTCTACTATTCAATATGAAGTAAATTTTTATGTTTCCTCCTCAAATATGTCTTTTTTTTAAAAAATTGATTTTTCTGTGTGTATATCATACAGAACATCCCAAACAATCTTATTCATCCATATACCAACTTGCCAAATGACACCCTCCCATAGCCTCCCCTTCCCACATACTGGAGCCCATATACTCTTTCATCCCTGTTACTGTCCACTGTGTTGTCGACACCCCTACCCATTCTCCAGTGAATCTAGTGAGCCTATCTAGAGATCCTTGTTTCAGGAAGATCAGCTGTTCCTCATCTAGCAGTAATCAATTGTCAATATTCCTTTAGATAAGATTGGGGTCTGCTGTTCATTTTCACAGTTCTATGCTGGGTCACTGTCTGGGACTGTCTTGCGCTACTTTGACCAATAAATCAAATGAAGGTATCTCCTGTCTGGCTTTGTTTCTTCTTTTCTTTTCTTTTTAAAAAATATTTTATTTATTATTTTTATTTTATGTGT
>NW_008345394.1:0-3675 GCF_000622305.1 Nannospalax galili
AAAAAAAATAAATAAAACATTTATTTTAAAAAGAGACTAGCAATAGTGATTAATGATAAAATAGAACTATATTGGCACCACAGCTGGCCATGAGTGACAGACACCACTTCATAAGGGGGGTCCCAATATTCTCCACAGAGGAGGATGGACATGACTACCTGCAAGTATATAAACACAGAGAGGGAAGCCCAGAGAGTGTTGGAGAGCCATGATATCTAAAAGCAGCTCTAGACCATCAGGGAATAAAAGTACCTTAAACACAGAGCTGAAACTACCTAGTTCAAAGGAGACTTCTAAGAGTACCTCTGACGTGTCATGGAAACAAGACCCTCTATCACTAATGCCTCCCCTGCAGGACTACTGAATCCAGGGGCTTCTGGGAGCCCGGAAGGAAGTCGCAGAAGTGGAATGCAGCCTGTGTGACAGCCTTCATGTCCCCATCCATCCTGCCTGCCTGTTGTTACATCCCCCTAGGGAGGCAAACTAGACATAAGAAACAGAAACTTGCAGAAAGTAGAGGCTCTCACAGTCATGAAAGACCACAAAGAGGGCCGGGGAATTCATCTCTGGAGCCACAAATCATTCGCTCACCCTGTGGTAAATGCTTCTGTAGGCTCAGTCCATCCAGGCTTCTGGGCTTCTACAGATTTGCTTCCGTCCAAGTCTGAGCTGATTCAGGGGACAGAATGGAACTCACCTGGAGCTCCATCACTTTATACAACCTGAGTAACATTCCCCCCACCCCCACCACTAAGCCCCAGTTTCTGTGTCCTTTCAGCACTGTGTTCTGGTAACCAGATAACTCCTGCCTTATCCTAATGGCCCCCTTACGGTCTATGGCCACCACATGAATGCAGTTCATAGGAAGTAGAACAAAGGAGGTATGTTGGCTTGGTTATTAAGAGCTTAGCTTTTGGAGTTGAACCGCTTGGTTTCAAAGACCAACTCTCCCACTAGGACGTTGGAATTATTTACAAAGAGAGAAGGAAAAGATGATTATTCTGCTTTTATCTCTGCTGTTGTGACAAAATACCCTGACAAACCAACTTAGGGAAGTCAGGGGTTTATTTCAGTTATAATTTCAAGTTATGGTCCATCACTATAGGGAAGTCAAGGCAGGAACTTAAAATAGCTAATCAGCACATCCACAGCCAAGAACAGAGAGAGATATGAATGCGTACATGTTTGCTTGCTTGCTTGTGCCCAGCACAGTTTCTCAATGCTTATATGGTTCAGGACCTCCTGCCTAAGAAATGGTGCTACTCACACTGGGCTGGGCCTTTCCACATCAGTCAACTTAATTAAAAGAACCCCCACAGTCATGCCCACAGAGGAACCCAACTCTTAGACAAGTCCTCAATGAGACTCTTTTCTCAAGTGATCCTAATGGCATGTCAAATTGATAATTAAAGCTAACCCTCAGGATGGTGATGATAATGATAATGGTATTTGCCTCCTATTTCTCTAATGTAAATGAACCAAAGTAAAGCATTAAACTCCACCCCTGCCCACCACTTCATGTGTTCACAGCTCAGTTCTATCACCTTCTCAGTCCCAAAGTTTATCTGCTGAGCACTGTGCATACCCAGGCCATCACATTCAAAGACCCCCAACGTAGAACCCAGCAGTCTGTCCTTCTCCCCAGTTCCTTCTCTCTGATGTCCCTGCACCCCTGCCCTGATCCTGCAAACAGCTGGGTGTGGCCCTCTGCTACCTCCGTAAGCATTACAGAAGAGTGACAGCAAACACTACCATGTTCCACCTGCATCCCATCTCCCTGAAACTCTTTGACCTTTTGCAGAACACAGGCCCCCAGTGTACTTCTGTTCCTGGGGGCCTGCACCTGCAGTGGCAGGCTGGCAAAGATTTAATAACCATCTCTGCTTAGTGAGAGGAAGCCCTAGTTTGGAATACTTGTCAATTTCCTTAATGTAAGAACTTCAAACCATGCTTGATTTTGAGCTATCCATGGTGGGTCAACCAGCTCACAAAATCACAAGCGATTTAACACCCAGATCTGATAAGCTACTGCTTCCACCCCAACACATTAAGGGTACCTGTGTCTCTCTTTTATAAAACACTTCATTGGTTGCCTGACTTGGTTTGTATCTAAAGAGTACAGGAGTATCTGAGAACTGATGTTCCAAACCAAGAACAGCTAGTTTAGAGATAAAATTCTCTTACTCATGATGGGAGCCATGCTGAAGTGGGTCCTAACCACCTTTAGTTCCCCTAGAGCAGTAAGACAAAATAACATCTGCTTGATACCAAGCCCCTGTTCGCCACCTCCCTTCCCAGACTTATCTATGTCCATACCAATGTTTCCTGAAGACTTTGCTAATGAGTCACAGCATACAAATTCTTTTCCCTGGCTGCCTTCTGCAGAATCCTGTAAGACAATGCTTAAGAATTCGTGGGATGTGTTTTCTAGGAATGCCTCACTTGTGCCCAGCCTTGCAATCAAGTTAATCACATGCCTTGAGATCATTTAAAACTATGTAGTCAACTGTTTTCCTACTGTATACTTGTTTAAATTTAACTAGTTTTTAAGAAAACAATGTGATCAATCTTACTATGCCTTGAAATCCCTATGTAATCAATCAAGGTAAACTAAATGCATAACTTTAATCTTAAACTATGTTCCCTGTTTCTTCCTCATGACCCCTCCATGCCCTTGACACAGACTAGTGTATGTGTGAGTGTATGTGTGTGTATGTGATGTGATAATTAGATATACTATCATCTCTGAAAGAGCCAATGTTTTTAAAAGCAACAAATTACCCACAATAATTTTTTAAAGTAGCAAGTAGATAAGATTTGCTTGTGGTTTGTAGGCAGTTCTGGGTTCCTAGGGATCAAAAAAAGAGGTAACTTCTTTCCTTGTAAAACTCTGGTTAAAGATTCTTTAAGACAATGTTCCTCATTTCCTTCCCACACCATGCTGGATGTGCTGTTCAATAAATATAAAAGACACCCTTTGTTCAGGGGGTGAACAGTTCTGAGAGAATTCCAAACACTTCAAAACAGAGCAGGCTCACTATTGGTTAAACAACTCTAGGAGTTAGTTTTTCTTGAATGGGGTACCACTACAGGAGTTTGTATTCAAAAGATTGGCAGACTGATATTCTAGTCCTCCACGAGATAGAAATTGTAGGACTTGAGAAATATCCTTGAACTCTCTGAGTCTGTCTGCAGCTCCTGCAGGGCTGGGGAGGCCGCTGACTCCGCACACGTGTGGTGGAATGGGCACTTATGTAATGCTGGTGGTAAAACAGATTGATGGCAGTCTTTACAGAAGCTATCAGCTAATCTCTGCCTTTACCGTCAACAACACTGATCGTGTTGGGTCTGACGGTGCCCATCCTTTACATCATTTCTAAGTAAAGACTCCTAAACCAAGAATAGCCAGTGTTAGCACAGTGCTGTGTGTATACATCATACATTTTAATTAATCAATCCATAGAGTTGCCACTGTGCTAAGGTGAAAAGTAGCTCTGGCTTCACTGGTAGACACAAATCAACAGACAAATGTTCCAGGGTTGACTTTTGTTGAAAACATACACAGCTATGAAAATGTAAGAGATTATAAAACAACTTGTGAAAGTTTATGAACTAGAGTCAAACAAACCTTACTTTTGCTGAACTCACAACTTAATCTTTTTAAATACACCAAGG
>NW_008345394.1:5521-6062 GCF_000622305.1 Nannospalax galili
TCCGTAATTCCAGTTCCAGGGGATCTGACACCCTCCTGTGACCTCCTTGGGCACTGCATGACATGGGTGCACTTGGACTCATGCAGGCAATACACTCATACACATAAAATAAAAATAAATAAAATATTTTTAAAACACCCATGGAAAGATGCTGGAGAGATGGCTCAGCAATTAAGAGTGCCTGCTGCTCTAGCTGAGGACCTGAGTTCAGTTCCAACACTCAGGTTGGGCAGCTCACAAGTGCCTGCAACTCCAGTTCTGGGGGGAGGGGGAGACCTGATGTCCTCTTCTGGTCTCCATGAGTACCCACATATACAAGGTATACACACAGACACATACAAATAAATAAAACAACAGACAGACAGACAGACACGTGATAGAAAAGCAGAAAGGGGAGGGAAGAGGGTTAGGAAACAAGGGCAGGTAGCTTGGGGAATAAATAAATGCCAAGCGTCTTCTCTCACAGGCAGAGCATAGTAATATATTTCATATATAATATATCCATACACATATGCACACATTTTGGAGAAGGAAGACCAGG
>NW_008345395.1:0-326 GCF_000622305.1 Nannospalax galili
AATGAAACACAAAGAAAGCACAAACAAGTATGGCTTTAATTAGCACTGTTTTGTTCAACAACTAATGTCAGAGAATCTGTGTAAATTATCAGTTGTGTACATGATGTAAGATTTAAAGGATAAAGTTCAGATTCTTAAATATTTGGAGCTCGGGGTTTAAGTACAACACTAGTTGCTTCAGAAGTATGAGCCTGACGTCATGTTAGCAACAGTATCTCAGAAAAATGTTGATTTACTTCATAAAAATATTTCTTCCCTTCAACTGCCAAAACCGTTTACTGTGAAATCAGTAGTAGGAATGCAGTGCTGGGCTATTGGTGAAAGGA
>NW_008345396.1:0-876 GCF_000622305.1 Nannospalax galili
CCAAATTGTCTATCCTCTTCTGAAAACACCAAGCTTTTCACTTTATTGCTATTTTTTACCTTTAATTGTATTTATGGCTGCTTTGGATGTGGACTTTTATATAGTCAAGAATCTGTTATGGCAGGTAAGAGCACATTTTAAAACAACCATGGCCAAGTCTCTCATACATGTTGACAGAGAACATGACTTTATATAGATTTAAACAATTCATAAGCCTCACCTTTCTACCTGTTTTACCCTCTTTGTTCTGTAGGACCACTAATTAAAAAGAGCTCGGGGGGGGTTAATATTGCCAAGAGACCACTCTGAGTAGGCACTGAGTAAACAGTGTCTCAGTTTTACCTATGAGCAAATTGAAGTGCAGAAATCATGAAGGTTGATAAGTATTAGAATCTGCATTCTGGTCTTATATCTGGTTTCATCTCAACTTTCCCCGTGTTTTCATTGCTAAGATTATACTTCCTTTCTTCTCTCCTTCTTTTGCTTTATTATAGTTGTTGCACTATTTTGTATTTTCAGAAAGTATTTTTCGTATTTTGACTTAATTCTGTTTTTTCTAGCACCTCGAATTAAACTCTATTGAATTTTACCATTTTAACAGTATTTTGCATATTCAAAGTTTGCATTTTTCTTTTTAGCTGACTTCGTTTCAGCTTTTAGTGTTTTTATTATCGTTCAATTCTAAATTTTGTTACACTTTAAAAAATTTTATGCATATGAGTGTTTTGCCTACATGTGTGTTGCCTGTGTCTTGCACCATGGCATCTAGAAGAGGGTGTCAGATTCCCTAAAACTGGAGTTACAGCCCCTGTTTGTTTGTTTTTTTTAACTTTTTAACTTTTAAACTGGGCATGGTGGTACATGCCTTTAATCCCA
>NW_008345397.1:0-250 GCF_000622305.1 Nannospalax galili
AAAAAATAAATGACAGCCTTGAGAACCTTCTGGAATCTGTGTTTGCTATCCGGTGTGTCAGGAGGGACAGGAGGAGGCTGTGGGAGCCCAGTGTGGACAGAGCTGTGCCCAGCCGGAGTTCAGTCCATTGCAGACTTTGACGTGGTTTCTCCTCAGCTCTGTCACCTCCTGGGCTCTTTTGTCCTTGTCACTTAGTAGAACCAATGCGGACAGTGTGTGGTCACAGGATGATGAGCAGCAAGGGCTCCCG
>NW_008345398.1:0-449 GCF_000622305.1 Nannospalax galili
ACTTTCCTGCCTCAGCCTCTCTAAAGCTATGATTACAAGAGTGTACCACCATGTCCTGTTCTTCACAGGTTTTTTCAAGGGTTTCCTTGTAGCCCCACCTGAAACTCACTATGTAGACCAGGCTGGCCTTGATCTCACAGAGATCTGCCTGTCCCTGCCTCTGGAGTGCTAGAATTAAGGGTGTCTGCCACCACATCTGGCATTTCACAATATTTAAAAACTGTCATTCCATGGCTTAGGTTATGGAGTTGTAAGTTATAAATTAACTTTTCAGGCTTTTATTTTTAAAATGTTTATTATTTATTTGTTATCTTTCTATCTGTCTATGTGTTCACGCACACACATACTTCCATATACATGTTGTATGGAGGTTGAGGGACAGCCTGCAGAAGTTGTTTTCCTGCATGCATGGGTATACTTACATACATGCAGGCAAAACACTCATACAC
>NW_008345399.1:0-765 GCF_000622305.1 Nannospalax galili
TTTTTTTTACTTTAAGTATATTTATGTATATTCATATAATTTATTATTACACTTGTTGACATGTATATTGAACCATCTTTGCACCTCTGGAATCTTTATTTGATTATAGTTGATGATCTTTCTGATATGTGTCTGTATGTGATTTGTGAGTATTTTATTGAGAATTTTTGCATTTATGTTCATTAAGGACATGAGCCAATAGTTTTCTTTTTTGTTGTGTCTTTTCCTACTTTTGTTATTGGAGTAATACTGTCATCATAGAAGGAGTTTGGGAGTTCTCCCACTGTTTCTATCTTTTTGAATAATTTTATTACTATTAGTTGTGTATCTTTTTTGAAGGTCTGGTAAAATTCTGCAGTGAAACCATGTGGGCCTAGGATCTTTTTAGTCAGGAGGATTTGGATCACTGTTTCAATTTTCATATTTGTTATGGGTTTCTTTAAGCCATTGACCTCTTCTTGGTCTAACTTTGATGGTGTCCATGAATTTAGGAATTTGTTCATTTCTTTTAGATTTTCTAATTTAATAGACTATATACAGGTTTTTTAAAGTATTTCTTTATATTGTTCTGGATCTTTTTGGTGTCTGTTGTCATGTTTCCCCTTTCATCTCTGATTTTATTGATTTGGATTTGCTCTTTCTACCTTTTGGTTAACTGGGCTAAGGGTCTATCTATCTTGTTAATATTTTCAAAGAATCAACTCAGATTCATTGGAATCTTTGCTGCTATTTCATTAATTTTTGATCTGACTTTTGTTGTTTGTT
>NW_008345400.1:0-307 GCF_000622305.1 Nannospalax galili
TTTGTTAACATATGGTGTCTGTGGGGAACTGGCCCCTGTTATTGGGTGATGCCATTTAAATCATTTTTATATGGCACATGTAAATACTTTTAAAAGCTTCTATAATGATAAATTTCCATTTGACTTTTTCAAAAGGCCATTAGTGTTAGTTATTCCCCCCTTAATCCCTTTTCCACCCTGCCCTACCATTCCCCACCCTTTTTAACTCTTCATATTCCATTCCTCCCCTTTCCCCATTTATAAAGCCATATTCTCTGTCCCCTTCCAAGAAGCCTCCCCACATGGACCCTTACTAGTTTCCTGACCT
>NW_008345400.1:703-905 GCF_000622305.1 Nannospalax galili
CACAGATTTCCATAGTAGCTGCAACATTCTGCACTCCCACCAGCAGTGAAGAAGTGTTCCTCTTTCCCAAAATCTTGCAACCATTTTTTGTTTGTTCTTTGGAACTTAGCCATTCTGACATGGTAAAGATAAATCTCAATGTAGTTTTAATTTGCATTTTTATAATAGCTTGTGACATTTATCATTTTCTTTTGTATTTTTT
>NW_008345401.1:0-908 GCF_000622305.1 Nannospalax galili
AGGTTGTTGGCCTAATGTGGTTCTCTCTGGTTTTCTAAAACTAGCTAGGCAGTGTTTATCTTGCACATTGTCTAAACTTTCCACCATGGTTTTCCCATTTAAGGTCACCCCGTTTTTTCCACTTCTCCCTTAATAATACTCTTCTCCTATGGTCCAACCTCTCTTGAGCTCCTTCTTTCCCTTTATCCCCTAGGTTCCTTGTATAACCTTCCCTCCCATCTCCCCTTAAAATAACCCCATTATTGTCCACATCTCCCTTGTTAACACCTGTTTTCTACTGTTCTTCTCTTTCAGATTCTTTCTTTTCCTTTACCTCCCTGGTTCCTCTTCATTATCCTGGTTCCTGCAGTTATGTCTGGATGCATATTCACTTATAAGGATTTGGTGCTAGGATCCTCTTATGAGGGAGAACATACATTGTTTTTTTTTCTGAGTCTGTGTTACTTCATTTAGTATATCTGTTTCTAGTTCCATCCATTTACCTGCAAATTTCATGATTTCATTTTTCTTTACTGCTGAGTAAAACTCCATCGTATAAATGAACCACATTTTCATTATCCACTCGTCAGTTGAGGGGCACTTAGGTTGCTTCCATCTCTTAGCTATTGTGAAAAGAACAGCAACAAACATGGATGTACAAGTGTCTCTACAATAGGATGAGTTCTTGTGTATATGCCAAAAAGTGGTATAACTGGGTCAAATGGTAGGTTCATTTGTAGTTTTTTAAGAGTTCTCCACACTGCTTTCCATAGGGGTTGAACAAGTTTCAGCCCCACCAGCAGTGGAGGAGTGTTCCCTTTTCCCCACATCCTCTTCAACATTTGGTATCATTTGTTCTTTTGATTTTAGCCAGACTGACTGGGGTGAAATGAAATCTTAAAGTGGTTTTAATTTGCATTTCCCTAATT
>NW_008345402.1:0-532 GCF_000622305.1 Nannospalax galili
CCTTATATGCATGTATGAAATTCTCAATAAAGTCTTTGTAAAAATTAAAAAATAATAATAATAACAAAAAATATTTTTAAAATAAAAAACAAAAAAGAAGATGAAAATCTTTAGTCTCATTCTAAGAATCTCTAATGTTTTAAACATATGTCATAATTTGCAGGCTGAAGGAAATGAGGAATTATAGACATAATATGATGCTTTTCTTTGAAATTAAAATATTCACACCCTAGAACATGCATAATCCTGGTTCCTTTGTGTTTTATAGCAAAGTATGTGTGCATATGTTAAGAAGAAATCTAATACACTTGCAGTTACACACACATGTCTGTGATACTCTGTGTATCTTTTTCAGTGACACACTGAAGAGTATATTCTGGGAAAATATAAGTAGGTTAACTCTATACTGATAGTAAGGACTGTAGATACAGTGAATGGTAGACCACCTACCTACACTGTTACTCTTTGTTATTGAATTTTTTCAATTTCATATCATATATTTTGATCATATTTAGATCCTCTCCCATATCTG
>NW_008345403.1:0-1725 GCF_000622305.1 Nannospalax galili
GTAGTTTTGGAGGAAAATGATATTCACTTGAGACACTATGTAACTAAATTATGTGGAAAATATTAAAATATATTTATGCCATATATAAAAAATATAGCTCTCATTCTTTCAGTGATTTATGAAATTGTTTGCATTTTCTTATCCATCACATTTTATATTCAAAATAAATAAAATTTAACTGTTACAAATAATACTGGTTTCCTGAAATGCATCACCTCTATTCAATTTTAGTCTACTTACCATTGTTTTGACAATGTTATTGGGCCAAGTCATTTTCCCAGGTCTCTGTCTGGTTGTCATACACTCCCAGTATTTATCAATAAATGGTATAATATCCTAATTTTAAAAATAAAAGACTCAATAGTTATTTTCAGAGTTATGCTCACCAAAAAGAAAAACAGTAGCATTTTCAAAAACCTTGTTACTATAATCAAAAGAAAATCCAACTGTAGCCTTTTAATTACTGAACAAATATTCAACTGCCTATAAATGACACTTGGCCTGGCAAGGTGGATCAGACCTGTAATCCCAGGCTTTGGGAGGCTGTGACCCCAGCAGGGTGGCTGTGACTGTCAGGCCAGAGAAGAGAACAGAAAACACAAGGACAACAAAAACACCAGCCAAACAGACAGGCTGGGGCAATTTCAAAGATGTATATACACAGTTATCCAGGGTTTATAATCCACTTGGAGGTAAAAGTTATCACATTCCCTTGGTTGTCAACTAGAAGATGACTCCCAAGGTGATACCTCTGAACTCTTGTTTCTACATTTTCTTCTGGACACCCTGAAGAAACCTCAGACTTCTTTGTAACTAAGATAACTCTGCATCTTATCTCTCTCTTAATACTTAGAATCACTGACAACTCAGAATTATAAACTAGACACCTTAAGGGTCATCCTTGTCTCTCTTCTCACATTCTTTATATCCAGTCGCCAGATGAATTTTAAAGTTCAGAGACTTCACATCAGGTTCCTTTCTGTCCACTATTCTGATTCTGACCCTTGCCAGCTACTGCTTACACGATTGAAACAATGTCCAACCTTGACCTGGCATTACATCACCCCATTAGGTTATCTTCCAAAATCTACCACCAGATGTTAGCTCCATAAAATCAAGTATTTACAAAAGGACCAGGAGTTGCATCAGAGAAAGTTTAAGGGAAGCCTGGACGACTACATCATTCCAGAAACTGATGGGGAGGGTCAAAAAGCTTTGGCTGTCAGGGTGATAAAGGTACAGTGGTCAAATGTCAGACAATCAGTGTCAGAAGTTCCGTGGACAATGGTGCAGTTATGCTTTACTGTTTCTAGGTCATAATGAACAAAATGAGACTAAAGCAAGCACAAGAGAAAATGATGAATAGACAGGTAAGCATAAGCTACGAGCCTGTCCTAAACACAGCCGTGTTTCACAGTGAACTTTTCTTTAGAACACACTCTAATATACTGATAAAATGATAGGATGGCAATGTATCCTGGCTGGAAAAGCCACGGAGGGTCCCATCCTTTCCATCTTCACCTGCAGTTCTTGCCGTGATGCCTATAATAGAAGATTCTGAATTTGAAGGTACTGAGTTCAAGGCCAGTCTAAGCTACTTAGAGAGACCCTATGGGTTCACATCAGACATCATTATGGGATAAGTAAGTTGTTTGCCTCTAAAAAGACCCTGTCTCAAAAAGACCAAAAAAAAAAAAAAACACAAAAAACAAAACAAAACAAAAC
>NW_008345404.1:0-297 GCF_000622305.1 Nannospalax galili
AGAGCCATTACTGGCCTTGATCCTCTGGACTAAAAATGGTGTCTTGGAGGCGCTTTGCCAGCAAGACCCCCTGGTGTGGACCCACCTGGATACCTCAGACCTAACTAGGCTGAGCTCTAAGTATGATATTGCCTTCAAGTTAGCAATTAAGTCTGGACAAACAGCCAGGCTCATATTCGGAAAGGAACCTGACAAAATTACAATGCCCTTTCCTCTTAAGCATTCCCAAACATTATGGGAAGACTGTCTGGCTTTCCAACTAATGATGTCTGGGTTCATGGGGGAATTGGATAACCA
>NW_008345405.1:0-510 GCF_000622305.1 Nannospalax galili
AGGGAATTGGACTGGAGGGAACATACCTCAAGATAATTAAAGCCATATATATCAAACCCACAGCCAACATCAATCTAAATAGAGAAAAACTGGAAGTATTCCCATTGAAATTGGGAACCAGACAAGGCTGTCCACTATCCCCACTTCTCTTTAACATAATGTTTGAATTCTTGCAAGAGCAGTAAGACAAGAGAAGGAAATTAAATGAGTAATACTTGGAAAAGAAAAGATCAAATTATCCCCTTTTGCAGACGATATGATATTTCAGTAATGTGGCAGGATCCAAAATTAATCTATGAAAGTCTGTAGGCTTTCTATATGCCTATGAGAAGGAATCAGAGAAACAGTACATGGAAACACTCCTTTTCACAATAGCCTCAATAATAATAATACATAACAAGCAATCAGAGAAAGCAAACATGGAAACACTGCCCTTCATAATAGCTGCGAAAAAAAAAAATCTCAGAGTAAACCGGACCAAAGACATTAAAGAGCTCTACAATGAAAATT
>NW_008345406.1:0-682 GCF_000622305.1 Nannospalax galili
TTCTAATAAGGTCACATGGAAGCTGTCTTTCTCCCATTAATTATGAAGTTATTATAGAAAAGTCTTCCTTATGTAGCCAGTCGAGCACTGAACCTTCCCCCACTCCCTACCTCTGCCTCCTTCTTTTCTTCCTCTTCTTCCTTTTCCTTCTTTGGGTCTGTCTTCTAACTTACTGAACACCTGGGATCTTTCTACAGGTGGCCTAACAAGCCCATTTCGGTCCCTTCCAGAAGACATGTCTATGGCATATAAAACACACAACTGGGACCCCAACGTATCATTATCTGCCTCACAGTTTAACTACAATCTCTCCATCTAGATGTCCAGATTTCACCAAAAGTATTATTTTCAAAGGTTGGTCGAAAGGTCGACAGCAGTCAAATCATATCTACATAGAAGCCTTCGACCTACTTGAGCGGTTCCAGCTCGCCACACAGGCTATGTCATTTCCTGCCTCTCCTGCCCGGAAGAAGGACATGGCCAGCTGTCCGTCCCTCTTTCTCCCACGCGCAGCTCCAGAATGCTGGGCTCCACGCACCTTCCAGAACCTTTAGGGCGTTTGTTTCTTCGAGGTCCCAACGGAGCTAGGCTGCAGCTTGTCCCAGGGCTGTTCTGCCCAGCCGGGACTCCGGGCCTCCCCAGGTCCTCCTCCTAGTCCAGAGGTCCAGAAGCACTGATCACG
>NW_008345407.1:0-293 GCF_000622305.1 Nannospalax galili
AAGATGGCTAAGAAACATCTCAAAAAGTGTTCAACATCATTAGTAATTAAGAAAATGCAAATTAAAACCCCTGTAAGTTATCACTTTACCCCAATCAAACTGGCCAGGATCAAGAGAACAAATGATACCAAATGCTGGCAAGGATGTGGAGAAAGGGGAATGCTCATTCATTGCTGGTGGGATTGCAAACTCCTGCAACCTCTATGGAAAACAGGGTGGAGAACTCTTAAAAAACTAAGAATGGGGGTGCTGGAGAGATGGCTCAGCAGTTAAGAGCACTGATTGCTCTTGCA
>NW_008345408.1:0-401 GCF_000622305.1 Nannospalax galili
TAGAATGAATAAGAAATTTTATTTACTTGTGTGTTAATTTTACCTATATGTAGACGTGGTGTGGGTATCACTCTCAGTATGGACATGTTCATATATGTGGTTACACATATCTGCATGGAGGATCATGTGGTGTGTGTGTGTGTGTGTGTATGTGTGTGTGTGTCTGTGTGTCTGTGTGTGTGTGTGTTTATGTGTGCCCACATTGTCCAAATGGAGGGACACTGGGTGCCCTCCACTTTCCTTTCTGAGGTAGGGTCTTTCTTGCTGATTTGACCACTATAGCTGTTCAGTTTGCCCTGGAAATGGTCTGTCTCTGACTCCAGAGTGCTAGGACCATAGGCAGCTGTCATGCCTGTGTGAATATATGAGCTCCGGGGGATCCAAACTCTAATCGCAAGATT
>NW_008345409.1:0-1406 GCF_000622305.1 Nannospalax galili
CCTGTGTCAGAAGGAACTTTATTGGCTCATCCAGGTAGACAGACATAAATAAGGGCTTGATGTCCCAGTATTTTGAGACCCCTGACATTTCTGTAAATGTTCAGGATAACCTGTGAGACAGTGAGAAAATATGGTCTCAGGGTGAAAGCTGAGAAAGTCCATCCCCAAAGCAGCACATGAACGCACACAAAATACATATTCCCCATCTAGCATACAAAGATTTGCAATTTTTCAGAGGAAAGGAAAAAAAATGTGAAACAATGTGCCATAAAGAAAGAAATGTTTAAAGATAAACCCACACCTGGCACTCCAGCTGGGTTTATATGATAATTATGGGCTTTCAACTTGCAGGTTTTTGGAAAATGTTGAAATGATCTTCAAATTCCTCCTTCATCCTCCTCCTGCACTTCTTTCTCCCTAGTGATGGAGAAATACTACCTAGCATTTCTTGAGGGGACAGTAACAATTCCCAAAGGAACTTTAGCAAATCTTGAGAGGAACAAAATTCTACGTCTAAAGAAAAAAAAAAAGATGTGATTTCTTTTAATATAAAATCCAAATGGACAGGAGATCCAGATGTTTATACTCCCTAGACAAAGTGAGTTGGACTCTTTTGTTGTGGGGTCCAGTGACCCATATCAGGAACCTCTAGGACTTGCTAAAATATTCCCAATCACACTATTGACATATGAATCAATGTTTTCTGATTTATAACAATTAATTCAATTATTGGCTGCAGGAGGAAAAGTAGAAAAATGGTTTCACTTGACAGATGGAGGAACTCCCCTTTACAATGACTTTTCTAAAACAGATGCTGATGCAAAAAATGCCTGCAGTGAGTTAAGAAACTGCCTCTGTGGTGTGATAACAAAATTATTTGTACAAATTATTGACTGGGCTATAATACAGCAATGTAAAATAAGGCCAGGATAAAATGTATCTGGCTTCTATGTGAGATTTGCCAAAAGCTTTCAGCATCACTCAGGAATTCCTTCTGGGATCTTTGAGGATCATAAGAGTCATGCCTTATTCAATTCAGCATTTATGGAAGGGCTGAAAGAGGAACTGGCCATTGTAGTCAGATGCAAAAATAGAACCTCAGCTTTGTTTCCCACAGATGCCCTTGTAACCTTAGCAAACCAACTTTCCAGAACTTTTATAAAGCTGGAAAAGGAAATCACTACCAAATCTATGAGCTTACAATTGAAACATTTAAGATTACAGGCAGGGAAACCTACAAATTCCTGCTGCCTGGAAAAAGACAAGTTCATTTGCAACTATTGCAAAAGGCCTGGCCATTTGAAAAGGTATTGTAAGAAACTGAAATGGGTGCTCTCCCAACAAGAGCAGCAGGCCTCCCAGGGAGATCTGAAATAAAAACAAGACTGGAATAGGGCTGTTCTGAG
>NW_008345410.1:0-696 GCF_000622305.1 Nannospalax galili
GACCATCTATATAACAGAGAGGGCTGGTGACATGAGCATGTGCACGTCAAAGTTCCAGGTGACATGACCATGTGCACTTCAAAGAGAGCAGGTGACATGACGAAGTGCACATCAGAGAGGACAGGTGAAATGAGATGTGCATATCAGAGAGTGAAGGTGATGGGGGCAGGAGACATGACCATCTGCGTGTCAGAGGGGTCAGGTGACATAACCATGTGCACGTCAGAGGGGGCAGGTGACTCGACCATGTGCACGTCAGAGGGGGCAGGTGACACGACCATCTGCACGTCAGAGGTTCAGGTGTCACGACATTCTGACCATGGGAGGGGCCAGGTGTGACATGACCCTTAATGACATAGAGGCCAGGTGACATGACAATGTGCACGTCAAAGAGAGCAGGTGACAGGACCCTGTGCACATCAAAGAGGGCAGGTGCATGTCAGAGGGGGCAGATGACACAACAATGTGCACGTCAGAGTGAGCAGATGACACGACCATCTGCACGTCCGAGGGGGCAGGTGACACGACCATGTGCACGTCAGAGGGGGCAGGTGACATGACCATGTGCACGTCAGAGTGGCAGGTGACACGACCATGTGCACGTCAAAGGGGGATGATGACACGACTATCTGAACGTCAGAGTGCGCAGGTGACACGACCATCACCATGTCAGATGGGCAGGTGACACGACCATGT
>NW_008345411.1:0-840 GCF_000622305.1 Nannospalax galili
TCTCCTGCTACAGCAGCTCTGATGGCAAATTAAAAATCATGAACACCTCACCATTGTATCTTTTATGACTCCAAAACCCGCATATGAAGTTTTGATTCTTTTTATCTTCCTCATGCTCACTGCCTTAAGATGAAATCTCAGTGTAGTTTTACTTTCCATTTCCCCGAGAGCTTAGGATTCTGCATATTTTTAAATCATTTCTTACAGTATTATCTTTACATTATTTCCATCCCCTAGAGTCCAACAGTAACTCTTCCCATTCCCCCATTTCCTCTCAATTTCTTGTCCTCTTCTTTAAATATTATTGATATATATTGCTATATTATTGCACTAAGTCCATGTATAGGTGTTCATGTGTACCTGTGTTTTGGACTGCACACTTGCTATTAAGTAACCTCTTAGGGAGCTAGTCCCTAGAGAAAGCTGACTCTTCCTCCTTCAGCATCCATTAATTTCCTGAAGCTTTTTGTCATTTCACAGACTAAAATGTCTTCATCTTTTGAGAGTTGTCTCCTTAGTTCCACAACTCATTTTTTTAATTGGTCTCTTCAGATTCTTAATATTTTTTGAGTTCCTTATATATTCCAGGTAGGAACCTTCTGTCAGATAGACATGTGGTAAGTTTTTTTTTACCATGCTCTAGGCTGCCGCTATACTAAATAGACAGAGTCTTTTGCTGGAATAAAGCTTTCTATATTCATGAGGTCCAAATGATTACCTGTTCTTATATACTACATGACATACCTACCAAGAAAGAAATCAAAGAGACAATACAATTTACACATGCATTAAATATATATATATATATCATGGAAGTAAGTCAAATGGAGGGAGTGAAAA
>NW_008345412.1:0-256 GCF_000622305.1 Nannospalax galili
TGATGGCACATTGGAGCAATATAATGGTAAATGGGGCCATAATTTTAGCACTTTGGAGCATTGTGATGTGTCGCTAGAGCATTGTGATGACAAATTGGAGCATTGTGATGTCACATTCGGGGACTGTGAGAGGAAATTGAGCACCGTGTTTACATATTGAACATGGTGATGACACAATTTATCACTTTAATGACACAATGGCCTTTTATGATGGCAAATTGAGGATTGTGATGGCACAGTGGAACATTGTGATGTC
>NW_008345413.1:0-354 GCF_000622305.1 Nannospalax galili
TTTTCATATGTTCTTAGCATCCAGGAAGTAGAAACTGGTCATGTGTCCTTCTCTTCTTATGCATTAGTGTATGTCATACATAAACTCATTAAAGTCTTCTTTTTGGAAGACATTGAGGCAAGACATTGAGTTCCACAATGGGTCACAACAAGAGAATAGAATATATGTCTGCAAGATGTCAAATCCTAAGTGACACATCTATGATGGAACATCTACCTAAGATTCATGGAACACGGCATAGCAAGATGTAAGTTAAATTAGTGAAACAGTGCAGGGCTGGGAGGTACACGTGATATTCAATCCCTTCCTCCCATGGTCCATGCCACAGTCTGAGGAAAAAATTCTCCAAAGCCC
>NW_008345414.1:0-525 GCF_000622305.1 Nannospalax galili
TTAGAGACAGAAGTTTTTGTTCATACCTTATAAGGCTTTTATGTGTACAGTGTGCCTGAGCTTTTCTGGGCTTTTCTGAAGAAGCTAGCCAAAATGGAGTCAGAGTATTCTGGCTCTTCACTAACCATAGAAATATCCATTGGTGATGGCTAAATATCTTTAATGCCTCACACAAGCCATTCCATAAGGGACTGCTGGACCCTCTTTTGGCCTAGGTTAAACTACCTATGTCTCAAGGATGGATGTGTGGTTATATGACTCAGGTTTAATGCTTCTGAAGGACTTAAATTAATATTATTTGCTACCATGTACCATATCCTCAAGAGCCATGTGGTGAGGGGCTCCTTCATTGCTTGTTTGAAAGTTTTCCTTAGTCCCTACAGGTCCAATGTGGAGTATTTTCTGCTGGCATAGTATTGTTAAAGCTTTCATCAGTATGTTGAAACATGACTTCTCTTTGTTTTAAAGGTTGATTCTGAGGGGCATGTTTAGCTATTTTTATTTCTAGGTCATTCCTGTTCCTTA
>NW_008345415.1:0-377 GCF_000622305.1 Nannospalax galili
TCTAGTACTAGCCTTTTACCCTCATATTTCATCATTTTTTCTATTTCTATGACTGAGGAGAATTCCACTGTGTAAATGTATCACATTTTCATTATTCATTGTTCAGTTGAGGGAGAATTATGTTATTTCTATTTCTTAGGTATTGTGAAAAGAGCAACAACAAACACGAACAGACGAATGCACAGGTATTTCTACAATAGGATGAATCCTTTGGGTATATGTTGCAGTCTCCCTGCAGGTCCAGCTTAGGGGAGACTCTGGGTCCCGGCCAAGAGGGGGGTGAGCAGCGCAGAATCAATACACAGACACCCGGAATCGGGTGGAACCAGGCACTAGGTGAGGTGCTGCAGACTCGTTTATTGCAGATATGGGACTGC
>NW_008345416.1:0-505 GCF_000622305.1 Nannospalax galili
GAAGGTTTTGTGGTGAGAGTTGAGAGATGCATTGATATATGGGTATAACAATAAGTCACTAGGAATCAGTTAAACACTATATCTCTTTTATAGAATGGTAATAATAGACTTCCTTAATAATATGCCCTGTGCCCTGCCTAGCCACATGTTGCTAGGCCTGATATCAATGTTAGGTCTGGGTCCCATTTTGTTTATCATATTTTAAATCTAATTAGAAAATAATTGATTACTCCCATGTTAATCTTGGCACTATTGCAGGAGTGGAAATACCTTGTCATGCTAGTTGTTGTTGTAGCTCACATGAGTCACAGCTAGGTAAGACTGATGATTAATTTTCTCTTCAGGTATCATGCATAGCTAGTAGTAGAAGATTTGAAGTCAGCAGCAGCTTTATTTCTCCTTGTTTGTTCTACAACTCATATATGTGGTATCTTCAGAAATAGAGTCTTACTGACAAGTTCTGGTGGGTTACCAACAGCAGGGGCAGTGGTCAGCATTGTTTGAG
>NW_008345417.1:0-3129 GCF_000622305.1 Nannospalax galili
TGAAGCATAAAGTCTTAGAGCAAGTTTGCAGAGTTTTTTATTCAGACTTTCTTCCTCCTTGCCTGGTTCCCAGTGTTCGGAAGGCTGTACAAAAGCAGACTCAGACAGCTGAGTTTAAATTCAGGCGCAGAAAGCCCTCCGTCTCCTGCTTGCAGTTAAATTAAGCCTGTAAATGTAGTATAGGGCTGTAAATGTGAGAAGCTGACTCGGGGCAGAAACTGGTCCTTTCTGTTCAGACTCATGCTAGTTCTCACAGACTTCTGTTCTCAAGAATTTTCCGGGTTCAGACTGACCCTCTGACACTGTGAAAGGAACTGAGAGCAGCTTGCATGTTTTAGTGCCTTGGCATGCAAGGATTTTTCTTTGGCTGAATAAAGGCTTCCACCTCAGGGGTCAGTCTCCATGGGGCCCTAGAAAGGGTGACCCAACCCAGATTAATCGTACGAGACAACCTGTGGATACGGGTGAAGAATACAATTCCACTGCGATTAATTGGGAGAGAGGAACAGTATGAGGTCTGTTCAGGACGCTGACCGGGGCCATCTGCAGCGATGCTTTGGGAAGTAAAACTGGCAGGCCCACACGATGTCGACACTGTGCCTTTGCAGATCTGCGTTGGGTGTCATTCCCAACATGTTTGATTGCAATTTAATTTGAGTTGATGGTACCATTTAAAATTTCCCTCAGGTTGAGCCTGGCACGGCTCGGGATAAATGATGAATGATGTATGAGGAAAATGGCGGTTTTTGGAACTTGTTTTCTGTGTTCTTTCCCGACAGCACAGGTCGGGTAGCTCAGGTATGAGAGGTGGAATCCTGAGCACTCTGAGCAGGTAATTCATAGCCGAGATTGCTAGTGAGGAGAACTTTCCGTAGATGGCTTGTGGCAGAGGCCGCTTGCGCTATGTCTTGGAGCTTTCTACATGTAGCTCATGTACGGGCTGAGCCTTCCTTGGCACTGGTGTCCAGCTTATTGTGGCTGGTATGTCAATATGACGCAGCTGCATGCAGCTGGAGGGTCTAATGTCGCTGGGAATTACATGTGGTCATGAACAGGTGATTTGTAGCAAAAAACACTTGTGATAAGCTCTGGAATCTATTGTTTTCTGTTGCAAGTTCCATGATGTTGTAAAAAGACGTCTGTAATAATATTGTGCGCACTGTAAAAAGTACAAAAGTTGCTGATATCAGTTAGAAATTATTTGTGTCTTGTTTGTCTTGGTTTGATGGATATGGTTCTATGTGTTACCATGGTTACTTGATGTCCATGTTAATGTTGCCTGACAACCTGGTGTGTTGTGGCCATACAGGTTCTTGTCATGGCTTTAATGGAACATGGGACGTTCCTACTGAGAAGGTAGAATCCACTATTGCTAAGTAACAGTTATGCTCCAGTATCATGGATACACTTGCCTGTCTTCCCTGCTAAAGTTTAACATTCATACTTTAAAGCCATGTTAAGTTTGATTCGGCTCCTCCGGTCTGACTCTACAAAGTAATTTGGGCAAGATGTTACTACAGTTACAGTTACTTTTTGAAAATCCCAGGTGGAGTGGATGACTCGAACTTCTGAGGCCTGGGGACATTGCCCTAGCTGCTTATCCAGCCCCCTTTGAAGTCATGGTTACTTTTTGAAAGGTTACTCAAAGCATCAGTGTTTATATGTCTTAAAGTTGCATGCTCAGCTCCCTGACCACATGCTTTGTTCATACAAATGGGTCTTCTAATACTATGGTTTTAATTCTTAAAAGATTTCTGGATCAGGAGTTTAACCTTTATATTGGTACATTTTATTCTTTCCTGGTACATTCTTTTAAAAGGATTTGTATCTCTAGGTAACGCTATTTAAGGTCTCGTGGCAGCATGATGTGGCTGCGCCATCCTGCATTTCTGCTCCTGCCTGCCATGGTTGTTATATTCCCTCTACACCTTGCTAATTGTTAAGTTGTTAATTTTAAGTATAAAAAATTGCTAAAAGTATATTTTTCGGGACCTAGGTTTACGGTTCCAAATGTTTGTGTGTCCATGGAAACTGATGTCCATTCTCTAGTATCCCAATGTATATGTTTACATCGTCCTTGCCTACCTGCTTCTGGTTTGTTGTCTAATACCTTGGAAACCTGATCAAGACATACGTATCTCTTTTACTCTGCAGGACCCTTTCTCCACAGGCTTTGGAGGACATACAAGAACACACTTGTGTCTTCTATCCTTGCTAACAACTTATAATTCCAATTAACTTAACAAGATTTTTCTCTTATTGCAGTTGATAGTTTTCTCCTTTCCCAGGAGTATGGGCCGGCTTAAGCATATTCTTCAGGAACAAGGTGTGATATTCAATACACACGGCATGACTGCATTTGTGGAATTGCTGGAGAAAGTGTGCCCTTGGTTTCCTGGTCAGGGTCCCTTGACATTAGATATATGGTATAAAGTGGGTGCCGAGTTACAAATGTATTATATTAAGCAGGAGCACTCTCAAATCCCGGAGGAGACTCTCACGCTCTGGATTCTCATTTGAGATTATTGTACAAAGGCCGAGTGTGCTACTGTGACTTGTCCTGCTCAGTCTTCTACAGCTTCTACAACAAAGAAGGTTCGTGAGCTGTGTGATGATGTGCGAGACCACCCTGAGGAGTCCTCTAAAGCCTCTACCGAGGCTACTGCTTCGCAATCACAGGCTCAGTTGTCATTCTCTATAATAGAGATACAACCTGACAGGGACACCCAGTGCTGGCCTACACCAACTCATATGCAGGTCTGTATGTCGTCTACTGCACCTGCCCTGTCTCCATTACAAAAGAATGTGCAGCAGGCCACTGCTGCAGGTGAAGATATGTCAGGCTTCATGTCACTCATGGAGCCCCATGATAGTCAGAGTACTGGAGAGACCCTGTTCCAATTCAAAGCCTTGCAAAATTTTAAATCTGCTTGTCTGCAGCAAGGCCCTACAGCTTCCCTTACTCGAGCTATGTTGGATTCCCTGCCTACAGAGCAGTTGCCTCCTAATGATTGGAAAGCACTAGCAAAAAATTGTTTGTCCACAGAAGACTATTGCATATGGAGGTCTCATTTTAGAAAATTCTGTTTGGCTACCGCTGACCTAAATAAGAGCCTCCATATTCCAGTT
>NW_008345418.1:0-625 GCF_000622305.1 Nannospalax galili
TAGTCCTGGAACTAAACATAAAGGATAATAAGACACAACAAAAACTCTGGGACACTTTAAAAAGCAATCCTAAAAGGAAGTTTATAGCTCTAAGTGCCTACATTGAAAATCAGAAAGAGCACAAATAAATGACTTAGCATTGCAATTCAAGACTCTGGAAAGGCAAGAACAAATGAAACCCAAACTCAGCAGACAAAAAGATATACAAAAAATCAGAGCAGAAATTAATGAAATACAAAGAAAACAACACCAAGAATCAATGAATCTAAGAGCTGATTCTTTGAAAAACTAAACAAGATAGGCATACACTTAGTCCAGTTAACCAAAAGAAACAAAGAGCAAATGCAAATCAACAAAAACATAGACGAATGGGGAAACACTACAACAGACAGCACAGGATGCAGAGGTTGCAGAGGCTGCAGAACAGTATAAGAGAATACTTTAAAAACCTATACTATATTAAATTTGAAAACCTAAAACAAATGTATAAATACCTAAAATACTGAGGCTCAACAAAGCTAAACCAAGAAGAGATCAACAGTTTAAATGGCCCCATAACATACAAGTTAATTGGAACAGTAACACAAAACCTCCCAACTAAAAATGCCCAGGCCCAGATGGATTC
>NW_008345419.1:0-284 GCF_000622305.1 Nannospalax galili
TATTATAGTCAGTAATATCCTCTGTTGAAATTAATTTACACCTTAGCAGTTTTCAACTGTATAGTGCCTTTACTCTTAGGCTGCTTTGTTGTTCTCCTCCTTGTCGCAGGGTCAAGGGGCCAGCTTGAACCTGGAAAAGTCTTGGAGAACACATTTTGAGATAATGGGCATAAGTCTGAAGTGGGAAGGCCAATTCCATCTTCAGAGTTTGCGTCTCAGTGAGCTCAAACAGTATGTGACAATTTACCAATATAATTAACATTACCCTGACATTATAACTAGAA
>NW_008345420.1:0-524 GCF_000622305.1 Nannospalax galili
TTATTTTATGGTGAGTCACTGTTTCCCATGAACATACTTTTCATACTTCAACCCTTTAATAAAAATTGGTATTAGGAATTGAATCCATGATGCCTAATACATTAACCAAATCCACATCCCCATCCACCCCCAAGCTCTTGGATTTTTCTTTCTATTCTTTAATTGTGAAATTTTGCCAGTTTATGTCCTGATAATCAACTTCACTCAGCATGCATGGCATGATATAGTCCCCTGCAACTCAAGGACCAGCACTTCAGCAGATCAAGTGGACTGTGCTCTTACTTTGCTAATTTTTTTATTTTTTCATGGTAGTTATTCCACACTGTCTAAGAATTATCTCTGGGAAACTTGAGCTTCTGGTTCCTGATTATTAAAGGGTATGTGTAAAAAAGAAAACCTTTACTTTCTATCATTGTCTGAACATTCTCCTGATGACAGAAAATTTTGAAAACAGTATCCCCTGGTTCCTCACGTCCCACTCACCCAACAATGTCAAGCTTTGTGACTTCAGACTTTCCTCCATG
>NW_008345421.1:0-327 GCF_000622305.1 Nannospalax galili
AACGAGTAGTCAAAAGTGTCTTGCAAGAGTAAAAATAGATGCTTCCAGAAGCTGTGAAGTTGTTAATGGAGAAATCCCAGCCTTAAAACTGGGCTGTTGTTCTTGAAGATTTTGGTCACAGAGACTCTAGAAGCTCCTAAAAAGTTAAAGGCTATTACCACTGCTACAGACTTTTGTAGATTAATTTTGTAACCTGACACTTTACTCAAAGTGCTAATCATTTCTGGGAGTTTTCTGGTGGAACGTTTGGTGTCTCCTAGATAGAATACCATACCGTCTGCAAAAGGGATAATTTGATCTCTTCTTTTCCAATTATTACTCTTTTAG
>NW_008345422.1:0-693 GCF_000622305.1 Nannospalax galili
GGTACTACTTGATCATGGCTGGCTTCACTTGGAAGCATGGAGGAAATGTTACATCTGTGTTGACCCTTCTCTTTGTAGACTGGGCACTGGTTCAGATCCATCTGGTGGGGTCTCCATGACCCCCTTGATCAGGAGGATAGGTGACTCACCACAGTTAGAGGACATTTTGAGAGATGCTCAAATTAGTATAGGCCTCAAAATATGGCAGTTAAACATCCAAGAAGGTTAGTTCCACCAGTCTGGTACTTTTAATTACCATGTATGTCCCTCTGACCAAATTAGTATAGGCCTCAAAATATGGCAGTTAAACATCCAAGAAGGTTAGTTCCATCAGTCTGGTACTTTAATTACCATATGCCGTGTAGCTAGAGCTTGGGCAAAGAACAAATGCTCTCAGATAAACCTTGCCTAGACGTATATTACATTCTTTGATCTAGTTGTACGTATAATTTGTCAGTAGGTTGTTGGCCTAATACGGTTCCCTCTGATTTTCTAAAACTAGCTAGGCATTTATCTCTCACATTGTCTAACCCTTCCACCTTGGGTTCCCCATTTAAGGTGCCCCCACTTTTCCCATTTCCCTCTTAATAACACCCTTCTCCTATTGTCTTACCTCTCAAGCTCCTTCTTTCCCTTTATCCCAGTTTCCTTGTATAACACTCCCTCCCCCTCCCCTTAAAATAGCCCCATTTT
>NW_008345423.1:0-1290 GCF_000622305.1 Nannospalax galili
GTGTGCTCTAGTAATCACATGAAATTCTAGAGAGGTAAGAAGGAGCAGAGGAGATCTGCACTGCTGAAGTCTAGCAGCTATCTACAGATTTTGTCTATGTTGCTTCAGAAACATGGCATATCTTCAGATTTCAAGGGTGATCTTCATCCAGCATCTTATATGTACTGCTTTTGGCTCCCTAGATGATGCTATCTCATGACATCCTTCAACTGCCCGTATGATCCCACCACCATGATACAATGGCTATTCTCACTGTCTCATGATCCCTGTAGTCATATTCCAACAGGGGTAGCATAAAAATAGGGCAAAATGTAGTCATATGTAGGTTGATTTTCATTGAATAATAGATTGTAGTATTATAGCCCACTTAATTCTGGGTGACACTAACAATATGAACTATAGATCATCTTATGACAGTTTTTCAGGGCTCCATTTAGGCTGTTAGCTTTCTACCGCCGTGGTAACAAATTACCACAAACAAAGGACAAAGCAGTATAGATTAATATCTCACAGTTTCTGTAGCTCAAAATTCTGGAGAGCTCAGTTGGGGTTCTGTTTAAAAATCATACATAGATGAAATAAATGTGTTGATAGCCCTACATTACTTTCTAGAGAATATGAGATGAATCCACTTACAGTTCCTTGCAGTTGTAGGACTGAGGTCCTCACTTCCTGGTTAGCAGCCATGAATTCTTCCCAGCTTCTAGACTGTCTGTGTCCCTTAATCTGTGGCAAGATTTCTTCCTCTTCAGTGACAGCAATGACTAGTTGAGGCCTTATGTGGTTTTTCTCTGACCACGGTTCTTTATATTTACTAAATCATTTAATTAAACTCAACTTGCTCAGAAAAATCTGGAACAATCCTTCAGTCTCAAAGTCCTTAAACTTAGTCAACTCACACCATTCATTTTGAATATACACATAGAATACATGTACACATATAGCACATGGTTTTGATATTCAGTCATAGAAAACCCCTTTTTGACATATAATAATTAACAAGCTCTAGGGGACTCAGAGCAGGATAATTTAAAAAATCTGCTTACCACACAGGAGCTAAATCTAGCCTGCCAGGTATTTTTATAAATAAAATTTTATTAGGATAGAGGCATATTTGTCTATTTATGCAATTTTTGTGGCTGCTTTCAAAATACAACAGCACAGTTGATTACATGTGACAAAAATAATGAGGTTTCCACACACAAAATATTTACTATTTGCCTCTGTCCTGAAAAAAAAATCCCTGATCCCTACATCAACAATAGGACAATTATTCTAAAATAGTTTTGG
>NW_008345424.1:0-256 GCF_000622305.1 Nannospalax galili
CATAGATTTGTGCTTTATACACAAGCATAAGTTTTCTCATCCTAAAGAAATCATTGAGAATGCACATCATCATAACCACATTTCAATTGCCCTGTCAGTACTTTTGAGCAGACTTTCTTGTACCATTCCTCATGAGTACTAATTGCCCATGTTTAGTTTTAGTGAAAGTGTAGGATGTAGAGCTCCAGATGTTTTGCCATTTAGCTAATGTGCATGTGGTTTAACTTATGACATTTTATTTTGATTATCAATGAAA
>NW_008345425.1:0-321 GCF_000622305.1 Nannospalax galili
AAGATCTGCATCCAATACTACTTAATTTATTCAAAAAGATAGAAATGGACGAAGAACTTCCAAACTCTTTCTATAAAGTCAGGATCACTCTAATACCAAAACCAGGTATACAAGCAAAAAAGAAAACTATAGACCCATATCCTTAATGAACATAGATGCAAAAATTCTCAACAAGATACTTGCAAACTGCATACAGATGCACATCAAAAACATCATCCACCCTGATCAAATTGGCTTTATTCCAGAGATGCAGAGATGTTTAAATATACATAAGTCAATAAACATTATAAATCATATAAATGGGCTCAAAAACAAGAACCA
>NW_008345426.1:0-584 GCF_000622305.1 Nannospalax galili
ACTCACAGGTGGTCAGAGCACAGAGAGTAAGTGTCAGTGGAGTGCTCAGCCGCCAATGGGACATCTCCAGGACACCCACTCCCTGAGGGTCAGGGACCATTATGGAAAAGGGAGTAGAAAGATTGTAAGAGTGAGAGGCTGGGGAGGATTGGGGTGAAACAGTCTCTTCTGGACATGACATGACCCCGGCATTCATGATCTCATTGTAGCTGTGTTTGCCTGCACAAGATCAAGCTAGTCATCATTCTAACATGGAGTAGGAAGAGATTCATGAGCTGCCACCCCTAACTGAGGTGCTATGAATAGTTGATGGTTTCTGGGAGGTTGAAGCATCAGTTATCTTTGGGTATGACTCTTAGTAGATCCACCACACCAGTGGATGGTCCTACACCCATGAGTGTATGGACAACACAAATTGAAGTCAATGGGTTAAGAAAAATAAGGACACAAAACTGGGGTGGGCTTAGACAGAGGTGGGGTGGATCTTGATGGAGTTTCTTGGAGTTAGGGATGAGTGTAATCAAGCTGCATTTTATGAAATACTTAAAGCATTAATTTAAAATTTAAAAAATCAAATGAAATCA
>NW_008345427.1:0-393 GCF_000622305.1 Nannospalax galili
AAAAAATGTTCAAAACTCAAATACAAACCTGACCACTTTGGGGGGAAAAAAACTCATCTGATTTTATATATATATAAATCAGATAAAAATATTTTTTTTGAAAAATGATAAAACACAAGCTGGCCAGACGCAGAGTAGGTGAAGGTGCTTGTCACTGAGCCTAATACCCTGAGTTCAATCTTCCAGACCCACATGTTGGAGGGAAAGAGCCTACTATAATTTGTCCTCCGATCCCCACACAAGTGCTATGTCACACACACCCACACCTAAATGAAAAAAAGATTAAAAAAAAAATCGGGACCACAGTCTGAAGTCTAGGTTCAATCCTTAGCCCTGAAAAAGCTGGTGGGGAGTCAGGGGGTGGGGGAGTTGCTAAAAAATGTTCTTCTTGAG
>NW_008345428.1:0-320 GCF_000622305.1 Nannospalax galili
CTGCAGAGGAAGCCAACCTCACCTGTGCAGGGGAATGCCAAAGCCAAGCTTCGAGGCTGCTGGAGCCAGTGCAGGGGAAACGGAAACATGGGGGATTCTGAGATGGACCAAAGGATCGGAAGACTGAAGGGCTTCTCGGTTTTCATCCAGACAGGGACGTGACTGCACGAGTCGGAAGTGCTTTGAAAAATTAGGGGGGCTGAGAAGGCGGCTCAGTGGGAGAGCACTTGCTGTGCAAGTGTGAGAGCCCGAATTAAGATCCCCAGAACCCAGGTAAAGCCAGGTACTGCACATCTGTAATCCCAGCACTCCTGTGGTGA
>NW_008345429.1:0-327 GCF_000622305.1 Nannospalax galili
AAGGGAGAGCAGGACAGAGGGACAGGAGATAAAGCATAACAGACTCCAGTTGCTCCGTGCTAACAACACGCACTCTGCTCTGTGGGCCTTCCTTCTGAAGCACACTTCTTTGACACTCGTTCTTAGTACCCAGTGCCCTTTTGTTGCTAAGCACCTGTTCAGAAATCCTATGCTAATGTTTCCTCTGAGACTCCCTCCCCAGTGACATCCCTGTGTTCCTGACTTTTCCTCTTCTGTCCTCATTAACCTACTTCAATAACTTTTGCTTTCTTTAAAAAAAAAAAAATCACATTTCTAGATTCTCCCCCACCCTATAAAATTTCTTCT
>NW_008345430.1:0-1415 GCF_000622305.1 Nannospalax galili
TATAGACTTACCCCAAGAGGCCTGAGGATAGTAGTGCAGGCTAGGAGCGATGGATAAATTTTAATTGAAACTGTATCAGTTGATTAGTTCAGAAAAAAAGGAAAAAAATTTTTTTTTCCATAATTGCTCAAGAGCTGAGGGGCAGAGGTCAGGAACGTGATCCCTGAGCATCAAAAAGTTGAAACTTTCAGCCCAACATATAAAGTAGATGGCTTCAAAGTTTAACAAATAGGATTATCTTCAAATCTCAGGAGTCACTGAAAAATTTCCCCCTACTTGTCTGTCTACAGCTGTAATGAGGATGACTCTTATGAGTTCAGTGGGACAATGCTGTGAATATGACATGTATCTATGTCCTGGTTATAACTGCCTCCAGGAAATAATGCTGGAGAGCCCAGAAGTGAATGAGTTAACAATAGACAGCATACTATTGGGCACAAGTACAGGAAAGACAGAAGGACTGGGTAGGAAATTCAGCACCTATCATTCAGGTCCAGGAGTAAGGTGAGGAATGTGAAGGCAAAGCCACCCCAGATGAACTTTGTAGAATGCCACTGGCCATGAATACAGGAGTGGAAAGGCAAGACCATCATTTCCTGATAGATCAGCAAAACGCTTTCCATTTAATGATGCTGAGCTTTTGTGATCATTAACCAACATTTTTCATAAGGGTTTATTGATATTCAGAAGAATGGTGTCGCCTGTGTTCCCTCTGAGTTTCTAGTGCTATCGAGCAAACCGTATAACTTATGTTTATGTGCATTTATTAAGTTACAAAGGAATGCGTACCCAGTGCCCAGCCCCATGCCACACCGTGGCTCAGAGCCCATCGTATCAGACCATGTCATGCCCATAGTCACCACTAGCATTAGCTCATGCTTCAGGAGCCAGCGTTCTCACCCCAGGTCCATAAGTGTCAAGCCATTCTGTCCTTGAGCTGCTGCATGGCTGTGTTTTCCCCAAGCCATGCGCTACCTGTGGCTTGCAGCTTCCATTTCCAGATGGCTCCCAGAAGCCCCTCAGTAGTCCACACTCCATGGCAGGCCCCACCGCTTGAAGGAACTAGCCAATTGGAAGACACTCCACCCCTTTCCTCTGCTCTTCCTGATCCTTTGCCTCCAGACCAACACAATTCCTCTCCAGTCCCCACCTCCCTTTGCACCTCTGGTGGCTCAGACCCACAGCTTCCTGGAGATAGCAGGTTTGCCTGGGTAAGTTTGGCTGCTGTGCCCACTGTGCCTTGACTCCTCCAGCCTCATCCACCCCCACAGCTTCCCCACCTCATATATTCTTCTAGCAGAGGTACTGGCCCATCTCTGGTTGTGCAACCCCAAAAATGTGGACTGACATCTTAGGCCAGAATTGCCAGTGCTTCCTGATGCTTTGCATCCAGACGAACCCAGTTCCTCCCTATA
>NW_008345431.1:0-2477 GCF_000622305.1 Nannospalax galili
TAATCATCATGTTGAGAGCCTGTGTCCCAGGGACCTTTCAGGTACAGTGGTGTGTGTCCTTGTTCAACATCACCGCATTTGCTGATCTTCAGGGATCTCTAGTTTCAAAAAGCAGCATATGTAACCTACACTAGGCCTGAGACACTGACTTCTACTCAAGGTAATAATAAAAAAATTGAGCTCTGAGGCTCAGATTTTATTTTTATTTCAAAAGATTAGATTATCTATTGAAGACTAGAGGAGCTCTTAATATGTCAACCAGCTCTCATACGGATGAATTGGCTTTATTTCTGTACATGTGCTTGATTCTTAATCCCAACAGTAAATTGAGACTCAGGTTCAAGTATTCTCACTTGGAATAAAGGAGGAGATAAAGAATTTACATGTGGTTAGGAATGCAACAGAGGGAGATAGGATTCTTTCAAAACCCCACAATGAGCAGATTCTGATAAATAGGATTCATTAACCAGCTCTCATACGGATGAATTGGCTTTATTTCTGTACATGTGCTTGATTCTTAATCCCAACAGTAAATTGAGACTCAGGTTCAAGTATTCTCACTTGGAATAAAGGAGGAGATAAAGAATTTACATGTGGTTAGGAATGCAACAGAGGGAGATAGGATTCTTTCAAAACCCCACAATGAGCAGATTCTGATAAATAGGATTCATTGCTCTGCATTGATCTCATCACTCTCTTTGGAAGCAGTCTGTTTGTGAGTGCTGTAAAAATAATGTAGGGTGTTTCACATGACCAAGATGCAAAGGGTGCTCACGAGCAGGAGTAAAACAGAAGTGATATGTCTGCCTTTATTTCAGTTTCACCCTTTTGATGGAATTAAAAAGAGAAAGTAGAATCCATATGTTTGTGTTTGTAAGGGCACATATGCATGTGACTGTGAGTCCATTTATTAGAATTAAAGCTATATATTCAATATATACTAATTTAATATATGGTATCATGTACATGCTATATATGCATATATATGTATGCACATATGTAAAAATATTGTATATTAGCATTTGTGTGTGTGCATATAACCCTATAGTGTACTGTGCACATACACATAGTGATCTGTCCTTCAGTGTCCCTTTATATCATCTTTTTATCACTGTTCAGCCCTCTCCTTACCTTCAGAAGCACCCAGAAGCTTCATGTAGCTTTGGGTTGGCAGGTGTCTGGATCCTTCACTTGACCCTTCCCAACTTCATTTCCATTCAGTTCTATACCAGTCTTACATAAATAATGAAATGTTTCAATATTTATGAATTATTTCTTATAAGGTACTCTCAAGGTTAATTTCCCATGGAATTACAATGGGACTTTTAAGTGATTTTGGTGGCATAAGTTCCCAACTGCATCTAACATGATGCAGTTATATTCTCTGGATGTAGTGTGAAACAGCATCTGCTTCTTAAATGTTTGCATTTGTAACTATTTCGAGTTTTCTGAAACCTCTTTCACCTTCTAGAAGTAAAATTTTCTGCTTTTTTGGTATACAATGAGGCAGGCTCTTCTGTCTGCCTGAGGAGCCTTGGTAATAACAGGGTACACACCCTACATTCTCATTCAACACACAAGGACCGAAGGCCAGTCATTCCTTCCCACAACCACACATCTGAGGAGGGGGAGCTGTGGGAACACAGGATCTGATTCTCATTCCCCACACCCATTAGGTTGAATGAATTCATGATTCCCATAGTAAACCTGCTTCTGAAATCTCACAGGCTGTGGTTAAAGAATGGGGATATTGTCTTTATATCACTACCTCACACTAAACATTGAAGGAGCTGAACTTTTCCATTTAATCTGAATCAACCACCACTGGTTATTAACAGATTGAACAGATTTTATTCTTTTGATAGTCTCCTTATTTTCTCCTGTGGCAAACTTTGTGTCAGTTTCTAATGGTTCCCACTGGAGCCAAGCCTGTGCTGTGCTGTGCCTCGGTATGCCTCCCTGGAAACTCAGGCTCTTTCTGTAACATCATCAGCTGCAGCTTCTGAACACTGAAATTTCCTCCATCATCAGCATTTTAAATTATCATTTGGGGTTATTGAGACTGCGACTCTTACTTTTATAGTGTTTTCTTCCTTTTTTATACCAGTTGGTAAATACGAATATCAGTTTTGTCAGTGGAAACTTCACCCTGGTTGGCTTCCCAGATCAGCTGCAGCTGGAAAGAACACTTTCCATCATCATTTTGATTTCCCATCTCCTTACTCTGGTGGTGAATACAATAATTATTCTTGTATCTTCAATAGACCCTAAACTGAAAACACCCATGTACTTTTTCCTTACTCACCTCTCCCTGGTTGACATCTAGTTCACCACCAACATTGTCCCTCGTCTGGAATCTGCAAGGACCAGCCAAGACCATCAAGGCCCTGGGATGTGCTGTGCAGCTGTATGTTGCCCTGACCCTAGCCTCCACCGAATCTGTGCTCCTGGCAGTGATGGCTTTCCACTGTTACACT
>NW_008345432.1:0-308 GCF_000622305.1 Nannospalax galili
TATATATATAATTTATATGTACTTACAAAACTGATAGTCATATATGTAATTTCTACTTGGAAGAAAACAGAAAAGAGAAAGGCATCATAGAAGGCAGAAAAACACACAGGTGCTCCATAGCAGGAAAGATCAGAAGTGTCACTTAATGACCAGATGTGAATCTGTTTTACATCTGTAACATTTGCAAAGACCCCACAGTACCAGGCAGTACACAGGATCTGTGGGTAACCACACGGGTGTGTCTCCAGCATCACTGCACTAGAACACAGTTCCACCTCACAGATGTCAATGTTGGCATTGCTCACACT
>NW_008345433.1:0-444 GCF_000622305.1 Nannospalax galili
TCTGCCAGTCTTAGAATCAGGAAAGGGATGCCTCCTTTGCCATGTCTCTGTGTTTTAGAGGGTATCTTTCTGTGGGTCTCTTCTGGCCACCCTCACCCTCACCCCTGGAAAGCTGTCTGTGAGCGAAGAGCTCTTGCCTATCTGCTGTCTTTGCACTTGAACCCTATACCTTTCATCCTTTGCTCTAGAAATTCTAGCTCCCTAACAGCCTTCTGGTAGGGACTTACCAATGTACCATGGAGCAAGTCTTGATGTTAAGAAAAGGCCACAGACATGTGTGCCCTAGATGTCCTTTGGTGATTAAGAGATGATTGAGACCAGGCACATCCTCGTGGCTGGATCTTTATTATCCTCTGTGTGCACAATGGGACCTTGCGAGTATCTGAGAGGAGGTGAGGAGTGTGAGAGGACTGATGTGATTCTAGAGCTCTGTTTCTCTGTGAG
>NW_008345434.1:0-306 GCF_000622305.1 Nannospalax galili
CCTTGAAGGTGAGATGAGTTCCTTGCAGAAAACAAAAAGATGAATTTTCTTCCTTAGTCCATTTGACTAGCCTGTGTCTTTTGACTAAGTCATTCAGGCCATTGATATTTAAAGTTATTAGTGAAAGATGTGGATTGTCTGCCAACTTTTTAATTTTTACTTGTATTCTCAGTCTAATCTTGTGTTTCCACAATGATACCTTCATTTAGATTCTGGTGACTACCTGATATCTACCTACCCCAGGGAGGGTTACAGGACTTGGCCTCCAAAGCACCTTCCTCCACTTCTCACTTATTTTTTTGTCTG
>NW_008345435.1:0-523 GCF_000622305.1 Nannospalax galili
CATCCTAAGTCTGCTCTGATTATCTGAACAAGTTCTTTCCATTTTTAAAAAATTTTTACTTTTAATGTGTATGTGTGTATTGCCTGCATGTAAGTGTACCTGTGTCCTGCAGTGCCCTAGGAGGTCAGAAGAGACTGTTGGATCCTCTGGGACTGGAGTTACAGACAGTTGTTAGCTGACATGTGGGTGCTGGGATTCGAACCCAGGTCTTCTACAAGAACAACCAGTGTTCTTAACTGCTGAGCCATCTCTCCAGCCCCTCTTTCCATTTTTAGAAAGGGAAAGTGTAACTTTTCTACTTCCCCATGAATAACCCTGCACATAACATAACCATTCTTCTTGTATACAGATCAACGGAACTGTTACTGAGAACATGTCTTTAACCGATGCTCGAAAGTTGATAGAAAAGTCTAGAGGAAAACTTCAGCTTGTGGTGTTGAGAGACAGCAAACAGACGCTCATCAACATCCCGTCACTAAATGACAGCGACTCAGAAATAGAAGGTAAGAAGAGAGCAGTGCCC
>NW_008345436.1:0-771 GCF_000622305.1 Nannospalax galili
GAGTAACTAAGAAAATAAGATAAGTGGTCAGTTAAAGAATGCCAGGTGGTAGATAAACAGCTATTACAGGGGTTGATATAGTGTGGAGGGCAAGAATATAGAACAAGTTGTTTTAATTTCTGGAATTGCCATTGTTTAACAAAAATGGGGCACTTACAAAATAGAGTGGCCATGGCTAAAAATAATCACGCGTTGTAGAGCAGAATTTGAATCTGAATAGTCTTCATCAAGATAGAATAATACACATATGTCCTGTAATTTATTTTATTTTAATCATAGAAATTGTTTTTATTTGAACAAATATATAGTTTTAGGAGGAATTTGCCTATTATAGGGAAAGACGTAAGTGAACCTCCTTCAATGTACTGATATGCTTAAAGACAAGGTACATAAGAGTGGTCGAGGCTGCAGGCTATTGAACATACTTAATATCTGCATACAAAAATCTCAATTATTTTTACACAAATTTATTCAATGGATATTGCTTTCAACATTTTTAGCTTACTAATATGAGAATGGCTTCATAAAATTTATTTTGCATAGAACATGGCCGTATCAGGTTACAAATTTTACATTGTTTCATTCGTAAAAAAAAGAATTTAAGCTAATAATAACTTTTAGGTACCTTTTCAAATTTCATTTATTCTTTGAATTCTCGTAATTCCTGGTATTCACACAAAAATAAATAGAATTGACTGTAGATTTGCAGTGGTTTCCTTGTACTAGAGGGGAATGTAGCTAAGGATGACTTGCAGGGGTGGGTTTGGGGAT
>NW_008345437.1:0-389 GCF_000622305.1 Nannospalax galili
GGGACTGCACTGAGGAACTGGGTTGGTCTGGATGCAAAGGATCAGGAAGGCGAGAGGTCAGCCCCTGTATCCAGTAATGATGCTGGCAGGTCGTGCAGCCCAGCGAAGCAGAGGGAGGTGAGGGAAGGACCAGGCCCAGAGGGCCCCAGGGAGAGAGGATGGAAGATTGTGTCACCCAGGGAAGCAGAGGTAGTTGAGGGCAGGATCAGGCCCAGAGGGATCCCAGGGACTGTGAGAAGGAGCTGGGTTCTTCTGGATGCAAGGGATCAGGAAGCAGTGGTGGTTCCTCCAGGATCTAGGGCACCAAGACAAGGAATGGGACAGTAACTAGGCTAGGGGGAGAGACTGGTGGGGAAGATGGGAGGGTGAATGAGGCTGTGGGAGTCAAG
>NW_008345438.1:0-317 GCF_000622305.1 Nannospalax galili
TTATTTATTTATTTATTTATTTATTTATTTATTTATTTACTTATTGTCTTTCTTGAGACAGCGTCTCCCTATAGCTCCAGCTGGCCTTGAACTTGCTATATAGATCAGGCTGACATCGAACTCACAGATATGCCTGCCTCTGCCTCCCAAGTACTGGGATTAAAGGTGTGCACCACCACGCCTGGCTTTAAGTAGGATTTTTATTGCTGTTAGGTTCCTTTTGTGGTGTTCCATGATGAAACCTGGTGCATTGGTTCAAACTAACTAACTGCCTTTGATCTATGTCCCCAGCATGAGTGTATTGCTCCTGATGCATT
>NW_008345439.1:0-470 GCF_000622305.1 Nannospalax galili
GTTCTTATTTTCCATTCCCTGTATTATTTCTGTCATAATAGTTATTTTTTTTCCTTCTTTTCTGGCTTTCAGTTTAGTTTGATTTTCTTCTAGTCGTTTTTAAGGTAGAAGAATATGGTATCTAAGAGAGATGACTCAGTGATTAAGAGCACTGGCTGCTCTTGCAGAGGACCCAGGTTCGATTCCCAGAATCCACATAGTGGCTAACAACTGCCTATAACTCCAGTTCCAGGGGATCTGATGCCCTCTTCTGGCCTCTGAGGGCATTGCATGACATGGGTAAATTGGTGTTCTTGTTTTGATTTGTCTCAAAGTAGTTCTGAATTTCCTTCTGATTACTTCTCTAACCCATTTAATTTCCATGTTTTTCAGATTTCTGGTTTCCTTTAGTTATTGGTTTCTAGCTTCATTCAGTAGTCATTTGGAATACTTTGTTCTTTCAAACTTTTATGTTAGTTTCAATATGCTTG
>NW_008345441.1:0-755 GCF_000622305.1 Nannospalax galili
TAAGGTGGAAAGTTATCGATGAGGATGCTTGTTGAACCTCTGACTTCCACATACATGGACACACTTGCACCCTGCACACACATGCAAGTGCCTACACACACACACACACACACACACACACACAGGTGTGTGCACATACAGACAGGGGAGTCAGAAAAACTAAAACGCAGGCAGAGAAGCTGTACAAGCAGACAGCTTCCAGCCCTTAGCTGAGGACAAGGCAGGGTGGGCCACTAAACCCCCAGGAAGCAGTGTGCCCAGGTGTAGAGTAATAACCATCACCTACTTCGGTCTCAGTGCAAATAAGGACCATGGTATTGATTCAATCTATCCAAACACAAAGACAAGAGTCTGTAATCAGATGGAAAAGTCCTCAGCCTCATGGAAAATTCCACTATCTAAATGCTCTTGTTTCCACAGGCATTTTAGACAGCCCAGGTTCTACTGTAATGCTGCTGCTTTTATTACCAGATTCATGCCACCCACTGTGGGTGACACACACAGTGGGTGCCAAGCAGGTCCATCTTGAAGCCATCTGAGGGAGCACCTCTTCAGAGTGGGGAAGCCCAAGTCAACAAATGCCTCCAACTGTCACATCAGACAGGGCCCGAGTCACCCCTGGACACGGGCCTCTATTCAAACTCTCCTTAACAGAGTGGATTTTAATAGACACCTGCCTTCTCCCTTCCTCCCATCCCATGAGTCATGAATTCCTGAGATGCAAGGACCTCCCAGATTTCTTTAGCCTCTCCATA
>NW_008345442.1:0-390 GCF_000622305.1 Nannospalax galili
TGGTGCACCACTCCCTATGTTTGCTGTGCTGGGGCCTCATACATGTTAGGCCGGTTACAACCTGAGCCCATCTGCACACTTTAAGGCCAAATAATATTTTCTGCTACTATGCACTGAAAAAAGATCTGTGGAGGGGCCGGAGAGGTGGCTCAGTGATTAAGAGCACTGATTCCTCTTGCAGAGGATCTGGGTTTGATTCCCAGCTGCCCTATGGTGGTAACAACTGTCTGTAACTTCAGTTCCAGGGGATCAGATACACTCTTCTGGCCTCTGCAGGCTTTGCATGACATGGTGCACTTACATACATACAGGCAAAATACTCATACACATCAAGTTTTCTTTTTCTGTCTTTTTGAGACAGGGCCTCCCTGTAGCCCCAGCTGTCCTGGA
>NW_008345443.1:0-338 GCF_000622305.1 Nannospalax galili
TTATGACTAGAGTTGGGTGAGTTTGGAGGTTACTGTTAGGTTAAGGGTTAGGTTTCGGCATAGGGTTCAGGTTATGTTTAGAGCTGTGGTTAGAGTTTGGTTTATGCCGAGGACTAGCGTTAGAGTTAGGTTTCAGTCAATGTTGAATATTAGGGTTATACTTAAGGTTAAGTATATGTTTAGTTTTAGGGTTAGGTTTAGGTCTAATTCTAGGTGTACCATTATGATTAGACTTAATGGTTAGAATTGGAGTTAGAGGTAGGGCACAGTTATTTTTAGGTTTAGGTTTAGGACAGGGGTCAGGTCTAGGGTCAGGTTTAGGGTTATGGTTTAGGTTT
>NW_008345444.1:0-465 GCF_000622305.1 Nannospalax galili
CTGAGGAGTGCTCAACCATAAATGGGACATCTATATCACACCCCTGACTCCCGAGACTCTGGGACCATGGAGGAAAAGGAAGGGAGGGAAGATTGTAAGAACCAGAGGTCAGGGAAGACTAAGGCGAAAGAGTGTTGTCTGGACATGACAGGATCACTGATTCATGAACTCACAGCAGCTGTGGTTGTCTGCACAAGATCAAGCCAGTCAAAGTCCAACATGGATGGGGGAGGAGCACCTGAACATCCACCATTAGCTAAGGGGCTATTGTCAATTGGCTGCTAAGAGGAGAGTCAGTTTTCTTTAAAGGTAGTTTCTTTAAAGGTTGACTACTTTGCAGGGTATGGTCCATACTTATGCAAAAATGGGCAGCAATAACTAGACTGATTGGACTGAGTGAGTTATTTTAAAAACAAAGACATGAAGTTGGGAAGAGAATGTTGGAGAAGTATCTGAGAGAAGTTG
>NW_008345445.1:0-523 GCF_000622305.1 Nannospalax galili
AAGCTCTATCAGGTCAAGTGAGTGTACGCAGGCTGCCCTCAGTGCAAATTCATCCACTGGGTTTTGGTCAGCCTATGTAAAGTCTCTCCCTTAAAGAAGATCCACTCTCCCTCACCCAGCTGCCAATACTTCTTTGGTTAAGGTTGGGGCCTGCCGCCCATATTCCCAGTTCTGTGCTGGGTTTTTGTCTGTTCAAGTTTGCATGGGTTTCTCACATTCTGTCACCATTGCTGTAAGTTCATATAAGCAAGGTCCCTGACCCTGGAAGACTCTTTCCTTATGGTCCTGCACTTCCTCCCTGGGTCCTACAATCTTTCCTCCCTGTCTTCCATAATGGTCTCTGAACACTAGTTGGGTGCAGGACCATAAGGGAAGAGTCCTGTCTAGGGACCCACATTCTGCAATCTCATACTCTGAACTTTGGCCACTTGTGGCCCTTTCTGTTCAACGTCCTGTTTCATGAGGAAGTTTTACTGAAAAGAGTTGAGATCTGCATTATTATTCTCTCTGACCCTTGTTCCAC
>NW_008345446.1:0-552 GCF_000622305.1 Nannospalax galili
ATTTGTTTATTTATATAAACTAATTCTGGGTTTCTTTATAGACTAAATATCCGGTAAGCCAAAGTGTCCTGCATGACCAGCTTTCCTCCTACTATTAAAACAGCTTTTCTCATATTACTCTGCACTGTGGGATCATGTGGCACCTGGTTAAAAGGTACCTTTGGGTTCACAAGTCTGGGTGGAGGTTGCTGAGGGCCTGCATGCCTCGCTAGGGGATGCTGTTGGCTTCTTGGTTATGGCCAATCTTTTTCCCCATTTCCTCCCTCCCTTCCTTCCCCCATCTCTTTCCCTCCCCCTCTCTGTTTCTCTCTCTTTCTTGCCCTTCTTCCCCCTTTCTCTTTCCTTTCCTCCTCTCTTTCAATACAGGGTCTCATAATGTACCCCAGACTTTGAACCCTAAGGCCAGGTTGCCTTAGCCCCTCAGTGCTGAGTTTAGTTCTGTGCCACTATGCCTGGTTTATGGGCTACTTTTCCAGTAGCAAGATCTTTAAAGTGACAGTGAGAAGGGAGAACATCTGGGTGTGCACTCCCATCTAAAAATAAGGAGGGAAA
>NW_008345447.1:0-463 GCF_000622305.1 Nannospalax galili
TGGTAGAATAGAGGCTTATGTTTCCGCACTGGGAATCATATCTGGACCACATGGATGAAACTTTCAGTTCCCAGTGACTATAGCGCCAGGGAGCATCTGGCCTGAACTTTAACACGCCCTCTGTTCCCTTTACACGGGGTCTCTGCTTCACGTCAAGGTCTCCAAGTAGCCTGGGCTGGCTGCCCATGAATCTCCACCTAGCTTCCTATCTCTACCTCTCAGCTTTATATCACCGGAACTGAAAGAATGCACCCTCGTGCCTGGCTTTTTATCCAGCTTCTGAGGATTAAACCCAGTTGGGTTTAAAACTTGCAAACCAGGGCTTTATCCATTGAGCCAAGCCCCACTTGCCAACCTTAAGTCTGAGCTTGGTTCAACCCAGGGATACAAGTTGGATATTTCAAATGATCTGATCACCAACACAAAAGAGTTAAGAAGGGAAAAAGTTGGCATGAATTGAACC
>NW_008345448.1:0-436 GCF_000622305.1 Nannospalax galili
CTAATAGCAAATGGTCACCTGAATTTGAAAGGTATTATAATAATAAAAAAAAATTATATATAAAATTAAAATAACAAACTATTTCCAGGATAGAAGGCATAATGAAATTCATTTCAAATAAAGTTATTAAAGGCCTGAACAGGTTTATGGAGATACAGTATTGTTAGTTTTCAGTCCACTCCTGGCTTGTACTGCACACTGGATTAGAGATTTGGATTAAATGGATGCAGACAAGAATTGGGTTACCTATGGCTACCCAAAGATGTCTTTTATGTTTCTCTGAATTATGCAAATGTTACCTTTGCCACATTTTTGCCCATAACAAGAATGATTTGTCTCAAGAAAAACTTTTTTCTACCTCCTTGAACCAGATGTATGCAATCTAGAAAAACAGTTCTGGTGAAGCTTTATCTGAATTCTGATCAGTTTACTTCCT
>NW_008345449.1:0-2051 GCF_000622305.1 Nannospalax galili
AAAAACAGTTACATACCACACACTCATATACACATGCCCATAGATTCACACTCTACGCACGTGCATAATTACATGCACAGTGCATGTCTACACATTACCCACAGCCACACTCACTCATGCTTAAGCAGGCACTTATCCCACACACTCGAGCACCCACATACAAGTGGACATTAGCATACCCTGATTTTTAGTGGAGAAGAAATTTGTTTGGAGGACTAAGTGGGCCAAAAACTAAGGGGTCCTACCCAGCCAAGAAGGGACAAGAGGGAGTAGGGACTGTGGCAGGCCTAAGAGCTTTGCTGTGGGTCAAGTTGGTTGTAGCTGGCCATGGAAGGCAGTGTGGGGGTGGCCGTGTTGGGGCAGGGGGCTGTGACCCCCCCCAATGTGACCTGCTCTCTGTGGAAGTGGCCATGTGAAAAGACTTCTCCAGGAAGCTGCTCTAGAGAGGTTGGCTGGGGCAGTCTCTGTGTCTTACCTCTCAGGCCTGGAGTCTGACCCTGCAGGGCCTAGAACAGCAGCAGTGGAACGAGGAAGGAGCTTGTGGGCAGCTTTAGTGTCAACTGACACACCTGGGTTAAAGGAGATTCAACTGGGGAATTGCCTCCATTGGAGTGGCCTGTGGCCATGTCTGAGGGGCATCTTAGTGATGTGGGAGGCCCACTGGGCGGTGCCACCCCTAGGCAGGTGGGCCTGTGTTGTGTAAGAAAGCAAGTTGAGCAGGGGCCAGGGGAGTGCGGGGGTCTCTCCCTCTCTTTGCGGGTCGTTGGCCACCGGCCCATGAGGGCAGGGGGAGCAGAAGCGACGAACGGGGTCAGGATGGCCAGTGAGCACTGACGGAAGAAAGCCCTTCCGGGGACACTGGTCCCAGGTTCAGTGAAACAGCAGTGATACAGCTCCAGACACAGTGAAAACAGCTCCGTTTATTCAGTGGGAGAACTAGAGAAGTTATAGTGTGGAGGCAGTAGCCAAAGCCTCAGCTGATAGGTGCTCATAGTATGCTTTATTTACATGTGGCAGTGGGCTCCTATAGTCCGACTATCAGGCAATGCCTGATTATCATATAGAAAAAACCTGGGGGTAGTTTTTACTCCAGGTAACTATGCCAAAGGTCATGTTCCAAATAAGGTCAGGCATCCATGCTTGGTGGCACTTTCCAGGTAAGCCAGGAAGAAAGCAGGAGGCCCCCTGATGAGAAGGGGAGTCCTTCCATTTGGTACAGAGCCCCTTAGGGCTATCTGGACATGGAGAACTACAACCCTAACAGCAGGGTTTCCCAACACCTAACCATAGGTGACCTGGGAGATGTAAGACAAATAAACCCCTTCCTCCCTAAGTTGGTAGTGGTCAGAGCGTTTTGTCACAGCAATGGAGAGACAAACTAGGACAGCTCCTGAAGTGAGGCCTGGGGGTTAGGGAAAGTCCTCATTGGAGAGTCTAGAAACTGTGGTGGTTAGTGGGGGATACACCCTACATGTATGGGTTTGGGTGCTTCCCCCGAGAACCCAAAATTCAGCATCCCTAGAGACTTTTCAAAGCTATGGGTAAATTAAGTCCCCTGGGATCACATGCTGCTGGGCTGTAGGTGACCAGTGTCTAAGGTGCAGGTCCAAACCACATGGCATTACTGAGATCAGGCTGTGGGCTCTATGAGCTCTGCCCTAGCTGCCCATGCTTTTGGACTTTGGCACACATACAACTGGGCAGTTGTACCTGGGAGATGGACTCAGGTGAGTAGTGAGGATTCACAGGACTCACATGAGTAGTGGAGGCCAGGTCTGCCACAGTCCAGAGGTCTGCAAGCGGCCTGCCAGGCAGAGGTGCCTGGGGAAAAGCTGGTCCAGCTGGGTACTGAGGAAGACAAGCACAGCAGGGGGCTTGCTGGACTGGCAGTAAGTGTTTGCTCAGACTGTGCCTTCACCCAGTAGGGCCACCCCAAAACGGGAGGAACTCAAGTCGCCAACCAGCCCTATCACTCGTCCCCTTCCATGCCAAACATCTCACCAACTCAGGGAGCAGTAGGAAAGGGCAAGGAAGAAACTTGGGGTTCCCTT
>NW_008345449.1:2072-2363 GCF_000622305.1 Nannospalax galili
CTGAACACGGGATGACAAGCTCAGAGCTCACCTGGGAACCTGTAACAGCAGAGAGCTACCAGCCGAGCAGAGCACGTCAATCCTTCCAGTGAGCCCTACGCCACTGGACACCCTCCCGATACATGACCAGAGCCCTTGCTGTGGAGACCTGGTCATTCTAAGCAGCATGATCGTGGATTCCTTGCTTCAGTGAGTGAAGCAAACTGTCATTCGCACACACTCTTTGAGGCCGAGATCTGCAGTAAAAATCAAAGGTGACTAGGCGTGGCAGTGCAAGCCTGTGACCCAGAA
>NW_008345450.1:0-1332 GCF_000622305.1 Nannospalax galili
ACATCACATCACACTAGTTTAGTTGTAAATCAGGTCAAGAATATGCGGAACAACCAAACCTCACCCGCACCCAAATGTTCCTGCCCACGCCAGGGGTCCCTCTGAGGCCCTCTGTCTAAGTCCTTTTATTACCATAGCAGGTACACTTCTATGACATCACCCAAATCGGAACTCACTGTAATCAGGAATCAAAGAGGTCATCCAGGCCCTCAGGTTCCTCCACTCCTGTTGGATTTTTGCTCACAGCATACATGGTCCTCAGAGATGCTTCAGGGAAGTGGGCAGAGGCTTGTTTCAGACACACTCACCTGGGGACCACTTTAAGTCCAGTCCTCTTTCTCCTGTGAGGGACCTTCATCCCTGGGACCGGGTGCACAGGAAGTGAGTCTCCTATCATAGCTGCAGTGTCCGAGTATCAAACACTGCATATCATTTATTCTGCTCGTTTTCCATCAGGGTTTCCTATTCACTATGCCTGCGGGGTGCCATGTTCTGCTCCTGGGGTTAAAGATTTGTTTACCAGCTGTCCCCTAAACGCCATTATACCCGATGATTGAGTTGTGGTGTGGCCCTGTAACACTGTACTTGCCTAGCATATCACAGGCCTGAAATTCATCACACGACACCAGAAATGGAGACCGAGTGAAAGATGATTAGGTACATTAATAGATACATAGACAAATGGATGGATGGATGAATGGATATATGGATGGAAGATAGGTCATAGAGGTGATAAATAGAAAGTTAGATCGATGTCAGATGGTTACATGATGCTTAAATGGATGCCTGATGATATAGGTGATAGATGGTAGATCGATACATAGATAGATAGATAGATAGATAGATAGATAGATAGAATGAGAGATAGATAGATGGATGATGGATGGATGGATTAATGAATGGATAGATAGAAAGAAAGAAAAGGTACGTACATAGGTACTCGATAGACTGTAGACCATTGTTACTAAGTAGACAGATGACAGATGATAGAGAAATATTTAGTTGGTGCAAGGGTAGGTAGGTGACAGAGAGGATAAAGTTTTCATGTCAGAATATCATGTACAGACCGACTTAACAGTGGATCTTCTTCCACAGCCGCACAGGTGCTCCTAAATCCTCCCTCCCTGGAATCTGGCATCTTCCTGTGTCCTTACATGACTGTCCGTGGTGCAGCCATCCCTCTCGTCCCCATCCTTTTGACCTCTGACAGTGACTCTGCCATGTAAGTAGATGAGAGGTACCTCAAGGGTCAGATTGTTGCCTCCATGTTCATCTCCATCTAGGTCCTTATCTCCAACTACATCACACTAGTTTAGTTGTAAATCAGGTCAA
>NW_008345451.1:0-542 GCF_000622305.1 Nannospalax galili
AACCTATGTAGGGTGAACTATGTCATTTGAATACATAGAGTAGAGAGAGAAGAACAGAACAGCATACTGAGTAGTGACTATCTTTGTTCAGATATCTTTGTGTGTTCTACATCATAAAAGTAGGACTGATCATCAACAAATTTAAACCCCGTCCCCTGTCTGCACCTCCATATCCCCCCGGATTTCATGCATTCTGTAATATATTTTAAAGCCTATATACATAAAAAGGAAATGTTTTGAAATGTCACACTGTGCCTCATAAATATGTACAATTATTATGAGCTAATTATAAAATAAAAGTACTCCATCCAATTTCTAAGTATGTGAAACACAAATTTATCAGACCTGAAGAAACAAAAGTATAAAAATAGATAAAAGAAAAGGAAGGCTGAGGATTTTCAAAGTGTGATGTTCTCCAGTGTGCAATATTTAATACTGATATAAGTAATAATGTGGTTCAAGCATAAACCTTTACATAATTGTAAACATTTATAAAGTACTGGTGGTCTCAAAAAATCCTGTGTTTTGTCATAATTTATGGA
>NW_008345451.1:1868-3846 GCF_000622305.1 Nannospalax galili
AGATAGATAGATAGATAGATGATAGATGATGATGATAGATGATAGATAGATAGATGATAGATAGATGGATGGTAGATGGTAGATAGTAGATAGATAGATGATAGGTAGATAGATAATAGATGGTAGATAATAGGTAGATAGTAGACAGATGATAGATAGATGATAGATAGATGGATGGTAGATGGTAGAAAGTAGATAGATAGATGATAGATAGATAGATGATAGATAGATGATGATAGATAGACAGATAGATAGATAGATGATAGATAGATAGATGATAGATAGATAAATAGATAGGTAGATGATGATAGATAGACAGACAGACAGACAGATAGATAGATGATAGATAGATAGGTAGATAAATAGATAGGTGATAAATAAATGAGGACTTAAAGTGAGCTAATAATTCTAACAGATTTTGCTTAAGGGGTTAATTTAAAGAATGTGAACATGCTTGTACATGTGATATAGATTTACTCATATTTTACAACGGTATAATTTGGTCATTAAAAGTCACTGAGGCATCTTAGTTTAACTTACATGTCAATTGACTTAGTGAATTTAGTCAAGAATTTAAATTTTGTGGAGATATAGAAAGTTAAGAGTCAGGATGACTTAGTGAAACTTGCATGAGATCATTTTATGAATATTAATATTTTTGACAGGAAATCTTAGCTTAATATAGTGATCCTAGTTACATTTACTATCTTCTGGGGTTCATAAGAACAAAGTTCTAAGTATGTATAATCTTTCCTCAATAAACATGAAGAAATATTTATACCTAACATGTTTTCCAGTGATATTACGTAGTTATATATCCAATATACCTGAAGAAAACTCCATTTAGTTCACTACTATGGTAAGGGTCATACTGGGATGTTTAAACACAGTTGAAACTTCTCATTACATTGAAGAAAAGAAGAAAATGATAGAATGGAGAGAGAGAGAGAGAGAGAGAGAGAGAGAGAGAGAGAGAGAGAGAGAGTTTCAATTAACGTTTGTGGAAAATGTTCTTAAATTTGTTGTTTTCTCTCAAGGTCTCCAAGAGACAGAAGTTACATCATAAGAGTATTTGATTTTAATTCCTTCATCTGAAGCCCTTGTAGGAATACAACAATCTTTCTCTCTAGATTATGATGCCATAGGGATTGGCAGCAGAGATAAGACAGTTTGCATCTCCCTCATATAAAGTCTCCAGAGGAAAAAGAGTGTTGCATTTACCCCACAAGTTTGTCTGCAGGCCTGAGCAAATATTGGCAATGTTGTTCATGTAAGATGACTAGAATATGCTACACTTTTAACATTTTTTCAAGGGAAGACCATTTTGAGGAAATTTTGCATCACGGGAGGCATTTTTCATTGCTATTGAGAGAACGGACCTGGCATTCTGGACCGAGTTCTGTTGGCAGGGTCTGGTTTGATTGTGTGCAGGAAGTGGGATAAAATGGGCCTGGAGAGTTTTCAGGAATATTTATTGCTTATATTCTGTGTGAAATAAAGTATATCTTCTGTGGAAGCATAATAAAGAAACCTTGATCTAAGTAAGAGTTTAAAGCATGGAAAAGCAAATTGAGTCCTAAGGGAACTAAATTAGAATAAATTACAAGGAGGAGCATTAGATGAAATACTGCCAGGATTCAAAGATAATACAGACTGTTTAATCAGAAAGTAATTTATATTAGGAGAAAAGGGAGCATTGCATCTACCTTGCATAATAGTTTCATGGACTCAGACAGAATAAACATGAGATTCTATGATAATAAATGGAACAAGCCAGCAGTAATTAACTATGGGGTTTTATGACTTTTTCCTTCCTGTCAAAAATATTCTGAGAACATTCTTAATATTCATTACTAGATGAAATCATTGAGATTTCAGCTGTATTTGACACAATTCACAGGTAATTTCCCATAACAGAATAACCCAAGACAGATTATAAATTATGCTGAGATTTAGAAACCCAGAAAGAGAGAAAGAA
>NW_008345451.1:4698-4938 GCF_000622305.1 Nannospalax galili
TAAATGAACGAGTTTTGTTACCACCTACCCTGTGCACTAAATTTAACATGGATAGTCAGAACCTCCCTGAGGCAATCACAACATTCATTATACTCATCTGAATCTTTAAAATTTGAAACTATCTTAAATTAGCTACTTAAATTAAAAACTAGTCAGAACAATTAGAAAAAAATGTGAAAATGTGGTTACATAAATTAAAATGCTGAAAACTCTGTAATGCAGATCAAAGCTTGAGATATA
>NW_008345452.1:0-2884 GCF_000622305.1 Nannospalax galili
ATGGATGGATGGATGGATGGATGGATGGATAGAGGATAGAGACCTACACATAGACATATACATAGATGAAGAAAGAGAGGATATAGAGAGATTTATTGTGCCATGTGTGATATGAGAGTTAAGATTAGAGTAAAAGGGGGCTGGAGAGATGGCTCAGTGGTTAAGAACACTGACTGTTCTTGCAAAAGACCTGGGTTCGAACCCAGAATCCACATGGCAGCTAACAACTGTTCATAATCCCAGTTCCAGGGGATCCAACAGTCTCTTCTGTTCTCCGAGGGCATTGCACAACATGAGTGCACTTACCTACATGCAGGCAGTACATGCATAAACATAAAATAAAAATAATACTTTTTTTTAAAGATTAGAATAAAAGAACTTGTGCTTACCTCAACCAGGTTACCAAGGAAAGAAGGATTATTTGGTAAATTGAAACCACTGTACCTTGTGAACTTATTGCTATTTGATAAATTTTGACATGGTGGAAAGACACAAGTATGACATAGTGCACTCATGGCTTTGTTGGTCCATCCCTCCCAGAGCAAACCTCCTGCCTAACATGTACAGAACTGAGTTGTTAGGCTTATAATATATAAAAAGAGCACGTGTATGCCAATATGGCCACAAAGAATATGTATGGTGACAGAGCTGTACTAAACTAATGAAATGGTTCTAGATAATAAATTAGAATCCTTGAAATGAATGAAGGGAACCAGAAATAGCAAACGAGATGGGTTGAACAAGAAACAATATACATTTGTTTTCCTTTCTTCCTTTACCTTCTTTAAAATACATGGTATTTTATAAAGTAGCATTGTAACAGTGAACATTCCTTCGGGAGCTTTCCATAGCAAAGTTCTTTTCACTGCCTCTGCCTTTGCCCTTCTGCGGTTACTCTTTAGAGTAGATTATGTGTCCTCCATTTTGCCCAGCATGCTGAATTCTAGAGGAGCCACATTAAGATGTCAACTACTAAATTATCTTCTTTACATTTACAGAATATCTAATGACCTTTAGACAGCATCAGAATTGGTAATACCCTTCTTTACTCTTTAACTGCCTATACCACCAATGCAGAGCATGTAAATTGATGTGAGGTTTAACTTGACAAGTACAATGTCTCTAAAAAGAACTATAAGAACTTCTCCAGGAGGTTGCTATCCATTAGATGATCTGGCTAGAGAAGAAGGAAAAGGACAGTTGTCCTGGGTAGCAAGGTATGTTGTCTTCCTGTCCTCCTTTCCCTCCCTGTGAAACCCTTTGTGTCCCTTGTATCCCAGCATCTAACCAAGATGGAGATTTGAGGACAATTACCACCTCCACTTTTCAAAGTGCCAGCCCTGAATAAACTTGATGCCTTCCTAACAACTCTGATCTCTTGAATATTGACATTTAAGCTGCACCAGCCTAGAATTTAGTCTGATAGCAATATTTATGTCTATTCTAGCAGAAATCATAACATATATATAATGTATTGTGTATAAAATTAATTGTACCAAAATGGGAATAGAGAATCGATTTTTATAGCTTTCTGGAATTAATATTTAATATTCTGGTGAATATTAAATCTAAAGTAGTTTCTGATAAGATATAAATGATTGCTCTTGGTTGCCTAACCAGAACTAGATATTAAGATTCTATGGCTGAAGATGTCATACACTTTGGTACCAGGACACAGAGAAAGCATGCTGGAACTGAGCTGGAAGCTTCCTCTCTGCCGCCTAACTTTCATTGACCCAGAAAGTACTATATAGGCAGCTGGAGGAGAAAAGTCATCAATAGTCTTACCCAGTTGTAAACCTGACAAGCTACAATACCAACCTTTCAGGCAAGATATGCCAGCAGATGCAGTGGTGGCATGACGACTTCCTCACTGTATTTGAGGCCTCAGGAAGAACTCATACCTGGTGCTGTGGACCTGGCAAAGGCCCATGACTAGGGAGGTCATAGGTCCTAGGGGTGAACCTACTGCTTTTGTTTTACTAAATGGATATGTTGCCAAACTGCCTCCTAAATATTTATATTTACACCCACAGACTAGTGCAACTCTCAGAGGCCAGAAGCTTTTTTGGTTAATGCAGAGACTCATGGCTGCCCAAAGTGATGAGAATAAATGACTGTTGAGTGCTCAGTCCTAAACAAGACATTCATATCACTTCCTCCAAGACTCAGGTAACATCCTGGAAGAAGGGGCAGGAAAAATGTAAAAGCTGAATAATGAGGATGAGGGCTGTGAAATGCTGATTCTGGGGAGGACATAATGATGCACTCAAGAAATCACAGCAGCTGTGATTTCCTGCACAAGATCTGTACCTGGATGTGTCAACATTCACTCGTGGATGGGGGAGGGATTCATGGGGCCCAGCTGTTCCACACACAGTTATTGGCAATTGATGGCTGCTGGGGAAGGAGAAGTCACTGTATTCAGTCACATAGCCACTGTTGAATTACCCATGGCCCAGTATCCATAACTCCACCCTGTGCCCATATGGGTGGCCCTGGTTAAATTCAGTGGGGCACAAAACAAAAACAAAGCAAAAAGACATGATAGTGGGCAGGGGACATGTTCAGAGGAGGTGGGATTGGCACAGGTGGGAAGAAGTTAAGAAAAAGTGGGCTGGTGAGTGTGGTCAGGATGCATTTTATACATGTATGAAATTGTCAAGGAAGAAATTAAAATAAAAAATTTTCAAATGTGTAAATAAGGCCAATAAGATGGCTTGGAAGGTAGAGGCACTTGTCACCAGACTTAACCACCTGAATTCAATCCCTAGAAACTGTATGGTTGAAGGAGAAAGCTGACTCCTATAAGTTGTCCTCTGACCTCCACATACAGGTGACATGAAAACACACACACACACACACACACACACACACACACACA
>NW_008345452.1:3652-9173 GCF_000622305.1 Nannospalax galili
TATCTAAAAAGAAAACAACAAAGGCACATCAAGTATACAAACAGAAACCAGAAACAGACTTAAACTCAACAAAGGAAGGCTTGAGTCTCACATCAGAATCAGAAACAACAAAAGAAATCCACATGCCAAAATCACAATGAAAAATAATAATATGAAAAACCCAAATAATATATCGCCACCAAATGCCAACAGCCCTATAGAGGAGTTCTACAATGAGAAGCCTCTAGAGATAACTCAGGGGGGGTTAATCAGAATTTAAAAGAACAATTATAAACATGATCAAAGAATTCAACGAATTTAAAGAACACACACACACACACAAACACACACACACAAATCAAAGAACTAAAAGAAGATAGGGATAAACTTCTGATTGACTTCACAAAAAAGTTAGAAATATTGAAAAAAAACTCAGGCTGAAAAGAAGAAGGAAGTGAAACACTCAATAAATCAATTAGAAACAACAGGAGAAAGCCTCACCAATAGAATGAATGAAATGGAGAACAGAATATCAAGATTGGATGATAAAGTTGATTAATTGGACCACTCAAGCAAAGATTATGAAAAATTTAAGAAAACACAAAAATGGAATATGCAGCAAATGTGTGACTCCATGAAAGAAACCAAATTTATGCATCATAGGCATAAAAGAAGAAGAATCTCAGGACCAGGGTGTGGACCAGATTGCCAACAGGACTGTAGAAGAAAATTTCCCCAAATTAAAGAAAGACATGCCCATACCAATACAAGAAGCACATAGAACACCAAATAGACAGCACCAGAAAAGAAACTCTCCATAGCAAATAATAGAACACTAAACATACAGAATAAAGAGAAAATACTGAAAGCTACAAAAGAAAAATAAGTCACATATAAAGGAAAACCCACCAGGATTACAACTGACTTTTCAGTGGAAACTGTGAAAGCCAGAAAATCCTGGACCAAGTATTCCCAGTTCTAAATGACCATAGATGCCAGCCCAGAATACTTTACCCAGCAAAATTGTCTATTATAATTGAAGGGGAAAGAAAAATCTTCCATGACATAAATAGGCTGAAAGAATTCATCTCCACAAAACCAGTGCTTCAGAGAATTCTTGAAGCAATACAAAGAGCTGAAGAAAAGAATAACTATCCAAGGGACAAGAGAAAGAAATAAAATGAAGATATAATGGTGGAAACACACATAACAAGAATGCAAACAAATTAAAATGATGGGAACCAAATATACATCTTTCAATAATAACTTTAAATATCAAGGGACTGAACTCCCTAGTCAAAAGACACAAGCTAGTTGAATGGATTAAGAAACAAAATCCATCTTTTTGTTGACTGAAAGAAACCCATCTCAACTTCAAGGATAGGCACTACCTTAAGTTGAAAGAATGGAAAAAATATTCCAAGAAAATGACACTAAGAAACAAGCAGGGGTTGTAATTCTAATATCTGACAAACTAGACTTCAAACTAACACTAATCAGAATAGATAAAGAGGGCCATTTCATTCTAATCAAAAGAACAATTGACCAAGAAGATATTACAATTATGAACATATATGCACCAAACTCTGGTGCACCCAACTTCATTAAAACAGTACTACAGGACTTTAAGACACAGATTAATCCCAGCTCACTAATTGTAGGTGACTTCAATAACTCACTGTCTCCATTAGACAGGTCAACCAAACAAAAACTAAACAGAGGGACATCTGAATTAAACAATACCATACATCAAATTGACCTAACAGACATCTACCAAATATTCAACCCAAGCACCAAAGAATATAGTTTCTATTCAGCACCCCATAGAACTTTCTCCAAAATCAACCACATACTGGGGTACAAAACAAGCCTCAACAGATATGAAAAAATTGAAATAATTCCTTGCATTCTATCAGACCACAGAGAAATAAGGCTTAAAATCAACAGCTGAAGAAGCCCTAATAATTACATGAACTCATGGAGATTAAACAACACACTCTGAAAGATGAATGGGTCAGGGAGAAATAAAAATAAATAAATAAATAAACAAATAAATAAATAAATAAAAAGAAACAAATAAAACTATTCCTGGAACTAAACAAAAAGGACAATGCCACAACAAAACCACTGGAACACATTAAAGGTAACCCTAAGAGGGAAGTTTATACCTCTAAGTGCCTTTATTAAAAAATTAGGAGCACAAATAAATGACTTAACATTGCAACTCAAGACTCCTGAAAGGCAACAAGAAATGAAACCCAAGCCCAGGAGACAAGAAGAAACAACAAAAATCAGAGCAGAAATGAATGAAATAGAAACAAAGAAAACAATATAAAGAATCAATGAATCCAACAGCTGGTCACAAGATAAACAGACCCTTAGCCCAGTTAACCAAAAGAAAGAAAGAGCAACTCCAAATCAACAAAATCAGAGATGAAAGGAGAAACATCACAACAGACAACACAAAAGATCCAGAACATTATAAAGGAATACTTTAAAAACCTAAAAGAAATGGATGTGTATCTAAAATTATGGGAATCACCAAAGTTAAACCAAGAAATGATCAACAGCTTAAACAGACCCATAACATATAAGGAATTTGAAACAGTAATACAAAACCTCCCAGCTGAAAAAAGCCCAAGCCCAGATGGATTCACAGCATAATTCTACCAAACGTTTAAAGAAGATCTACATCCAATACTACTTAAATTGTTCAAAAGTCTAGAAACAGAGGGAGAACTCTCAAATTCCTTCTATGAAGCCAGTAGCACTCTAATACCAAAACCAGGTAAAAATACAACCAAAAGAGAAAAACTATAGACCCATATCCTTAATGAACATAGATGCAAAAATTCTCAACAAAATACTTGCAAACCACATACAGGCACACATCAGAAGATCATCCACCATGATCTAGTCAGCTTTATTCCAGACATGCAGGGATGGTTCAAAATACATAAATCATTAAGTGTCATAAATCATACAAATGGACTCAAAGACAAAAACTGCATCATTATGTCAATAGAGGCAGAGAAGGCCTTTGACAAAATTCAACAAGCATTTATGATAAAAGTCTTAGAAGGAATTGGACTGGAGGGAACATACCTCAACATAATTAAAGCTATATACAACAAACCCATAGCTGAAAGCATTCTAAATGTAGAAAAACTGGAAACATTCCCATTAAAATGAAACACCAGACAAGGCTGTCCAATATCTGCACTCCTTTTCAATATAGTACTTGAAACTCTTGCAAGAGTATTAAGACAAGAGAAGGAAATTAAAAGAGTACTAATTGGAAAAGGAGAGGTCAAATTTTCCCTTTTGCAGTAGATATGATACTATACCTAAGAGATGCCGAAAAACTCCACCAGAAAACTCCTAGAAATGATTAATACTTTCAGTAAAGTGGCAGGTTATAAAATTAATCTACAAAAATCAGTAGCCTTTCTATATACCAATAACCAGCAATTGGCAAAAGAACACATAGAAACCCTCCCATTTACAATAGTCTCCAAAAAAAAATATCTTGGAATAAACCTGACCAAAGGCATGGAAGACCCCTACAATAAAAAATTTAAATCTTTAAAGAAAGAAATTGAAGAAGACACCAGAAGATGGAAGGACCTCCCATGCTCATGGATTGGAAGAATTAGTATTGTGAAAATGACCACTCTACCAAAAGCCATTTATAGATTCAATGCAATGCCAATCAAAATTGCTATGACATTCTTCACAGAATTAGAAAAAAAATCCTAAAATTTCTATGTAAACACAAAAGATCCTGAATAGCCAAAGCAATCCTGAGCACAAAGAACACTACTGGGGTGATTACTATGCCAGATTTTAAACTATATTACAGAGCTATAGTCATAAAAACAGCATGGAACTGGCACAAAAATAAACCTGTAGATCAGTGGAACATAACTGAAGACCCACACATGAGTAAATACGGTTTCAGCCACTTGATATTTGAGAAAGGGACCAAGAACACACAATGGAGGAAAGACAGCAAAAGGTGTGGGCAAAACTGGGTCTCCACCTGTAGAAGAATGAAACTAGACCCTCATCTTTCACCTTGAACAAAAGACAAGTCCAAATGGATCAAAGACCTCAATATGAAACCTGAAACTCTGAAACTGTTAGAAGAAAACATTGGCAATAACCTACAAGATGTAGGTGTAAGGAAAGGACTTCCTAATTGGACATCAATTGGACATCAGGAATTAAGATCAACAATCAACAAATGGGACCTCATTAAACTAAAAAGTTTCTGTACAACAAAAGAAACAACGAAGGAAGTGAAGGGAAAACCCACAGAGTGGGAGATAATCTTTACCAGCTATACATCTGGCAGAGTTTTAACATCCAGAATATATAAAGAGCTCAAAAAACAAAGTATCAAGAAAGCAAGTAACACAATTAAAAGACGGACTAAGGATCTGCACAGAGAGTTCTCAAAAGAAGAAATAAAGATGACTAAGAAGCATCTTAAAAGGTGTTCAACATCGTTAGTAATTAGGGAAATGCAAATTAAAACCACCTTAAAAATTTCATCTTTCTACAATGAAACTTTTAAATCATTAAAGAAAGAGATTGAGGAGGACACCAGGAGATGGAAGGACCTCCCATGCTCACCATGCTCATGGATTGGAAGAATTAATATTGTGAAAATGACCATCCTACCAAAAGCAATATATATATTCCAATCAAAATCCCCATGACATACTTCACAGAACTAGAAAAAAAAATCCTTAAATTCATATAGAAGAATGAAAGACCCCAGATAGCAAAAGCAACCCTGAGCACAAAGAACAATGCTGGGGGGATTACTATACCAGATCTCAAAGTACACTATAGATCTATAGTCATAAAAACAGCATGGTACTGGCACAAATATAGACACATAGATCAATGCAACATCAATAAAGACCCAAACCTGAGTACATGCAATTTCAACCACCTGATACTTGTCAAAGGTGCCGAGAACACACAATGGAGGAAAGACAGCATCTTCAACAAATGGTGCTGGCAAAACTGGATCATCATCTGTAGAAGAATTAAACTAGATCCTTATCTTTCATCTTGTACAAAAGTCAACTCCAAATGGATCAAAGACCTCAACGTGAAACTGAAAACCATGAAACTATTAGAAGAAAATATTGGCAGTAACATACAAGATATAGGTATAGGACTAAAAAGCTTCTATACAGGAAAAGAAAAAATCAAAAATGTGAAGAGAAAACCCACAGGATGGGAAAAAATCTTCACCATTGATACATCTGACAGAAGTTTAACATCCAGAATATATAACGAACTTACAAAACAGAATCAAGACAGGAAGTAACCAATTAAAAGATAGGCTAAGGAGCTGAACAGAGAGTTCTCAAAAGAAGGAGTAAAGATGGCTAAGAAGCATCTTAAAAGATGTTCAACATCACTAGTAATGAGGGAAATGAAAATTAAAACCATTTTAAGATTTCATCTTACCCCAGTCAGACTAAGATCAAGAGAACAAATGATACCAAATGTTGGAAAGGAT
>NW_008345452.1:9255-11371 GCF_000622305.1 Nannospalax galili
ATATGACCCGGTTATACCACTCCTTGGCATATACCCAAAGGACTCATCCTGTTGTAGAGACACTTATACAACCATGTTTGTTGCTGCTCTTTTCAGAATAGCTAAGAGATGGCAGCAACCTAAGTGCCCCTCAACGGACGAGCGGTTAACAAAAACGTTGTATATTTACACAATGGAGTTCTATTCAGCAGTAAAGAAAGATGAAATAATGAAATTTGCAGGTAAATGGATGGATCTAGAAAACATTATATTAAGTGAAGTAACACAGACTCAGAAAAACAAATGATGTATGTTCTCCCTCATGTGTGAATCTAGCACCAAATCCTTATATGTGAGTATATATCCAGACATAAGTACAGGAACCAGAATAATGAAAAGGAATCAAGGAGAGAAAGGGAAAGAAGGAACCTGAGCGAGAAGAAAGGTAGGAGACAGGTATTACTAAGGGGGAAATGGATTTAAATGGGGTTATTTAAGTGAGAGGGGGAGGGAGGGTTATACAAGGAACTTTGGGGATAAAAGGACAGAAGGAGCTCAAGAGAGGTGGGACCACAGGAACTGGCATTATCAAGGAAGAAATGGGGAAAATGGGGACACTCTAAATAGGGAAGCCATGGGCGGAAGTGTTAGACAGGGAGAAAGAGGAGGGATAAATAATGCCTAGCTAGTTTTAAAAAGCCAGAGGGAATCATATTAGTCCAACAACCTAAGGACAAATTACACATACAATACCTCCACATAAGTCCAAGTATACAGATAAAGGCTACATAGCAAGAAACAGTGCCAGGCAGGAGAAACCTTCCTTTGAGTTGTTGGCTAGGGTGGTCCAAGAGACCCACAAAATTGCACAAGCTATAGCCACAGCCCTTGATTGCCTCCCAGAACTTGAGGATAAGAGCCTACTGCTGAAGACAGAATATACTTCGGACACAGAATTTGGAGCAATGGACCTGGAACCAACCTGGAAGCCACTTCCCCAGAAGGCTAGCTATCATAACTTTGGAGAGCACTATGAAGGTGCCAAGGAAAAACATCAATCAGTGGTCTAACACCAGCACCAAGACCAAATAATGACATCAAGGGCCAGCACAGCATTTGACATTGGTGCAGTAGTGGCACTTTTATCTTGGGGGCAATCAACAGCTATCTAATTGGACTAAAAGCCCACTCAATTGGAGGAACCTCAAGTGAGTAAAGCTAGTCAAATACACATGGGTGGAGAGGTCATGGAGAAAACCCCAAGGCTGCCACATCCCTAGGCTAATGTAAATTCTTACTAGGCGCAAAATATGTATCCTCGTATTTACAGACAAATATCGCATTCACCACTCATCAAAGAAGCTTCTTTTGCACCACACAGAGACTATTACCACATACCACAACTGGTCACACACAGACATTGTCTATGAAGTGCTCAGGCCTCAGTGACACATGTACAATGCAACATCTACACGTAAGGCTCGCAGAGCCCAGAACAGGGGTAAAGAGGTCACTAATGAATCTCTCAACTCTCACTGATGACGCTCCCCCATGCAGCAGAGAACTGAGAACACAAAAGGTCACAAACGGCCAAAGCCTAGAGACTAAGAGTCTGTAGAATGCTGGTCCTTGGACAGGATTCCTATATTAAACTTCACCGACCCAGGGCTCAAGGACCATTGCAGAAGAGGGGCCGGAAAGATTGTAAGAGTCAGGGGGGAGGTTCAAGGCCATATGGAAATACAGTCCTAGAAGCTCCTGCGACCATGCTCATGTGAACCTACAGCAATGGTGTCAGCATACACGAGTCCCATCAAACTCAAGCAGACAAAAACCCAGCATAGAACTGGGGAAATGGACAGCAGACCCCAAACTTAGCTGAAGAAATATTAGCAACTGATTACTGTTAGGTGAGGAAGAGCTGATCTTCCTAAAGTGATGGACTCTAGATAAGCTGAACTTACAGTGAGGAGTGTCTGGGGACACTAACTTGACACAAATCATAGAACATTTGAATTCCATTGGAGGGACTATGGAAGGGTGCCAGTGGGGACGGGGATATAAACATGAAGAAGATTGAGATGTTCTGTATGAAATACAGCAAAGTTCAATAAAAACAAAAATTTTTTAAAGTATA
>NW_008345452.1:14518-25106 GCF_000622305.1 Nannospalax galili
CAGGTCCCTTTATTAGGGCTGCACTTGAGGCCCCAGTCCTGCCTTTCCACAAAACACTTCCCAACTCTTCAGTACTACTTAGCAGTGGAAGGGTGAATGAAACACAACCTTGCTTATAATTCACTTTAATCAGCTCCTTTTCCTCCTCCGCCTCCTCCTCCTCCTCCACCTCTTCTTCCCCCTCCTCCTCCTCCTCCTCCTTCCACTCCTCCTTCTCCTCCTCACTCTGTTCCTTCCATTCTTCCCCCTCCCTCCTCTCCCTCCTCCTCCCTCTTCTCCTTATCCTCTCCCTCATCCCTCTCTCCTTACTCCTCCTTCCTCCTCTCCCTCCTCCCCTTCCTCCTTTCCCACTAGCCACCCCATCTGTCCTAGTTTGTTCTTCATTGCTGTGACAAAACACTCTGACCAACTTGTGGGAGGAAAGGGTTTATTCAGCTTACAACTCCCAGGTTGCAGTTCATCAGGGCACCCAAGGTAGGGGCTCAGGGCAGGAACCTGGAGCACAGGGCAGGAGCTGGAGCACAGGCCATGGAGGAATGCTGCTTACCGGCTTGCTCCCCTGGCCCCTGCTCAGCCTGCTTTCTTATGTAGCACAGGCCCACCTGCCCAGGGGTGGCACCACGAACAGTGTGCTGGGCTCTCCCACATCACTCATCAAGAAGATGCCCCTCAGACATGGCCACCGGCCAGTCCAATAGAGGCAATTCCCCCATTGAGGCTCCCTCAACCCAGGTGTGTCAAGTTGGCACTAAAGCTATCCAGCACACTCATCCCTCTCTCCTTACTCCTCCCTCCTCCCCTTCCCTCCTTTCCCTCCTCTACATCCCCATCTCTCCTCTCCCTCCTCTTCCCTCCTCCCCTTCTTCTTTCTCTGCTTCCTCTTCTTCTTCCTCCTCCTCCCCTCCTCTTCCTTTTCCCCTCCTCTTCCTTTTCCCCTCCTCTTCCCCTCCTCCCCTCCCATCCCCCTCCTCCCTCCTCTCTTCTCCCACCTACCAATCCTCCCCTCCCACCCCCTCCTCCTTCTCCTCCCTCTCCCTTCTCCTCCTCTTCCTCCTCCCTCTCTCCTTACTCCTCCGTCCTCCTCCCTCCTCCCCTCAGCCCCTTCTTCTTCCTCCTCCCCCTCCTCCTTCCCCTCCCTTCTCCCACCTCTCCCTCTTCCTTCCATTCCTCCTCCTCCTTCCCCTCCTCCCTCTCCTCCTCCCCCTCTGTCCAACCCCCTCCTTCCCCACTCCTCCCTTCCCTCTTGCCCCCTCCTCCTCTTCCTCCTCTTCCCTCCTCCTCCTTCATACACACACTTTCTTCTTCCTTGTCCTCCTCCTTCTTTTTCCCCCTGCTCCTTCCCCTCCTCCTCTGCCCCTTCCTCTTCCCTTCTTCCTCCCCCTCCCCTCCTCCCCTTCCTTCCCCTCTTCCATCCTCCTCTCCCCCTTTCCCCTCCTCCACCCTCCCCATCTCTCCTCTCCTTCCTCCCCCTCTGCTTTTTGTCTTCTTCTTCCTCCTCCTCCTCCTTCCCGTCCTTGCCCTCCCCTCCCCTTCCTCCTCCTCCCTCTTCCTCCTCTCACACATACAGTTTCTTCCTCTTCCTCCTCCTTCTCTTCTTCTTCCTCCTCCTCCTCCCTTCCCTCTTCTCCCTCCTCATCCTTCTCCTTCTCCTCCTCCTTTCCCTTCCCCTCCTTCTTTCCCTCCTCCCTCTACTCATTCCCCTCCTCCCCTTCCCCCTCCCTCTTCTCCTTTTCTCCTCCCCCTCCCCCTCCCAGTCCTCATCCCCCTCCCCTCCCTTCTCCTTCCCCTTCCTCCTTCCTTCTCCCCCTCCTCCTCCCTTCTTCCTCCTCCCTTCCTCCTCCCTCCCCCCCGCCTTCTTCTCCTCCCCTCCTCCCCTCCCTCCTCTCTCTCATCCCCCTTTTTACTCTTCCTTCCCCCCCTCCCCCCCTTCTCCTCCTCCCCTTCTCCTCCCCCCCCCCCCTCCCTCTCCTCCTTCCCCCTCCCTCTTCTCCTTTTCTCCTCCCCCTCCCCCTCCCTGTCCTCCTCTCCCTGTCCTTTCTGCTCTGTTCTACTCCTTCGTCACCTCACTCCCTCCTCACCACTTCTCTCTCCTCCCTTCTCCCCCCCCCCTCCCTCTCCTCCTTCCCCCTCCCTCTTCTCCTTTTCTCCTCCCCCTCCCCCTCCCAGTCCTCATCCCCCTCCCCTCCCTTCTCCTTCCCCTTCCTCCTTCCTTCTCCCCCTCCTCCTCCCTTCTTCCTCCTCCCTTCCTCCTCCCTCCACCCCGCCTTCTTCTCCTCCCCTCCTCCCCTCCCTCTTCTACCTCCTCCTCCTTTTTCCTCTTCCTCCCGCTCCTCCCCCTCCTCCTTCCTTCCCCGTCTCCCCTCTCCTCCCTCCTCCACCTCCTCCTCCCCTTCTTCCTCCTCATCTTCTTCTTCTCTTTCTTCCTCCTCTTCCTTCTTCTTCCCCTTCCCCTCCTCCTCCACCCCTCCTCGTCCTTCCCCCACCCTTTCCCCTCCTCCCCTTCCTTCCTTTGCTCCTCCTCTCTCCTGTACCTCATCCCCCTCCTCATCCCCTTCCTCCTCCGCCCTCCTCCTCTTTTTTCTTCTTCCTCTTCCTCCCCCTCCTCCCTATCCCCCTCCTCTTACACTTCCTCCTCCTTCGTCTTCCCTCCTCCTCCCTCCTCCTCTTCACTCCTCCCCCTCATTCCTCCTCCCTCCTCCCCTTCTTCCTTCCCTTCTTCTTCCTCCTTTTCCCCTCCTCCTTCTCCTCCTTCCCCTCCTCTTCCCCCTCTTCCTCCCCTGCCTCCTCCCACTCCTCCTCCTCCATCCTCGATCCTCCTCCCCCTCCTCCTCCCCTCCCCAGTCCCTCTCCCTCCTCCACCTCCTCCTCCATCTTCCCCCTTCCCCCTTATTCAACCTATGTTGTCAAATAAGCGATAAAATGTTCTAGTGAGTCTTTTCTATCATGTGTCTAATTATGCATTCACTGCTAACACTACTAGTAAATAAGCATATATTGTTTTTATTTTCTGTGCACAATACAACAGTAAGCAAACTGAACCATTAAGCCCTGTTACACATTAACAGTTTCAAAGAACATCAATTATACAATGAACACTAAGCACAGAAGTGCTTATAGATCCAGGGCATAGGGGGAAGTGGGCCACAGACCCTCACAGGGCTTTGCGGATGTACTCGGCAGGAGCCACTTTGTAATCGCTGGCACGAAACAGAGAAGCAGAATTCTCAGCCAGATAGTCAAGGAAATCATGCAGGTGGCCCGAGACTGATTCGAGGCTCTGTCTATCAAGAGACGAATGGGCCAACTTTCCTCCGCTAGTCACAAATAATCTCAGGAGGTGTGGCGCCCCATAAACCTGAGACATTGGAACATCAGGCTGAGTCAGGAGGATTTCAGCATACTGGACCTTTTCAAACTTGCAAAGGAGCTGTCTGCCGAGCATCACATTGAAATACTCTCGTATTGCTGCCACCAATTCATCAACGGCGTTCTCCTTATCATCGGCATTTCCCTGCAGTTTCTTACAAGTTGCGTACTCTCCGAGAATAGCATCCACATTCTTCTTAGCAGGGAGTTTGAATAACTGCTTCTCCTTAGTAACCAAGTCCCAGTCCATAACAAGCCACGACTTTAATTTGTCAGGTATCTTCACTTCGACTTCCTTTCCATTCTTTTCAACGGTGGTATCAGCTGGAGCTTTTTTCTTCCTAGGGCACGGGGGTACTTTGCTGGTACGTCCACGAGTTTTCTCCGTGTTGTTTCGAATCTTCTGGACAGCTCCTGGAGAGGCTTTCTTTGGAGGGCGACCTCTTGGACTCTTAGGAAGAGCAGGTTGAAGACGCTCCAGCGCCCGCCCAGTTGACTTGTTCCCCAAGGAGGCTCCAGGCATCTTTTCCCTCAGGCGTTTCTTCAGGTTGACCTCCTGATGTTGTCTCCTTCAGCACACTGCCGAAAACGAGGGCGACGATGCTTTTCAGTTCTCATTTAAACAATTTTGTTCTTTCTCTTCTGAGAGCCGTTTCCCAAATCCGGACCATCTAGAAGGATAAACTGGGAAACACCAGCAGTGCACAGTCAGTGATGGTCTGCAGCCAGGATCAGAGGCCCTGGTTCTTACAGTATAGCCAAGTTAGCTGTTCGGTAGGATGCAGGCCAGCCGTAGTTCAGTGGTGTGGCCCCTCCAATCGCCGCAGGAAAGTGAGGTATCTCGGGCAACTGATACCATCCCTACACAAACCGGTCACCATGGGGAAGCGTTTATTTTCTCAACCAATCACAGCTGTCTCGTGTGTCACTTTTAAACGGTTCTTTAGCGAAATGATTGAACCACTCCTCTGACGTCAACAGAGACAGTTCCCGGAAACACCATCTTTTCTGGTTGACACATTTCCCTTCCCCTGACCCTTTCTGCACCTGAACCACTTAGTTCCTACCCCTCAACCTTAGGTACAAAGGTGTGGAGAAGCACAAGGCCTGAGATTCCACTTGTTCCCCTCCCGGAGCCCAGGGGAAGCGAGAAAGGAGTGGTGCTTCCACCCACCCCCTTAGTTGAGGAAGAATGGCCGCTTCTCATCCTCCCTTTCTCCCCCCCCCCCATTGTACCACTTCTGAGTAGGGTAGTGAGTTCATTCCCATTCTCAGTGACAATGTAAGAATTATATGCAAATCTTCTATGAACTACGTTGTTTGCCTGCTTTACTTTAAAAAAATTTATTGAGAATTTCATACATGTATATCAGGTGTTTTGATCAAATCCACACCCACGTGAACTAAGTTTTATGTTCCAAAAAATACAAATAAATTGAAAGTAAAATAATGGGAAAATATACAAATTGCTACCGTAAGAAAGCTTAGAGTGCCAATGAATCAGACAAAACACTTTAAAACAAAAGGATTGCTGGATAAAGAACAATTTCTAATGATGAAAGGGCCAGGCCATCAGGAAAAAATAACAATCATAAAAATGTGATCGCCTAATAATGGAAAACAAAATAGATGAAGCAAAAATTGACAAATACGAGAAGGAGACATTTAAAATACTAATTGGGAAGCTGGAAAGAGGGCACAGCGCTAAGAGCATTTACAGTTCTTGCATCGGACCAGAGTTGGGTTCCCACGTTGGGTGGCTCACAACAGCCTGCAACTCCAGCTCCAGGGGATCTGACACTCCTGGCCTCCATGAGCACCTGCATTCACGTGTGCATACATACATACATAACGCAAAACAGTAAAAATAAATCTTTAGAAAATACTAATTGGAGGCTGGAGAGATGGCTCCATGGTTAAGAGCACGGGTTGTTCTTGCAGAAGATCCAGGTTCGAATCCCAGCACACACATGGCAGCTAACAACTGTCTGTAACTCCAGTCCCAGGGGATCCAACAGCATCTTCTGACCTCCACGGGCATTGCACAACACGGGTATACTTACCTACATGCAGGCAATACATGCATGCACATAAAATAAAAACAATAAAATAAAAAAAAATACAAATTGGAGAATTCAATAACCTGCTTTCAGTAATGGTTAGAACACTAGACAGAAGATGGTCAGAGAGGCAAATGTCTTGAACAACACCATGAACCAAGTAGTGCTAGTATACAACTACACAACAGTCCACCCAAAATAGCAGACTACACACTCTTCTCAAGTGGGTGTCAAACATTTTCTAAGTTTGATCATATGCTAGACAAGAAATAAGCAACTTAGAAATAAGTAACACAGCAATTTAGGAAAATAAAAATCTGTGAAAATTAAATAGCATAACAATATATAAACAAATAAATAAAAGGGGAAATTAGAAAACACTTTGAAAATACCAGGCCTGGCCAGGCTGGTGGGACATGCCTTGAATCCTAGCACTCGGGAGGCAGAGGCAGGCAGATCTCTGTAAGTTCAAGGCCAGTCTGGTCTACTTGGTGAGTTCCAGGCTAGCTGGGGCTACAGGAAAACCTTACCTCACAAAAAGAAGGAAGGAAGGAAGGAAGGAAGGAAGGAAGGAAGGAAGGAAGGAAGGAAGGAAGGAGGGAGGGAGGGAGGGAGGGAGGGAGGGAGGAAGGAAGGAAGAAGGAAGGAAGGGAGGAAATGAAGGGAGGAAGGAAGAAAGAAAGAAGAGAAAGTACCAGGTCTGGTGGTGCAGGTCTGCAATCCCAGCTACTGGAGAGACTGAAGCAGGAGAATCGAAAGTTCAAAACCTGCCTGGGATATAGTGAAAATAAAATGAAAATGAAAATGTACACACAACATACTATACCTATGAGATATTACTAAATTAGTACTTAGGGAAAATTTTTAACTATAAGTTACTATATTTAAAAATAAAGGGGGCTAGAGAGATGACTCAGTGGTTAAGAATACTTGTTGCTTTTACAGAGGACTGGAGTCCAGTTCCTGGTACCCCCATAGCATGGCTCACAACCACCTATTACTCCAGCTTCAGGGGATTAGTTACTGTTTCCTGGCTTCTGCAGGCACCTATTCTCACTGTGCACATACATACATACACACATACATACATATACATACATACAATTAAAAATGAAAAGAATTCATTAATAGCCAGGCATGATGGTGCATGCCTGTAATCCCAGCACTTGGGAGGCAGAGGTGGGCCAATCTCTGTGAGTTCAAGGCCAGCCTGGTCTAAACGGCGAGTTCCAGGGCAGCTGGGGCTACAGGGAGACCTTGTCTCAAAAAGACCAATAAATAATTATAATAATTCATTAAAAATATGAACAACAGCATGTTAATAAGTTAGATAAGTAAGGTAAAATGGAAAACACTCTAGAAAGATACAAACTACCAAGATGGACTTAAGTGTGAAGAAGCTTATGAAACTCCACTAGCTTATAAGCCAATTAGAATGATAATTTTAAAAGGGAATGTGAACAGAAGCAACTCACATTATTGAACAATGCTGCTCACAGAAGACACTGGTTATTAAATGAAAATTTTAGTGTGAGGCATGAGTTACCTCCCCTGTGACTTATTGGTCAGAAAGACCCCAGAGGCACCAAAAACAATACAAGCTATTGTCATTGCTCTTAGTTGCCTACCATAATTAGATGGTAGGACCCTATTGCTGAAAGCACCACACTTTTTAGTTGCAGAACACAGATAAATCGGAGCAGGAAACTCTGCCTTCTAGGTAACTTTCATAGTAGCAGAAGGTGCTATGCAGACTGCTGGGGGAGAAAAGTTTTCAGTGTCTTACCCAAGGCTGGAACCTCTGTGCTGTGATTCAGTTCTGCCAGGAAAGATATGCCACCGATGCAATAATGGCAAGACTATGGGAACAATGAACAGTATTGCACTGTTGGTTGCATTTGAGACTTGTTCCACAGGAGGGATTTCATGCCTGGTATTGTAAACATGCTCAAAACCCTAGCTAGAGAAGTCATAGGCCCTAGAGGAGAACCTGGTGATGTTGTTTTTCTAAATGGCCATGCTGCCAATTTGCCTTTTAGATATTTATGTTTATATCCATAGATTTGTGCTGCTCCCAACCTTGGTCAGAGAAGCTTCGCGTTGCAGTGGATAGTGGTTAATGTAGAGACACATTACTGTTCAAAGTGCTGAGAATAAGTGACCGTGAGTGTTCAACTGTAGCTAGGACATCTATAACAACACCACCTCCAAGGCTCAGGAAACACCACAGAAGAGGAGGCAGAAAGAATGTAAGAGCTAGATGCTGGGGAGGAGTGTGTGAAACGCTGTCCTCGGAACATGGCATAGCTATCGAACACAAGAATTCACAGCAGCTGTGGTTACCTATACAACACCTGCATAAGGATTGCTTACTCCTTTCACGAACATTTATGTACAAGATCAAGTTGGTAAAAAATTCCAGCACGGAGGGTCTCTTGAGGCTCCATAAGATCAAGTTAGTTAAAAATTCCAGCACGGAGGGTCTCTTGAGGCTCCATAAGATCAAGTTAGTTAAAAATTCCAGCACGGAGGGTCTCTTGAGGCTCCATAAGATCAAGTTAGTTAAAAATTCCAGCACGGAGGGTCTCTTGAGGCTCCATAAGATCAAGTTGGTAAAAAATTCCAGCACGGAGGGTCTCTTGAGGCTCCATAAGATCAAGTTAGTTAAAAATTCCAGCACGGAGGGTCTCTTGAGGCTCCAGCACTTCCTGAGGAACTAACTATTGGCAGTTGATGACTGTTGGAGGAGGGAGAGTCACTTTGTTTAGGAGTGTGGACACTGATAGATTGTCCATGCTCCAGTGGATGACCTCGCACCCATTTGGGCATGGGCAGCATTAATTGGACTCAGTGGGTTAAAAACAAACAAACAAATAAATAAACAAAAAGGAGGTCTTGAGATTGGGAGGGAGATCTGATTGGAGGGTCCGAGGGAGAGTTGGAAGGAAGAGTGAGGGGGCGGGATATGATCAAGGTACGTTGTAAACGAGTATGAAATTTTCAAAGAATAAAAACTAGTAGAAAATGTGAATAGACCCATACCTCGTAAGGAGGTTGAATCTATAATCAAAGGCCCCCCAGCAAAGAAAAGCCCAGGTCCAAAAGGCTTCACTATTAAATTCTATCAGACATTTATTGAATAATTTTAAACTCTTCTGATGAAACAGAGGGGGAGGAATTCTTGATTTATTTATTTTCTAAGGTTGTATTACGCTGATACCAAAGCCAGAAAAAGTCACTAAAAGCAAAAATAGTGCAGACCAACATCTCTTGTGAATATTGATGCCAAAAAGCTCAACAAAAGATTAGTGAATCAATCCAACAATATATAAAAAAGAATTATACGCCATGACCAAATAGGATGTATCACAAAAATGTAAGATTTATTTAACATCTGAAAATCAATTCTCAATGATATGCCATATTCATAATTAAAAATTCATAATCATCTCAATAAATACAGAAAAAGCATTTGACAAAATCCAACAGCCTTTCACAACACAGGGCAGTCAGCAAACTTGAAAGAGCAAGGAACTACTTCAGTCTGATGCATGGGGTCTGTGAGAGCCCTGTGGCTAACCTATGTGACGGGGAAAGAAAGAAACAACAGCACAGTCAGGATGCCTTCTTCCCAAAGGAAGGAAAACCATGAGACGGCTCACTTTAGCCATGTCTAGTAAACACTATACTGGAGGGTCTAGCCGGGGGAGGTAGACAAGAGAGAAAAAGCAAAGGCATCTGTCTTAAAAGAGAAGAAAGAACATTACCTCTATTCACAGATAACAGATTTCATAGAAGACTCCTAAGGAATCCACTAAAAATCTATTACTGCATAGCTAACAACTGAGTTCAGCTAGCTTATAGGATACAAGATCGATATATAAAAATCAATAGCACTTTTCTACACTTGGAATGAACAGCCCGATATGAAAGTAAGAAAACAATTCCATTTATAATACCATCAAAAGAATAAAATGCTCAGGAATAAGTTTAACCCAAAAAAAGTGCAAAATTTATATTGTACAATTATAAAACGTTGCGGAAAGAAATTAAGGAGGGTCTAAATAAATGGAAAAACATCTTATATCACGAATAAGTAGAATTAAGGCTGTTATGGTCGCTATTATCCCCAAATTGATCTCCGTGTTCAACACAATGCCTATCAGAACCCCAGCTGGCTGCTTTTTAGAAATTAACAGACTAGTTCTAAACTTCGTGTTGAGTTGCAAGAGGGCCAAAACACTGTGGAAGAAGAGTAAGGCTGTAAGACTCACGCTTCCCTCTTCACAACTCATTTTAAAGCAATAGTAATATGTCTAAAAGTAAAGTGCCGGAATACCAATAGATACTAGGTCAATGGAAGAGCTTGAGAGTCCATAAATACGTCTATACAGTGCCTGTAGTAAAGTGATTTTTGACAAGGGTTCCAGGGTCATTTAGTAAGGAAAGAATAGTCTTTCCAAGGAATTATACCAGGACACCCAGATGTCGAACTTGTAAAAGACATATTGTGCTTAGCTCACATCAGTTTATTCAAAATGGATCCAAGATCTGAACGGCGAGAGTTAAGACTATAAACTTCTTGAAGAGATTGGGCACGGTAGTGCACACCTATAATCCCAGCACTTGGGAGTTCAAGGTCAGCCTGGTCTGCACAGTGAGTTCGAGGCCAGCCAGAGCTACACAGTGAGATCCTATCTCAAAAAACATTTTTAAATTAGATTATATTAAAATAACTCTCAGAAAAAAATAGAAGAGAAAACCTTCATGAACTCCCATTTCACGATGAATTCTTAGCTACAACACTGGAAAGGATGAGCTACAAAAGAAAAACAGACCCACAGGTCTGATCAGAATTGGTATGTTTGTGCTTATACAGGATATCGTTCAAAAACACACAGAACGGGAGAAAAGATTTCCAAGTCACGTATCTGATACAGGGCTTGTATCTACAATATAGAAAGAGCTCGTGATCTGGAGCTGGAGAGACTGATTAGGGGTTAAGTGTGCTTCCTGCCCTTTCAAAGGACCTTGCTTTGTTTCTCAGCACCCACGTCAGGGGGCTCACAACCATCTGTAACTCCATCCTCAGGGAATCTTACTTCCTCTTCTGGCCTCCAGGAACACGACACACACACACACACACACACACACACACACAC
>NW_008345452.1:28822-33520 GCF_000622305.1 Nannospalax galili
TGCTTGGATGGGACATGTGCTTCCAGGGCAATAACACCATCTATAGGCATTGGACACACCTCCCCATTTCTTCTGCTTCCTTCACGGCTTCCTTTCCAACAACAGCGGGTAGCTAGAAGATGAGGGGAGATCAAAACAAGATCTAGGTGACACTGCTTGACAATGTCAAATTACAATTACAATTGGTCGTAACACATGGACTCTGTTTCCTTGCATTTAGATCGTGGAGTTCCTTTCTGTGTTTCTCTGTTTTGCTATTTTGGGCCTACACACCTGAGGGTAAGTTGTCTCCTGCTATATCAGTCTAACCTAAGATGCCTTGTTTTTTTGTTTTGTTTTTTTTATATGTTTGCGTGTATTGCCTGCATGTAGGTAAGTACACCCGTGTCGTGTCGTGCAATGCCCATGGAGGACAGAAGAGGCTGTCGGATCCCCTGGAACTGGAGTTACGGACAGTTGTTAGCTGCCATGTGGGTGCTGGGATTTGAACCAGGGTCTTCTGCAAGAACAGTCAGTGTTCTCAATTGCTGAGCCGTCTCTCCAGCCCCAAGATGCTTGCTTCTTTTTTTTTTTTTAAAGAGCATTCTGATATTGTCTCTTTCCAGGTTCTTTTAGGTGTTATTGCCTGTGGTAAATTATGTGACTTTTGTAATTCAGGCAGGCTGACTAATAGCCTACTTTAGAAGCAAAACTCAGCTTCCTGTGCTTGCTTCCTATCTGGATTATGAAATGTAATATGGGCTAACAGATTAAAGGAAAGGACCCGGTGAGATCAGGGAGACACTCAGGCAAAGGAATTTCTCCTCTTTCTATTTCATCTGGAGCAACACCAGCCCTCAGCCAGCTGGGAACTCTCAAAGCTTATATCAGGCAGAGAGTCAGGCACTTTCTCCTTAGCTATCACTTGTACAGGCTACTAGGTGAGGTGTGCTGGGGTCCCACTGCCCTCTGCATGAGACGAAGGGTCAGGTTAGCTTACATCACTCTGAATAGCAGGACCCTAAGCCATTTGGGCAGCCTTTGGGAAAAGAGAAAAAGTTCTTTCTCTTAGACTGCAGGAGCTTCTTACATTCATCTTCCCATTCAAAGATAAGGTTAGAAGGGAACTACTGTACTTTCAGAAATGAAGGCATCAGACATATCTGGGGTTTAAGCAAAACAGATGGAGACTGGGAACACAAGCATGGGTGAGCATAAACCAGTTCCACACTGGGACCTGATCCCAGAGGTCTCCTGTCTGGTCACACCAACCACCTCCTTCATAGACCAGGGCTATCTCTCTGGATGTTGCACTGAAAGATTTGAGGAGGATTAGGCAACCCTAACCCTCCACTGATCTCTTCTATTCTTGTCTTCGCTTATAGATGGGGACGGACACCGCCAAGATTTTTTTAGGTTCCCCACTGGCTGGCCTCCTGGGCAAGTTAGACCTCTAGGTGCTTTGAAAGCCTTAATCTTTTTCTCAGCCTCAGCATGAGGTTGAATACCTTCTGGGGAATGATGAGAAATGGCCTCCAGAGAAAACTCTTAATTCTTTTACCTGTGGAACCATCCCAAACTCTATAAAAACTGCAGCATGGACATTTGAACCTTAATTTTAAAATGCTTGGTGTTTTTTTCTGCTCAAGCCTCACCTAAGGCTAAACTGGAAGATTTAAAGGGGGGGACGCTCTAATGGGAGATATTGATCAGAGTATTATATTATCCTACAACTTAATCTTTTTGTAGGAGGGAGAGTACTTGTGAATTTTTTTCAGGCTGTTTGCCTCCATTTGCAGACACAAAAATTGATTGTAGGTATAAGCTTTCAAGTAGCTGGCCACCCCAAATATAGCCAAGAAGACCTGAGGTTAGACACTGGTAAAGGCAGACACCCACTCTTTCAGCTTGATTCTTCTGGATCTTGGGTATGTACTGTCATATACCCATAACCTTATAAAGTTTAGAAATATCAGAGGGTGACCTCTCAAAATCAAGTGTTCTTATGTATAGAGGTTGTATTGAGAATGTGTCACTTAGGGCTAAGCATCTTACAGACAATCAGTCTCTGCATTTGACCAGCTGTGGAACTCTGTGTTCGTCTCAATCTGTTGCAAAAAGAAGCTTCTCTGATGAGTGGTGAGAGGTACACTTGCCTGTAAATATGAGGATGCGTATTTAGAATATAGTAAGAAATACGTTGGTCTAGGGATGTGGCACAAGGAGGCTTTTCTCTAGGATCTATGACCTCTCCAACCATGTGCATTTGGCTATGTTTACAGTACTACGTGTAAGTTCCCTCCCATTGAGCAGGCCTTAATACCAGTTGGACAGCTGTTGATTACCCCCAAGATAAAAGTGCCACTACTGCACCAATAGCGACGGATGGCTGGGCCAGTTGTTGTTTATTAGGCTTTGCAGCTGGGTTGGACCATTGATTGGTTTTCTCTCCTGGCAGCTTATATGGCATCTTCAGCTCTCACCAGAGAAGTTTCCTTATGCAGCAGATAGGGATTAACACAAAAATCCACAGTTGACCAATGTGCAGAGAACAAGAGGCCGGGCAGTGCTCTGCCATGAATAGGACACCTATTTCAAAATTCTGCCTCCCAAGGCTCAAGGATCGTGGCAGAAGAGCAACTTGCCTTTACTTCTCCCTCTTGTTTCTTTCTGAACATCAGTCAAGGACTCCCCTTCATCTCTACAGCTAACAGTTACATATTTCAGGGGTTCCCAAATAGGCCTAATGAAAGGTAGAAAGATTGCAAGAGACAGAGGTGTTGGATGACCACGAGGAATCAGAGATTTCCAGACAGCTGGCCAGTTACACATCTGAACTCACAACAATGGCGACAGCATGCATAAGTCCCATGAAAGCTCAAACCAGACATAATCCCAGCATAGACATGAGGAAGTGGGTAAGAAATCCCAACCCAACCTAAGGAACTTTTAACAACTGATGGCTGCTGGGAGGGAAGAGAGACAGTCTCTTATAAGATCTGGGTAGGTTAACCAGGCTCCAGTAGAAAGACTCATATGTACGTTAAATTGGTAGGGGGCAGTGAAAGGAGGTGCACATAGAGGGGGATATATGTAGTATCACACTATATTGTATGAAAACAACAAAAATTCAATTAAATAATAATCAGGTATTCTGTTTCTTGTCAATTCCCATTCCCCATACAACACCCAGCAAATGATAAGATTCATCTTGACACATATATACAGGTTATAAGGAAGACAGATTCTTTGTGTGTAGCCACTTGTCAATGGACTCAGCAGTGGGTCTACTGTTCAGTGTAAACCACTGGGTTCAGTTTTACAGAGAAACAAATGCCTTTTATATAAGCATTATGTTGGTAAATTGCCACGTGTTGTACGAGCTCACTGAGAAGCTGAGTCAGGAGTTGGGATTTGACCTTCCCTCTTCAGATCCAAGCATGTTTGTCTCAAAGTGTCCTCCAAACTCCTTTCCTGAGTCATGATGACCCCCTAAGTCTGTGACAGGGAAGAGGACAACAAAACAATCCAAGAGTAAAGACATTATGCCCTTAAGAACAGCTAAGGGGTAAACTATTTCCAGCAAAGGTCACTATTACTTATCACATGATATAAAGATGTTTATAGTAAAATCAGCTAATGCGATGATCTATTTTGTCACAGCAACAAAAGAAAAGCAGCTGACACAAATGTCTAATGAGTACCAAGACTTATTTAACTACCCAATGAATGAATCAACAGGGCAGACCAAATTAAAACCAGAAGAAATATTGCCAGTCCATGGAAAGGATATGGAGGGTCCTCTGCCTAAAAATCCTCAGTAACTCCAGTATCACAGTTTTAATGTGTTTTCCTTAGTTGATTTCTGCTGGATGCTGTAAACCTCAATTTGATGATGTTTTGCTATGTATCTGCTACTTCTGTCTGCTACTTATGCTCACTCAAAACCAAAGGCACAGTTTTGGTAGACCCCTCTCTGTTCTGTATAAGGCAAAAAAAATGGACTATCTTGTATTTTCCATAAAGTTTACCTGGGAACTTACAAAGTCCCAATGTAAACAGAGGTAATATTAATTTATTACATTATCCTGTGCATATAGTTTGGATTCAACTTTCTTTTAATAAAGTGATATTGTCCAGCACTGTCTTCTGAGCCAAATAACTGTTATCTTCACGACTTCAGCTGTGACTGCTTATAGCACATCATCCCAACTAGGTTTATTGGCTGTTGATGCTCCTTCAAAAATAGAGGGAATAGGCAGGGGCTCCCTTACCTGAATATTCTGCCACTCCTCCAAGCCAGGTTATATACAATTCTGTCCTAATCACATGTTACCTCATGGTCTTGTGGAGGACCTAGAGTATATAGGCTGGGAAAGACTAGAGAGATAGGGCTCCACCCATGAGGCTATGGGGAAGTCATCATCCATGTGGGTGAAGACTTTCCAGTATAGCTGGTTTGGGGTCATCCACACGCCTGTCAGTAACCTTTCAACAATGCTCTGTAAGTAAGCTCCATAAACCCATTGGTTCCTCAGGGTGAACTTTGTTGGAATCAAACATTGGCCTATCACTGGAAACTTAAGGGAAGGGATTAAACATTGCTTAGGACTTAGTACCGTCAACAAAAAATATTCTCACAACAGATAACAAGCTTATTTGTTAATGTTATTATGTCTTTTGGTATTAAGAAAAAACAATAAATCAGAGAATGCTAAA
>NW_008345452.1:33677-42285 GCF_000622305.1 Nannospalax galili
ACAATAAATCAGAGAATGCTAAAATGTATATAAATGAAAATATGTCTAATAAAGAAGGATTCGTGCATCAAGATTAAGATGGCTGAATGTTTCTAGGATGGAAATGAAACCTAGAAATTTTATGCAAATTACAAATGTCTGAGTAATTTCTTAAGGTATATAAAAGATGAGACTGTGAGATGATAAATCATCGTAAAATTTCTAAGACCCGCTCGGAAGGCAGAGGCAGGTGGATCTCTGTGAGTTCAAGGCCAGCCTGGTCTACAGAGTGAGTTCCAGGCTTGCTCAAGCTACAGGGAGACCCTGTCTCCAAAGGACCCCCCCAAAATTTCTAAGATTAAAGTTCACTTAAATCTCTACTTACATCAGCAGTTGTTAATCTACTCTTGGTAACCATTAAAGGACTGACTTAAGAAACAAAATATATGCCTAATCAAGATTTATTTGAAGATATTTAACTTTCTTCAAATTTTATCTAAATATTACAGTGCAGTGAAAAGTACCAAATTGGGATAACTGACCTTTTAGGCGTTCAGTAACTGTATTGGAGGCCTCTACAAATGTGGTCGGGGGGATTAAAATTGACAATATTTTGTCCCTCGTCCTCTAAGATCAACTATGTCCTAGAGGACTGTGAGGGATCTCTCAAAATGTCTTGTAACTATGGACACCCACCACGTGGAGTCTAACCAGTCTACAAAGAGGGTTAACACAGGGAAAACGTCCCCAGTGCTTCCAAGCAAAGCTGTGGTCAACTAAGGACTTTGACTTATTCTCACATGGATGGAAAAAGTAGTAACAGAAAATCCTTCTAAGCCCAACTAACCCCTGAGGATCAGACCCTCAACTGATCTTGACAGGAAATAAATGATAGTAGTAAGTATAATTTTGGCCATGTGAATGGTCTTAAACACGCAGCAGGAAAATATAACCAAAGTCTACAATGATTGTTATGTTTATTTAACAGTTCAAGGAATCACAATCCTAAGATATTAGACTTAATATCAAATGGTATTTAGACAACTATTTCTCACTAATATTTTCCTTCTTTTATGAAGGAAAAATACTTGGGTTGGAGAGGTGGCTCAGTGGTTAAGAGCACTGACTGCTCTTGCAGAGGACCCAGGTTTGATTCCCAGCATCCACATGGTGGCTAATAGCCGTCTATAACTCCAGTTCCAGGGCAATCCAATGCCCTCTTCTGACCTCTGTGGGCATTGCATGACATGGGTGCACTGACACACGTGCAGGCAATACACTCATGCACATAAAAATTTAAAATGACCTAATAAATATTTTTAAAAATTAAAAAAGAGCCTTCAATCCCAGCACTTGGGAGGCAGAGGCAGGCGGCTCTTTGTGATTTCAAGGCCAGTCTGGTCTACATAGTGAGTTCAGGGCAGCTGGGACTACAGGGAGAACCTGTCTCAAAAACACACACACACACAAAAGAAATTAAAAAATAGGAAAATGCTGCTGAAATGTAAGACTTCAGACCTTGTTGCCCAGTTCAACACTGCAGCACCATCTGCTGCTGAGAGACACAGTCTTACAATCGTTTTAACTTAAAGTTGCTGTTAGATAAAAAGAAGACAATAAGTTTAGGTGAAGAGCAGACATGGAATTACCCCTCAGAATGAGCTTGACTATTGGGGATTGTTGGGGGGATGACCTTAAAGTGGAAAAGCCACTAGGAGAGACACAGCATCAAACCAGAAACACCATGATAGGGCCTTGAAGGGAGAGCCTTCCCTTCAAAACCTAACAGGAGCTGCATTAGGAGAGATAGGGTCCTGAATGGGGAGAGCAGGCCTTCAGCTGCATTAGGAGAGAAAGCTGCCCTGTATAGCATGATGAGAGTTGTGGTTGTTTGAGTGAGAAAAATCCTTCATACATGCATTTATTTGAACACTTGGTCCCCAGCTGGCGTGCTGTTTGGAGAGGTTATGGAACCTTTAGGATTTACAGCCTGGAAGAAGTACATCACTGGGGGCATGCTTTGAGAGTTTATAGCATCACCCCACTGCTTTCTGTATGTGGTTGAAGATGTGACCTCTCAGCTTCCTGCTCTGGCTGGATGCTGCCATGCTTCCCCCACCTACCCATTAAAGACTCTCCCTCTCAAACCAGAAGCCAAAATTAGACTCTTCCTCCTGTAAGTTTCTTCTGGTCATGGTATTTTATCACAGCAACAGAAAAATAACAAAGACAGAGGCCCTGAATGAAAGCTTTCAAATTCCACATAAAAGGGATTTTCTGACACTCACAAGTTTCTGGAAGGGGTGGGCAGGCTCCAAACCACATGATTTAGTTTGGTCTGGCCTGTGTGAGACCTGACACAAAGACCTGTACTAGATGAGACCATAATTCACTGTTGCCTCGGTCCTGGGCAGAAGAGGGGAGGGCTTGCTTTTCCCACCCTGCAGTCCTATGTGTTCTAACAGTTGCCTGTCACTTCTTTGTCTTAAGGGAGACACTGCAGGGGGATGGAAGCTGATATCTGGGAGAGACAGAAGCAGCTGGAGGGTCTGTGATCCAGCAGTTGTCCTCCAACCTCCACACAACACACATACACAGTGATATATATAGGCACTTGCACACACACACACCATGCACACAAAAATAAATAAGATAATAAAAAAGAAAATTTAAAACCTGAGTATCTATTAGTGGATGAATAAATAAACAAAATGTGTACGTACATACATACAAAAAGAAAACTATTACTCAGCCTTAAGAATGAATGTGAGAGTTGAATGATGGTATATTAGTTACTTTTCTGTTGCTGAGATCAAACACCATGGCCAAGGCAACTTACGGAAGAAAGAGTTTATTTGGACTTACAGTTGGAGGGATAAGAGTCCCTCACAGTGGGGAGGCATGGCAGCAAGAAGCAGGCATGAAGGCAGGAATCTGAGAGCTCCCATCTTTGATCACAAACATGAAGCAAAGTGAGCAAACTGGAAATGGAGCAAGGGTATGCTTAACGTAATTTAAAGCATGACATGATGTTTTAAAATATGACACGGTTCTCCATGAATATACATAATTTATGATTTTATGTGGCGATTAAAAATAAATTTAAGCCGAAAATTTTTTCAACACTTGCCCAATACAAGGGGAGGGTAAGATTTGTGTGAGATGATAAACTCTCCTCAGCACAGCAGGGAGACTTGTATGATGTTAAAGGGTCCTGCCATGACCAAGGCTGTACTCTTCAACATTTTAAATAAAAACTGCCATAGCGAAAATGAAAACCTTTTGGCACAAGGTAATGGAACTTTAAGTGTGGTCAGGCAGGACACAGATCCAATCACTCACACAAGCTTAGTTATGTGACTTAGGGCAGTCCAGTTTAAAAAAACAGACTGTTGGATGAGAAAAACATCATGACCCTATAGGAAAAACCAGCACAGCATGTGAAAAACTTGCTCAAGTTCCCTTACAGTAAAAGAAGTGCAAACTCTGAGACCTCATTTGTCCCCTCTCAGATTAAAAAAGGTAAAAGGTGTGGGACCTCAGGGAAGGCTCAGCGAGTGCAGGTATTCGCTGCCAAGCCTCACAATCCACAATTCATGGGGCCCATTGGTCGAAGGAGAGAGCCAGCACACACACACACACACACACACACACACACACACACACTATATATATATATATATATATATGCATATATATTTTTTAGGATTTTAAAAAAGAGGTATAGAGATGTGATAGACAAAGTCCTCTATGTTGTTGCTGCTGAGACTATATTAAAAGAAAATTTTTGTTTTTGAGGGCATTTTTAAAATAAAAATTAATTTATTATTTTTGGGGTTAGTGACATGGCTCAGCAGGAAAAGGCACCTGCCACCAAGCCAGCCAACCTGAGTTCAATCCCTGGGGACCCACATGGGGAAGGAGAGAACTAACTCCTCCAAGTTTTCTTCTGACTTCCACACACATGAATCAATGCAAACTTATACTACCCCACATGGAGAAATAAAAATAAATAAATAAAGTAAATAAATAAATAAATAAATAAATTTATTATTGTTGCGTATGTGTGTGCTCAGATGTGACACGGTGTATGCAGGTCAGACGATAATTTTGTGGACTATTTTTTGTGGGTCCCAGGGATTATAATCAGGTCGGGATTGCACAGCAAGGGCCTTTACCTGCTGAGCCATCTTACTGGTCCCGAAATACAGTTTTTGGAAGGAACTTTCCCAGGGTATATCAAATTTTTAAGAGCAATGACGTGGACTCAGCACTTTTGTTTTTAAGAATTTTCCAGTCTTTTAGGATGCATGCATAGTGATGATTGTCATAGCATTATTTCTAACAGCAAATACTAGCAACAATCCAAATGTTCATCAAAAGCCTATTGGTTAAATACACCTTTTTATTTCTGTATGATACAATAGTATTATGCCATTAAAAACAAAAAAAACTGCATCTACACAAACTAATACAAAAACTTCCAGGGTCTACAGTTAAGTGGTTCGGGAGGAAAGCTGCCATTTAGCTTGCAGGAAATGCTCTAAACCCTTTGCAAGTATTAATCATCTAAAATACTTATAATGATAAATATTATATTTCGTATATTTCACTCCAACTCAAATTGTGCACATAAGCACATGCACACACACACACACACATATATACACTCGCCCCTGAGGCTAGCAATTCCTTTTCGTTGTCTGAAAGGAACTCAAAAATGCCCTCAGCAGGTAACAACCACAGAAGGACGCTCCCAAGTCCAATCCTAAACGCAGGCTCTAACCCTCTCTGAAAATATCTTGCATCCAGCCTTAGCAGGTCACGTCTGCCTCCTACTTCCTTTTGAAGATGATTTAAAATTTTCTCTTGGGGCTACAGATCTCCATTTGGTTAGTGAGAAATTTCCAATGCCCCCTGATCTAATTCAATCAGGAATTGTAGCCCTAAACTCAAAGCAGAAACGAAAACCAAGAAAAGAACGCTCTCTTTTTCCTAGGAGTTGAAATTCTTAGTTAATAGTTATATAAGACTATAAGTATGTCTTCAACTAAATAGCCCTGGATTTAGAAAACCAATGTTCTCAAGACAGTATTGCTTGTTACCAATAGTTATTTTTCCCTCTTCTGCCAGGAAACTGACTAATTTTCCTACATAAAGGGGGCAGATTCAAGTGGTTTGCAAGCTATTTACAATGCAATTTTGACAAGTGTAGGCTGCTTTTGCAAAAAGCTTGGGAAGGCTTGGGCAGTCATTGTCATTTTTGAAACTCAATAACCATAACATAATCTCATTAATATGATTGCTTTTCAAATATCTAAATTACGGATTTCTGAAACCTGTGAATTTTTTTTCAAATATAAAAAGTTAGTAAGTTACAAAGCTATCTGGAAACTCTGGGCAGACCAACAAACTGAGATTCATATAAAAGACTTAGCTTGGGAAAGTATTATCATTACATTGTCCTTGAAACAGATGAGTGCACAACAGAAATGGAGTATGTGGGATGTGATAGCCATGATTTCTTTTTTACATGTATTATGTGTACGTTAACAAATGTCCTGATGGAAATAAACCAAAAAAATTTTTTTTTTTTTGCATAGGGTCTACGTAGTCCCAGGCAGCCTGGAAGTCACTATGTGGACCAGGCTGGCCTGGCTCTCACAGAGATCCACCTTCCTCTGTCTCCCTAGGGCCAGGATTAAAGGCATAAACCACCACGCCCAGCCTTAAACCAAAATTTTAACAGTGGTTATGTAATCTCTAAATTTCAGGTTTGGTTATGAGTTTTGCTTATGCATGTGTCAATTTAATCTTTTACTGTATTTCCCAAATGGCCCACAATAAGCACATAATTCTTCTATAACCCAATAAAAAGGAATATATGTTATCGAAAACAACAGAGAAATGAGTCTGTCTTGGAATCTGTCTCTTTGGAATCTTTGGTATCCTTCATTACTCTCCAACCCCTTACAAAGCCCACTCATCGTTGTTGTGGTCTTCACTGTGATTACCTTCTGGACTGTGGGCCATTGTCCTCTGCCTCTTGCCTGATGCCTTAGCTTCTGACCTGCATTTCCCTGTATGTGCCTTAGCAGCTTCGGGTTACTGAGTTTCTGCCCAGGTGACCACACGTTTCCTGGTCCCTGACTGCATCTGTCAAGGCCTTCGCCATCCTAGCTTCAGCTTCAGTGGCCTTTGCTGCTACTCAGTGTGAACGCCTGAGCTGAAGCACAGATTCGTCTCTTTTCTTTTCAATGGCTCCTGGCGTCATCAGGTTACTACAATGTTGGAGCTACAACAAAATACCAGAGGCCAAGTGGCTTGAGCAGAGGACATTTTTCTTAGCATTGTAGAGCTTAGAAGTAAGAGCTCAAGACATTGGCCAGACGGGAGAGTTGCTCCAGAAGCTTGTCCCCTTGTGTTGTATGGCACTCCTTCCTCAGTCATCTTGGACTATGCCTAGTACCGATGGCAACTGGAGCAAAATCATTCAGTAGCTGCTAAAACTGTGATAATGGGCTCTCTGCTTCCCTGGGCCTGCAGGCCTCTCTCTGGGTAAAGTCGATCACACCCTCCATGCCTTGACACCCCCAACCTCATTCACCCTCCCATCTCCCCCATCCGTCTCTCCTCCTAGCCTGGGAACTGTCCCATTCCTTGTCTTGGCACCCGGACACTGGGGCAACTACCACTGCTTTCTGATCTTTTGCATCCAGACCAACCCAGTTCATTCTGGGGTGTCCAGGAGCCCTCTGGGTCTTTCCCCGCCCTCACCTCCCTCTGTTTCCCTGGGCTTCATAACCTGCCAGCCTCTTTCCTGGTCGCTGGGGCTGACCTTTCTGCTTCCTGATCGTTTGCATTCAGATGAACCCAGTTCCTCAGTGCAGTCCCCAGGAGCCCTTGGGATATCTTCCTGCCCCCATCTCCCTTTGCATCTCTGGGTGGCACAGCCACCAGCTGCCCTAGACCAGCATCTTTTCTAGGCCCTGCTCCTACGCCAGTCCAACCCCTAAATTCCTGAGGCCAAAATCTTTCCGGGAGGGATCCAGACCTTAGGAGAATGCCTGAGAGCATAAGATCCTCATCTGACTTGGGACTCTGTGGAAACTCCTGAAGACAAAAGCAATCTGGCCACTCCAATTAACATTCTACCTGATCTAGTTTGTTTCTCCATTGCTGTGACAAGACACTCTGACCAATGCCAACTTGGGGAGGAAAAGCTTTATTTAGCTTACATCTCCCAGGTCACAGTTCATCACTGAGGGATCCTAGGGTGGGAACTCAGGGCAGGAACCTGGAGGCAGGAGCTGGAGCACAGGCCATGGAGGACCACTGCTTACTGGCTTGTTCCCCTGGCCCTTGCTCAGCCTGCTTTCTTATGCAACACAGGTCCACCTGCCCAGGGGTGGCACCACCCACAGTGGGCTGGGCCCTCCCACATCACTCATCAAGAAGATGCCCCTCAGACATGGCCACAGGCCAATCCAATAGAGGAAATTCCCCAATTGTGGCTCCCTCAACCCAGTTGTGTCAAGTTGACACTAAAGCTATCCAGTATACCACCAAATACAAATAGTCCTCTAGAGAGTACAATGAGAAGGCCCTCGAGATAATGCAATACATGGAACTCAAAAGAATAATTATAAACCTGATAAAAAAATTTAATGAATTTAAAGAACACACAAAGAAATCAAAGAACTGGAGGAAGATAGGGATAAACTTCTGAATGAATTCAGAAAAGCGCTAGAAATATTGAAGACTACTCAGCCTCAAATGAAGAAGGAAGTGAAACACTCAGTAAGCCAATTAGAAACGACAGGAGAAAGCCTCACCAATAGGATGAATGAAATGGAAAACAGAGTGTCAAGACTGGAAGATAAAGTGGACAAACTAGTCCCCTCAAGCAAAGATTATCAAAAATTTAAGAAATCACAAGAATGGAATGTACAGGAATTGTGTGACACCATTAAAAAGACCAAACTTAAGAATGATAGGCATACAGGAAGGAGAAGAATCCCAAGATAATGGCATGGACCAGGTCTTCAACAGAATCCTGGAAGATAATTTCCCCAAATTAAAGGTAGACATGACCATACAAATACAAGAAGCATATAGAACACCAAACAGACATGACTAGAAAAGAAACTCACCACGGCACATCATAGTAAAAACACTAAATGTACAAAACAAAGAGACGATACTGAAAGCTGGAAAAGAAAAACAACAAGCCACATATAAAGGAAAACCCATTAGGATTACAGGTGACTTTTCAGTGTAAACTATGAAAGCCAAAGTATTCCCAGTTTTAAATGACCACAGATGCCAACCCAGATTACTATACCTAGCCAATATCTCTACTATAGTCAAAGAGGAAAGAAAAATCTTCCGTGACATAAATAGGCTGAAGGAATTCATGTCCACAAAGCCAGCCCTTCAGAGAGTTCTGGAAGAAATACAAATAGCTGAAGAAAGGAATGACTATACCCAAGGGGTTGCAGAAAGAAATTCAATGAAGGTATAAGTGTGGGAAAGTAAAGCTATATCAAGAATGTAAACAAATAATGACAGGATTCAATACTCATCTTTCATTAATAACTTTAAATATTAATGTACTGAGCTCCCTAGT
>NW_008345452.1:42541-43690 GCF_000622305.1 Nannospalax galili
AAATCAGGAAGTTGCCACAATCACGAATCTATATTCATGAAACTCTGGTGCACCCAACTTCATAAAAAAAATACTACAGGACTTTAAGACCCAGAATACTCCCAATTCATTAATAGTAAGGGACTTCAATGCCCCACTGTCTCTATTAGATAGGTCAACAGGGCAGAGAGTTAACAGAGAGACATCTAAATTAAAGAATACCATATATCAAATGGACTTAACAGACATCTACTGCATATTCCACCCCTACACCAAAGGACATACATTCTACTCAGCACCCCAAGGAACCTTCTCCAAAATCGACCAAAACTGGGGCACAAAACAAGCCTAAACAAATATAAAAAGATTGAAATAATTCCATGCATTCTATCAGACCACAACGCAATAAACCTTACACTCAACACTGGAAGAAGCCCTAATCACCACATGAACACATGGAGATTAAACAACACACTCCTGAATGATGAATGGGTCAAAAGAGAAATTAAGAAATAAAAGTATTCCTGGAATTAAATGAAAAGGACAATACAACACAACAAAACCTCTGGGACATGCTGAAAGCTGTCCTTAGAGGGAAGTTTATAGCTCTAAGTGCCTACATCAAAAAACTGGAAAGAACACAAATAAATGACTTAACACTGCAACTCAACACACTTGAAAAGCAACAGCAAACAAAACCCAACCACTGCAGACAAGAAGAAATAACAAAAATCAGGGCAGAAATTAATGAAATGAAACAAAGAAAACAATACGAAGAATCAATGAATCCAAGAGCTGGTTCCTTGAAAAGATAAGCAAGATTGACAGACCACCAGCCCAGTTAACCAAAAGAAAGAAAGAGCACCTCCAAGTCAACAAAATCAGAGATGAAAGGGGAAACATCACAACAGACACCAGAAAGATACAGAACATTGTAAAGGAATACTTTAAAAACCTATATGCTACTAAATTTGAAAACCTAAAAGAAATGGATGGATATCTAAAGGCATGGGAACCACCAAAACTAAACCAAGAAGAGATTAACAGTAAACAGACACATAACAGAAAAAGAAATTTAAACAGTATTACAAAAAACATCCCAATAAAAACCCCCAGGATCAGATGGATTTACAGCAGAATTCCACCAGATATTTAAAGAAGATCTACATC
>NW_008345452.1:44093-63947 GCF_000622305.1 Nannospalax galili
CATACCTCAACATAATTAAAGCCATATATAACAAACCCACAGCCAACATCATTCTAAATGGAGAAAAACTGGAAGCATTCCCAGTGAAATCAGGAACCAGACAAGGCTGTCCACTATCTCCACTTCTCTTTAAGATAGTACTTGAAACTCTTGCAAGAGCAATAAGACAAGAGCAGGAAATTAAAGGAGTAATAATTGGAAATGAAGAGATCAAATTATCCCTTTTTGCAGATGATATGATATTTTATCTAAGGGACACCAAAAATTCCAGCATAAAACTCCTAGAAATTATTACCACATCCAATAACGTGGCAGGTTACAAAATTAACCTACAAAATCTGTAGCCTTTCTATATAACTATAACAAGCAATAAGAGAATGAGCACATGGAAACACTCTCCTTCACAATAAAAAAATAAAATATCTCGGAATAAACCTGACCAAAGACATCAAACACCTCTACAATGAAAATGTTAAATCTTTAAAGAAAGATATTGAGGAAGACATCAGAAGACGGAAGGACCTCCCATACTCATGGATTGGAAGAACTAATATTGTGAAAATGACCATCCTACCAAAAGCCGTTTATAGATTCTATGCAATGCTAATCAAAATCCCCATGACATTTTTCACAGAATTGGAAAAAAACATCCTAAGGTTCATATGGAAGCACAAAAAGACATCAAATAGCCAAAGCAACACTGAGCACTAAGAGCAATGCTGGGGGGATTACTATACCAGATTTTAAGCTGTGTTACAGAGCTATAGTCAGAAAAACAACATGGTACTGGCACAAAAATAGACCCATAGATCAATGGAACAAAATTGAAGACCCAAATATGAGTAAATGCAATTTCAGCCACCTGATATTTGACAAAGGGGCCAAGAAGATTCACTGGAGGAAAGAGCATGTTCAGCAAATGGTGCTGGCAAAACTGGATCTCCACCTGTAGAAAAATGAAACTAAACCCCCATCGTTCACCTTTCCCAAAAGTCAATTCCAAATGGATCAAAGACCTCAATGTAAAGCCTGAAACTCTGAAACTGTTAGAAGGAAACATTGGCAAAAACCTACAAGATATAGGTGTAGGAAAGGATTTTCTAAACTGGACATTAATTGCTGAGGAAACAAGGTCAAGAATTATGTAGCTAAAGGCTACATAACAAGCAACAATGCCAGACAGGCGATACTTTCTTTTGAGTTGTTGGCCAAGGTGGCCAAAGGGACTCCCAGGTAGTAACCCAGCATAGAACTGAGAAAATGAACAGCAGACCCCAATCTTATCTAAATGAATATTGACAACTGATTTCCACTAGATGAGGAACAGCTGATCCTCCTGACACAAAGACCTCTAGATAGGCTGCCTAGATTCACCAGATGGCCAAGTAGTGGGGAATGGCTGGAGGTCCTGCAACACAGCAGACAGTAGCAGGGATATCAGAGTATAAGGGCTCTAGTTGGGGGGAGGGAGGCTATGGGAGGGTGCTATCTGGGAAGTGGGTGTATAGTTGAATAAGATGGTTTGGGATGTTCTGTGTGATACACACACACACACACAAATCAGCAATTTTTTAAAAATGTATTATATTTGAGGAGGAAGCATGGAAATTTACATCATGTTTATTGGTAGTGGTGATAAAGATTATCACTGAAATCTACCCAGTGACTTTATAAACATACACAGGCACCAAGGATCCAAGTGCAACTGATTATGACTAGTAATAATCAGATACATTCAGATTAGAGATGCATGCGCCAACATCTCAGTGTTAGTAGCAAAAACAATGAGTCTTTCTCTAAGGAACATCTATTCTCAAATGAAATGGAGATCTTTTTTAAAGGTTAAAAACTCATTCAATTTTGTGTCTTACAGGGCTTATACTGAGTTCAATATTGTATAACTGTATTAATTCAACTGTGAACCTAGAAACTTACAGCCACTTCTGAAAGAGATGTGCTCTTGTTCTGGAGTGTGTTGCTGAATATTTTAAAGCTGTAATGAAATGCTTCTTCTAATCATGTAGTTATTAAAAATTTTTTTTAATTACTTCATGTTAAATAATAGAGGTGATAAACATTACCAGTGAAATCTACCTGATGACTATATCCATACTCAGGTAGTAAGGATCCGAGCATAACCGATTGTGACTAGTAATAATCAGATACATAGAGATTAAAGACACATGTGCAAACATGTAAGTGTTAGTAGCATTAAAAATATAGGAAACAAGCCAGGCATGGTGGCACACGCCTTTACTCCCAGCACTTGGGAGGCAAAGGCAGTCGGATTTCTGTGAGTTCAAGGCCAGCCTGGTCTACATAGTTAGGTCCAGGACAGCTGGGGCTACAGGGAGATCCTGTCTCAAAAAAGACCAAACATTGACTGGGGTAAGCTAGGGTGGTAGAATCCCACAAAGAAGGAATTGTGACCAAGAGTCCATCCAGGGTTTCTGGAATTAGGGTCAAAGGAACGTTTGAAAGACCTTCTGAAATCTCATGAAAAGGACAAAAATCATCACTTAAAAATTTTGTGTGTGTGCATGTGTGGTATGTATGTGTATGGACAGGTGTCTATGCCCATGTGCAGACATGCAGAGGCCAGAGGAGAATGTCACATATCTTTCTATATCACTCTCTAAAATTATTTTATATTTTATTTATTATTTTTATTTTATGTGTATGAGTGTATTGCTTGCATGTATGTGAATGCACCTGTGTTGTGCAGTGCTGCAGAGGTCAGAAGAGGGCGTCAGATTTCCCTGGAAGTGGATTTAAGGACAGTTCGTAGCCCCCATGTAGGTGCTGGGAATCGAACCCGGGCCCTCTGCTAGAGAAGTCAGTGCTCTTATCCACTGAGCCATCTCTCCAGCCCCAACTTATTGTTTTTAAAAGAAGATATCTCTATGTAGCCCAAGCTATACTCAAACTTCCTATGTAGCTCAGGCTGTTCTCAAACTCAAAATCCCCCTGCCTTAGCCTCCTAAATACTGAGATTACAGGCATCTGCTGCCATGTCTGGATAAAACTTAGAAAATTCTCTCTCTCTCTCTCTCTCTCTCTCTCTCTCTCTCTCTCTCTCTCTCCCCCCTCTCCCCTCTCCTCTCACTCTTGCTCTTTCTCTCTGTATGCAGGCACACACCATGGCAAGCATGTATGGAGGCCAGAGTACAACCAGCATCAGTTGACCCTCTGCTTCTACCATGTGGGTCCTGGTGACTGAACTCAGGTCATCAGGCTTGGCAGCAGATGCCTTGTCCTGCGGAGCCATCTCACCAGGGCAAAATTTATTTTTGTAGTGGAAAAATATTTGCAAAGTATACACACTGATGACTTGAACTGTGCAATTCAATAGTATGAGCTGTATACATCGTTGCATATGAGCCCTCCAGAACTTTTTTCATCTTGCAAAACTGAAACGTTTTACCTGCTAAACAATAATAGCTCTGTGTTCTGCACTTCACCCAGTTCCTGGCAACCACCAGTCTATTTTCTGTCTCTGTGAATTTGGCTTCTCTATGCAACTCATAAGTGGAATCGTACAGTATGTATTAGGTAGGGTTCTCTAGAGGAGCAGAGCTGGTAGAACGTGTGTGTGTGTGTGTGTGTGTGTGTGTGTGTGTGTGTGTGTGTGTGTGTGTGTGGTATGTGGTGTGTGTGTGTGCATGTGCATGTGCCTGTGCGTGTGTGTGTGCCTGTGTGTGTGTGTGTGTGTGTGTGTGTGTGTGTGTGTGTGTTGTGGAAGTCAGAGGACAATTTGCGCGATTCAGTTCTCTTCTTCCACCCTCTGGGGCCTTGGGATGGAATTCAGGTTGTCAGGCTTGGTAAGTGCCTTTATCTCCTGAGCCATCTCACTAATCCTTCTTTTTTTATTATGAATATTTAAAATCAGCATACAAAGTAATGAGTTTCATTATGACATTTTCATACATATATATCATTATATTTTGTTCTTATTCATCCCACTCCCACACTGCACTCCCTTGTCCTCCCTGCCTCCTTTCACTAATTCCCTTCTTCCCTGAGTACTCCAGCCTTCTGCTTTCATGCTAGATGTATCCTATTACTTTGACCTCCATCCTTGATATTCTTTCTTGTACTTAATCAAGTCTATTGATGATGCTTTCTACCTTGGGTTTTATTTTTAATGTGATTTGAGTTTTTCATTTCTATAATTTCTCAATTTCCTTGTTGAATATTTCTTCCACATTACTGACTTTTTCATCCAAATTGCTGATTTTCTCATCTGCTTTTCTGACCTTTTCTTTTCTTTCTTTCTTTTTTTTTTTTTTTTTTTGGTCTTCTTGAGACAAGGTCTCCCTGTAGCCCAGCTGGCCTGGAACTCACTGTGTAGACCAGGCTGGCCTTGAACTCAATTTATTTGTTTATTTATTTATTCATTTATTGATTGATATTTTATGTGTATGAGTTATGCCTGCATGTGTGGAAGTGCACTCATGTTGTCCAGTGCTCCCAGGACAGAAGAGGGTGTTGAATTCCCTGGAACTGGAGTTAGAAACTGTTGTTAGCCCCCATGTAGTTCCTGGGATTCAAACCCAGGTCTTCTGTAAGAACAGCCAGTACTCTTAACCACTGAGCCATCTCTTCAGTTAACATTTTCATTTATGATGCCAACTTTTCCTTTCCAGGTTCTAAATTGAGTTCATCTGCTTGTCTATTTCTACATTTTCTCCTTGAAGTCATTGATGAGTTTCACTATTAAAGTTTTGAAATCTTCATGCAGTACTTCACCTATTTCAGTACCTTTGAACTTAGTAGGTTGAGGATTTATGGTGTTTTGAAGGAGTCTTGTTGACTTGATTCTTCATGTTTCTTGTTTTTGTGTTGCAAATTGCACATATTTTGGTTTAGATGTGTCTTCTGATTTTATTCAGGGGTCTTCTTATTGAGAAGCCTACTCCTGATGGTTTAATCTCCAGTACCACTCTGAGAGAGGAATTCCCAATAACGAGAAAGTTCAAAAATAAAATTATATAAACCTAAGAAGGGGGATTTAAAAAATTAGAGGGACTGGAGCGATGGCTCAGCAGTTAAGAGCACTGACTGCTCTGGCAGAGGACCTGGGTTCAATTCCCAGCACCCACATGGTGGCTATGAATCATCCTTAACTCCAGTTCCAGGGGAATCTGAAGCTGTCTTCTGATCTCTGCAGCACTGCACAACATGGGTGCACTCACATACATGCAGGCAATACACTCATACACATAAAATAAAAATAATAAATAAAATGTTAAAAAAATTAGAAATGTGGCCAGGTGTGATAACTCATGTCTTTAATCCCAAGACTTGAGAGGCAGAATCAGGAAATTCTCTGTGAGTTCAAGGCCAGCCTGGTCTACATAGTTAGTTCCAGGCCAGATGGGGCTACAGGGAGACCCTATCTCAAAAAACAAAGCAAAAGAAACAAAAATTAGAAACATGAGTTGTTTTATAAACACAAAAGAAAACAAAACAAGAGAAAGTCAACATACTACTAAAAGTATAGTGGAGAGAAAAAAAAATGGGTGAACGCTGGGGTCAAAAATAAAATTAAAAAAAAAGAAAAAAAATGTTGCTTTGAAATGGAAAAAAAGCATGAACAAAATTAGGTGACTCAATGAAATGAAAGAAAAATACAAACAATAAATTTTTAATATGACAAAGTAAAAGTACTATTGGAAGTGTACCAAAAAGAATAAAATGGGGAAGCAGAAGGAGAAAAAAAGCAAGTTGGAGTAGCTTCTTTCTGGTTCTTCAACTTTGGAGACCATGAGTTATATGCAAGAGGGGGGGTATGTGGTCAGTTGAACTTGTGGATTCTTGTCTTTCCTATGCTTTGTGCTAGTATTGATTGAACTGTATTTGACAAGTGTCTGATGTCTTCCAGAGTTGTCTTCTCTTTAGCACATTCCTTTTTTGCATACCAGGGGACCCTGCTGGCCACATGTAGCTTTGCAGTTTAATGACAAATTCTCTTACCCCTGCCCTACAGACTCCCCCAGATCATGCCTCTGAACTATATTAGCAACTTAACCTAAGTTACTCCATCTTGCTCAGAATAGCTATTTTAACAGTAACCTCTTTTCAATTATGGGAAATATTTAAAAAGACAGCAGCCTTGACTTGTAAGAAATAGCTCAATCACAAAGCAGTGGAACATGCTAATCTCAGACATTCCACATCTGGCTAACTGCTTGTTTTTGCTCCTGTAACTCGCTTGCTATGTTAGGTCACCTTGACACAAAGTATAAGACCACCCTGTTATTGTATGGCCACCCGGTAACTGCTGATTTCAGCTTTCTTACTGTACTTGTTATGACTAGGAAGTTGACTAATTTTAAAATTACAAAGTTGATTGCCAAGTTATATGACTGTATCACTTGTCTGTATAATGATTGGTTGTTGATTAATAGATTCAAAGTTCTGCTATGTTGTACAAACCTGATTGGTTCACAAGTGTCCTGCTTGAATAACATTTCTGTAATCCTATAAAAACTCCAACCCAACAATGATCAGGGCTGCTTCTACTCCCGAGACAGACAGCCCGGCCAGTTGAAATAATAAACATTTACCTTGCTGCTTTTCTTAAAGTGGTGCTGGTGATTTTTTTGTGAACTGTGACCTATAACACCTCCACCCCCGACCCTTGCCTGGGAAGCTGAGGCTATAGCATTGGGAATTTGGGAAGCAACCACATCACTCAGATGTGTACAGATGGAGGAACTGTCTTCACACTTTCAATATCCCCTAAGTATTAATTACCATGCTGAAGGGATGTACTTCAAAATACTCTGACTGTAAAGCAGTGCATGGTAGATGGTGGCTGTAGAGGTTGATTTATCCAATGATCTCAGGCTTGGTGCTGTCAAACTTCAGGGTTATTTTCAATTGATGACATCTGCTCCTGTACATGGACAGTGGGATACCTTTCCCTACGTGCTTCAATGTCTGAGCCAAGCCTCCTGCACTCTGCTCTTCCCAGCTTGTTGGTGTCCAGCCCTCCCCATTCCCATTCCCTTAGCTGTCTCCCAGGGCTCTCTCTCTCTCTCTCTCTCTCTCTCTCTCTCTCTCTCTCTCTCAGTATATAGCAGTAAATTCAGGATCCCTAACGTAGTTGTTCCCTGTTCTCAGACAATCAGGGCAGTTCAGTTTTAAACAATAGTTTCACTCTCAGAATGGTGCCTGCCTGCTGCCTTCAAAATCATATAGAATGACAGAATGGGATTCCTCTCCACTGCTGTTCCATTTACTAGAGGAATCACTGTCTCACTAAAATCTGCAACTGGATTTGATGTTTGTGATGGCTCTGGGTTTGCCTTGAAGATAGGAGTGTAACTCTTTTTTCACCAGGGCCTCTTGGCTTACTTTTTGGAAAAGAGCTCTGTTTCCATCTCTCTGGCAGGGAGCCACAAAGCTGGAGTTGTGTTTTGCTTGGCTCACTTCTTTTGGATATGTTGTTTGTCTTTTGTTCTGCATTCTTCAGCTGTTCTCTCACTGCCTTTGTGAGTTTCTGAACAACCTCCTCCTCCTCCTCCTCCTCCTCCTCCTTCCATAGGGTGTCTCCTCCTCCTCCTCCTCTTCTTCTTCTTCTTCTTCTTCTTCTTCTTCTTCTTCTTCTTCTCTCCCTTCTTCCTTCCCTCCCCTCCCTCTCTCTCTCATAGTCTGTTCTTTCTTATACTGACTCCACTGTCTTACCTGTTACTAATTCAATCTTTTTGCTTTTGTAAGTTTGTTCAGATGTTCTATCTTTCCTTATGTCAGATTTAGAGTTTGTATTTTGCAGACATTTGTTCAGTACTCTGCTCCCAAGTTAGTCTTGGTCTAGAGTTGCTCACAGTGTGATAGCCTGAGCTCCTCCATTTTGTGTAAGACCACCATCATGGTGAGCCATCCCAGACCCTGCCCTGGGCCAGGGCTAGCAGTTCCAGGAAGAGCTGACCCCAGAGGAACACACTCAGGAAGGCTCCAGTTAAGGCTTATCTGGCTTTTGTGACTGCTTGCTTATCTGGCTTCTGGAACTGCTTGCTTGCCTATCTACAGGACCAAACATGTGACTGCTTGTTTGTAAGTAAATTGCTTATTTTTGAGTAAATCTTATACCAACTGGTCAGGATATACATTTTACCTTTAAAAGCTTTACTTTCCTCAGAGCAAGTGCTGCATATCTCAAAAATCTCGGCCCAGAGAGTGCAGTCCGTTACTGGCCAGCCAAATAAAATTTGGCTAATTGGAGCCAGATGTGGTGGCACATGCCTTTAGTCCCAGCACTCAGGAGGCAGAGGCAGGTGGATCTCTGAGTTCAAGACCAGCCTGGTCTGCATAGTGAGTTCCAGGACAGCTGGGGCTACAGGGATAATTCAGAACACCTGGAGTCTGAGTGATCCTTTCCTAGTGCTTTCAGCCCCGTACCAATAGTATTTCCTTATGATTGATTTTGTTTCTGTAAGGTTGGTCATGGCTTCCCTTCTTTCATTCTTGATTTTTGTAATTTGAGTCTTATTTTTCTTTTGTCAGTCTAGTTAAAGGTTTGCCAATTTTGCTCATCTTATCAAATGACCAACCTTTCGATGTCTTCATTTTTCCTTTTATTCTTCATTTAGTCTGTTTCTACTCTAATCTTTCCTGTTTCTATCATGTGCTTGGTTTTGATTTAGTTTTGTTATTGTTGTTGTTGATAGTGGAAGTTTGAAATCTTTCTTCTTTCATTTTCTTTTCAAAACTCATTTTATTTATTATTTATTTATTTATTTTGCACGTGTGTGTGTGTGTGTGTGTGTGTGTGTGTGTGTGTACATGTGCCAGGGCCTGTATGTGGAGGCCCAAGGCCAACCTATGGCAGTTGGTTCTCTCCTTTTACCATGTGGGTCCTGGGGATCAAGCTCAGGTTGTCAGCCTTGGCAGCCAGCACCTTTAACTACTGAGTCATTTCTCTGGCCTTTTTCTTCTTTTCTTTTTTTTCCACAAGTGTCTCAGAAGAGGTAGTGACTAAAGATGGCTTAATTATTTCTCTCTTTTCTAATAGAAGTGGTTAAATCTGGAAATTTCTTGCTAACTACCATTTTAGTCACATCTAATAACTTATGGCATGTTGTATTTTTGTTTTTATTTACTACAAACTATTTTCTTTTCAAATAATATTTATTTATTTACTTTGTTTCTGTGTAGTGGTGGAGGGGGAATTGTGCAAGCCACATGGATGCGTGAAGGTCAAAAGACAATTTTCCAGAGTAGAGTCTCTCTTTCTACCAGATGAGTAGACGGGCTCAAACTAAAGTCCCCAGACTGGGTGGCAAGTACCTTTACCTGCTGAGCCATCTTGCTAGTCCCTATGTCTAATTCATTTTATGGTTTCTTCTTTGACTCTGGTTATTTAGGAGTGTTTTCTTCAATTTCCACATTTTTTGAATTTCCTAATTTTCTTTGGCTTTTGGTTTATAGTTCTATTCTATTACAGTTATAAAAGATACTTTGTATAATTTCACTCCTTTTAAATATATTGAGATATATTATGGCATAACATATGGTCTAGTTTCTAGAATGTTCCATATATACTTGAGAAGAATGTCTATTCTGTTATTGAAAGGACTGTTCTATAGATGTTGGAGAGAGATACATGAAACTATAACAAGTTTTAAACCATCACAATCTTATTATTCTTTTTTATTTTTTTATTTTTTATTTATTATTTTTATTTTATGTGTATGAGTGTTATGCCTGCATGTAGGTAAGTGCACCTGTGTCATTCAATGCCCGCAGAGGACAGAAGAGGCTATCAAATCTCCTGGAACTGGAGTTACAGACAGTTGTTAGCTGCCATGTGGGTGCTAGAAATCAAACCTGGGTCTTCTGCAAGAACAGTCAGTGTTCTTAACTGCTGAACCATCTCTCCAGCCCACAATCTCATTATTCTTATAAATGCTCAGGAGTTGTTTTTAATGAATGTTCTTCAAATTGTTTTAAACCTTGATTACTTTCTAGAGTTCTAAAAAGGTTGACCATTATTACTATTGTCTTGTTTTTATAGAAATACAGGTCTATGGAGGTTACTTATTCTGCTATTCTTCCAAAACACTGTTGTAAAGTCACTTTGAAAGCAAAGTATGTAACACACCTGTGTGGTGGTTTGAATGAGAATGTCCCCCATAGGCTCCAAGTCTTTGAGCATTTTTTTTTTGGCCAAAATGAAAATTCATTTTATTGGAAAAAGTAATTATTTTAAATTGTTGCCATGGCCTTACGTTTTTTCCATAGCCTTATTACAAACTCTTTTCTATCAGGTTTTCCCATGCTGCCCTTATAGAATTTGGTCTATTGCCCATGTTGTCAGCAGGCACTGCAGCAGGAAGCACAGCAATGATATTAATATCAAGAACAAGTTCAGTACATCTCCAGTACCAGGAACTGGACTAGGTTTAGCAAGGTCTGCATCGTGAACAAGATCAGAGGCATCTCCAAGATCAGGAGCAGGAACAGGAGCAGGAGCAGGAGCAGGAGCAGGAGCAGGCTCAGCACCAGTATTTAGTGTATCTTTCCTGGGGTCAGTATGAAAACCAACAGCACAGGCAAGGGTGAGGCAAGCACTGTGAGCAGAAATAGAAGCCTCTCTAGGATCAGGAGCAGGAGGAGGCTTGGTATTCATAGTCACACATAAACCAGGAATTCTATGCTGGAAAGAGCTGAAGGGTGTGACATCCAGGGATTCACACTCCTCTTCAACCTCTAAGCATATTTTTTGGACATTTTTGTCCCCAGTTGGTGGTACTGCTTTGGGAGGTCTTCAAAGGTGTGGTCATGTTGGAGGAAGAACATCACTGGGGGCAGGCTTAGAGAGTTCTTAAGCCTTGCAGGATCTTGAGTTACTCTTTTGCTTCCTGTGACTGCTTGAAAATGTGAGAACTTAGCTTCTGCTCCTCCTCCAGCCACTGCTGCCGCCATGCCTCCCCACCATGATGGACTCTTACCCCTTGGAACCCTAAGTGCAAATAAACTCTTCCTTCTATAAGTTGCTTTGGTCAGTGTTTCTTTCAAAGCAATAGAAAAGTAACTAATCCCAGCACTTGGGTGGTGGAGGCAGGAGGATCAGGAGTTTAAAGTCATCATGATTAGAAAGGGAATTCTAGATCAGCCTGGGCTAAATGAGACCTTATCTCAAAAAACAAAAGATACTTGATAAAGTTCTCTGTGATACTAGAAATGAATCTGATTCATTTGCTTCCTTTCATTTCATTTTTTTTTTACTTTAGGGAATGTCTTTTTATTCCCTTTTTGATCTGCTTTCTAAAATCTATGTAAGGAATTTGCTTGCTATCAAAATCAAATCTATGACACAAGATCCATTTACAAAGACCTACTTTTTAATTATTAAACTTTCCTTTTGTATAAGTTCCTTTTTTTTTTTCTAGCTCAGATTCCTTGTACCTTGGCCTCCCAAGTACAGGGATTACAGGTGTGCACTGCTAGACCAAGACAGATTACCGTTTTATTTATTAAGATTTTATTGCATTTTAGTGTGTGTCTGGCTGGCTGGCTGTAAGTCTATTTGTCTCTGTGGGGTATGTGCATGTGAATACAAGTGCCTACTGGATCTTTCTGTAGCTAGAGTTACAGGTGGTTATGAGATGCCCGGTGTGGGTACTAGGAACTGAACTCAGATGCTCTACAAGAGCAGTAAGCACTTTTAACCACAGAGCCATCTCTTCAGCCTCTATGTTAGAATTTGAAAATTAGTTTTTGGTACATACCTCATTGTTTTTTCTTTTTAACGTGTCTCTGTGTTTTGTGTGCATGAGTGTTCATATGTTTGTGGGCACACGTGTATATGTTCAAAGGTTCCCTTTATACAGAGGCTGACCTTGAATTTGATGTATAGCCAAGGATGATCTTGAGCTTCTATTCCTTTCTGGAGAGCGTCTTAATAGAGAATGCGTCTGTGGATTTCAACAGTGCTGTCAACCTCTTTACATTTCATGGAGAATTTCACAAGAAGGGTCATTTCTATAGAGTAAGCCTCCAAGGTTTTCATTAGATTCTCAAAGAAATTTGTGAACACAATTCCACCAAAATAATTCATATATCCAAAATTCATCCATTGTGTCTCCAAAAGGTGTTGATCTTGGAAGACAGACCTGTCAAGAAATCTGAAGCACTGGTTTTGGAATCAGGAGCCGAAGCCTTCATGGAAACATTTCACTTGCTCCACTGCCTCACTCTTAGATATCTAAGAGCATACCTCCACTCATTCTTAGATGTCTCCAAGAGACACATGTAAATACCTACCTTTGTTTATTCCCCTCTGAAGCCACTAAGCACAAAATAAATCTGTAAAGCATTTTGCATCTTCATTCCACATAGTAACTTTATTAATCAGGAAGTCTGTGTGCAGACCTGCCTTCAAACTCCTGCTACAAGACTTGAGTCTTGGTATTTACTTTTCCAGGATAATTTCCCTTTCTGCTTCAGGGCTTTTGTGAGGGACAAATTAGCAGTTGCTCAATTAGACTGTGGCTGGAAGGGTGGTGGAAAAGGCAGTCTCTACTTGGAAAAATATCTGCAATATAATAATGTACCTTATTTTTGGTAGTACTAGCAGTTGAACCTAGGGTCTTGGGTATGCTAGACAAATAATCTCTCACTGAGCTATATCCTAGCCCTAATAATGTATCTTCTTTAACATTTGTCCTCTTTCTCACTCCTAGTTCCTGAGCATGCTCAGGATGAGACACTGTGTGCTGTTCTGGAAAGAAGATAGTCTTTAGATAGAAATCGACCATAGAGCATTTATATTCTGTGTAGCTTTGGGCAAGTCATATGCCCAGGTTTTTCACTCATGAAGTCAGAATAATACCCAATTTTCAGGGTAGTGCCAGGCCCTGGAGCATTCAGTAATATTGGTTTTTATTGTAACTGGGTGTTGTTTCTAGCCAAGGCCCTCAGCCAGATTCTCTTCTGTGGAACAGTCTGGAACTATATCTGAAAAAAAAAAAGCAAGGAACAGAATAAGGAACATGGAAATGGAACCATAAATATGTACTCTTTTTTCATTAGCATTTTCAAATCCATCTATATCTTAGGTAAATCAGTTTGTTTTTGTTTTTGTTTTTTTTTGTTTTTAAGTTTCCTTTTCTGTTGCTGTGATAAACAATTGTGACCAAAATCAATTTTGGGAAGAACGGGTTTATTTGACTTATACTTCCTGTTCACAGTCTGTCACTGAGGGAAGTCAAGGCAAGAACTCAAGGCGGGAACCCGAGGTAGGAACAATGTAGGAATGCTGATGACTGGCTTACTCAATGGCTCATGCTTACCTTCCTTTTGTAAAATACAGCCCAGGCCTACCTGCCTAGGAATGGTGCTACCCACAGTGGGCTGGGCCTTCTTGCATCAATTAGTAATCAAGACAATCAACCACAGACATGCCCACAGGCCAGTCTGATCTAGGTAATGATATGATCAATTACCTAGAGGAGAGGTAAGCCTCCTCCATGGAGGTTTTCCTCTCAGATGACTCTAGGTTGTCAAGTTGACAATGAAGGCTAACCAGGACAGTACTGGATACAGTCCTTTGTACAAATATATCAAACATTATTCAGCCATTCTATTCATGGACATCTAGACTATTTCCAGTCTTTGCCTATTACCAATACAGCTACTAAGAATATTCTAGTACAAATGTGTGTACTTCAATTTTTCTTGAATAAATACTTGCAAGAAGAATTGCTAGGTCATAGGAAAGATGTATATTTAACTTTTTCAATTTTTTATTTTTAAATGTATGTGTCTGTACATAAATTTATGTGTGAGTGTGTGTGTGTGTGTGTGTGTGTGTGTGTACCACTTGTGTATGTGCACCTGTGGAGGCCAGAAGACAGTGTCAGATATCCTGGAGGTGGAGTTATGTGCAGTTATGAGCTGCCTGACATGGATGCTGGGAGCTAAACTCTGGTCCTCTGGAAGAGCAGCTAGTACTCTTAACCTCTGACACTTCTAAGCTCTGATATTTAACTTTTCAAGGATTTTTTTTTCTACTAAAGTGGTTGCATCATTTCACATTCTTATCTCAGTCAGACATGAAAGTTCTGTTGCTCCACAGCCTCAATAAACAGAAGAGGGGTTGTTCTAATCTTATACCCCATAGAAGAATTTTTTGAAGTGAAACTCCTCTTTTTCTTCTTCATGTCAACTTCATTGGACTTTTTTAAAAGGCCCTATGGATTCTTCTTCAATTTCTTGTTGATTTTTAAAACCATTGCTTTTTAAAAATATTTTTCATTGAAATTTGTGTTTCATACAAAATATCTTATTCATCTTTATACCCCCTTTCCCACTGACCCCCTCCCATATCCCCCAACTGGAATTCATACATTCTGTCACTTGTTTAAGGCCTGTCATGTCAAGTTAGTGTTCCCGGTTGTCCCTTGGTGCAAGTTCATCCACTGAGGTCTAATTAGCCTATCTAGAGTCCCTCCCTTTAAGAAGATCAGCTCTTCCTCACCCAGCAGTAATCAGCTGCCAATCATTCTTCAACTAAGATTGGGGCCTGCTGCCCATTTCCACAGTTCTGTGCTGGGTTTTTGTCTGCTTGAGTTTGCATGGGTCTTGTGCATGCTGACACCATTGCTGTAGGTTCATATGAGAAGAGTCCCAGGAGCCCGTAGGACTCTATTGCCATATGGTCATGCACCTCCTCCCTGGTTCTTACAATACATAAAAAGCATTTCTTTATCTCATTTTAGGAATTACTTTTATAAAATGGACAGAAACTAGACAAATACTTTTAATTAAACTTTCAACCTAGATATTTGACCTTGAGTCTTCAGAACCTCAATATGTTGCTTCACCCAAAGATAGTGAATGAATGTGGGAATGCTTGAGAATTAACAAATCAAAATCTGAAAGGCAGTCCATCTTCACTGAAAACAATGAGGACTGAGAGGAATGCTTAGCATTGTGTGTATGGGATGTTTTAGACTAGGGATGAAAGGACACGATTGCTTGCTAAGAGAAGGGTAGATCTCAGCTTGTAGTTCTCCAAAATTGATGTTGGAGAAACAGTTTTGAGTAAAAGTATGGGTAAGGTCTGACTCAGCAGCACAATTCCAAGAGGAATGGATGCCCTCTGCATTTGGGGCCACTTTTACAAAGCCTAGTTAGGAGTCAGGCTGCTTATTCAAGTATAATTAATGTTGGCGTGAGAATGCTGCATCTTGTGTGTGTATATATATGTGTGGGTATATATAGAGGTCAGAGAACAACTTGGGGGAGTTCTCTCCTTTCACTATTTGGGTTCTAAAGATTAAATGCAGGTTTTTTGGCTTGCCAAGCACCCTTATGTGCTGGGCCATCTCACTAGCCCAAGAGCCAGGATCAAACTCTCCTGTTATTGAGTTTTTCTTTCTTTTTTTTTCCTTTTTGAGCAAGAGCTCTTGGAGCACAGGTAGGCCAGGAACTGGTTGAAGTGGAGAAGGACCCCGAACCCTTAATCTTCCTGCTTTCACCTACACAGTGGCTGGGATTGCAGGTCTGTGTGCTACCATTCTGGTTTAGTTGGTCTGGGGATCCACCCTATGGCCTCTGGTGTGCTAGATGGGCACTCTAACAACTGAACTACATCACCAGCACACTGTTTCATATTTATTTATTTATTTTGGCTTTTCGAGACAGGGTCTCCCTGTAGCCCCAGCTGGCCTGGAACTCACTATGTAGACCAAACTGACCTCAAACTCAAATATCTGCCTGCTTCTGCCTCCCAAGTGCTGGGATTAAAGGCATGCACTACCATGCCCGACCGGTCTGTTTTTTGTTTGTTTGTTTTTTTTTTTAAGACAAAGTCTCATGTAATCTAAGATGGCCCCCAACTTGCTTTATAGCCTTAGGCTTCTGATCCTCCTGTTTCCACCTTCTAAGTGCTGCGATTAAAGACATGTACCACCACCCTAGGTTTATGCAGTGCCAGAGATAGAACCCAGAACTCTTTTTTTTCTTTCACGTCAGATGGGTAATGTGCCGATGTGTAACGAGGTTTGAAGGTGGCACATGTCATGCAACAGTGTGAACACACAATCATCACGCTTATGAACCAAAAAAGGATCTGGAACTTAGGACTTTAAAAAAAAATTATTTAATAACCATATAATTAGTAGAAGCATTTCATTACAACAGCATTGATATAGTCAATAACAGTTTCCAGAGCAAAGATGGATCTCTTTCAAAATTGCCTGTAAATTTTTCAGTGGTAATGTTTTTCATATCTACTAAGTAACATGAAGCAAACTTTTATGCTTCTTCCTCAAATATAACTCATTTTTTGACTGATTTTTTTTGTGTATTTCATACAGAACATCCCAAACAATCTTATTCATCTTTATACCTGCATCCCAAATGGCACCCTCCTGTAGCCTCCCCCTGCCCACTGGAGCCCATATACTCTGTCATCCCTGTTACTGTCCATTTTGTTATCAGTGTCCCAGCCATTCCCCAGTGCTAATCCATTCACTGAGTCTAGTCAGCCTATCTAGTGTTCCTTGTTTTAGAAAGATCAGCTCTTCCTCATCTAGCAGCAATCAGTTGCCAACATTCCTTTAGAAAAGATTGGGATCTGCTCTCATTTTCCCAGTTCTATGCTGGGTTACTGTTTGGCAGTCTTGTGGGCCACCCTAGTCAACAGCTCAGAAGTAGGTATCTTCTGTCTGGCATTGTTTCTTGTTATATAGCCTTTAGCTATTCACATGGACTCTTAAAGAAATAATACTGATCACTTTAATCTTTGGTTATACTTTCCTTTTGGGTGTTTAAGACCATACAGTTGGCTCAGATTAACCAATTTATTTTTACTCTTAAGGTCATTTGAGGATCTTTTCCTCAGGGGTCACATGGGCTTAAGAGGAGCCCCTGGCTCCTTTCTTTTACCAGTTCCATCCATGTTAACATAAGTCAAAGGTCCTGCTCGTCTGCGGCTGGGCTTCATTTGGAAGCATGGAGGAAATGTTTCCTCTGTGTTGACCCTCCTCATTGTAGACTGGGCACTGGTTCAAATCCATCTGGTGGGATCTCCATGGTCTCCTTGATCAAGAGGACAGGTGACTCACCACAGTTACAAGACATTTTGAGAAATGGTCCATAGTCCTTTGGAACTTAGTCGGCCTTGGAGGGCAAGGAGCAAAAACTGTCTTTTAAGTCCCTCTGACCAGAGTAATATAGGCCTCAAAGTGTGGCTGTTAAATATTCAAGAAGGTTACTTTCACCAGTCTGGTACTTTTAATTACCATGCACTACGTAGATAAAGCTTAGACAAAACCCAAACGTTCTCAGATAAACCTTGACTAGGCATATATTGTATTCCTTGAGTTAGTTGTAGGTATAATTTGTCAGTAGGTTGTTGGACTAATATGGTTCCCTCTGTTTTTTTAAAAAACTAACTAGGCATTTTTTATCTCTCTCATTGTCTAACCCTTCCACCATGGTTTCCTCATTTAAAGTGCCCTAATTTTTCTGGAATTCAGGACTTTTTAAAAACAATTTTATGTATTATTTTATTTTTTATGCGTATGAGTGTGTTGCCTGCATGTTGGTAAGTGCGCCTGTGTCATGCAGTGCCTGAAAAGGACAGAAGAGGGTGTTAGACCCTTGCAGCTAGAGTTAGGGACAGTTGTTAGCTGCTATGTGGATGCTGGGAATGGAACCTGGGTTCTCTGCAAGAGCAGCTAGGGGTCTTAACCACTGGGCCATCTCTCCAGCCCCAGGTTTATCAATTCTAATGTGAGGAGAAGGTAGACATTTTTATTGCCAACAAACTGCCCTTTGAAATGAGACTCTGTGCCTCATGGAATTTTGTAAGATGAAGGGGCCCTCTCAGTCACCCAATCCAGTGGATCTCAAGTTCTGATGCACATAAAATGCAGCTATAATCGATGGATTGGGCAGATTCAGAGACTGTGGGTCAGGCAGGGTCCAGGGCCTTTCATTTTTAATATGGTTCTATCTGATTGTCATGTGAGTTTCTGAAGTTCTTAGACTATAATTTGGCAGCTCTGAGTTACTCTAATTACCCTTCTCCAGTGAAAAACCAATTGATGATGGGACAGCAAAGAATCATAACAAAGAAGAAATAGATTTCTTTTATTTTAAAATTCTTAGATTCTTCAAGGCTCAGTTGCCTTGGGGAAAGTTAAAAACCTAAAATTCTGTGATGCATTTAAAATTTTACTTGAGAAGTCTTTCCCATTGTACAGGTTGTCATTGTCAAGTTCTTTAATATTTTCTCAATGTCATTTAAGAGTTAATTTCTAAGAGATAGTCTCATAGGTTCCAGAAACAGGGGCTGGTGCTTAGGTCACAGTGACTGACAAGGGGCTGGTTCGGCACAGAAGCCTTCTGGAGTCTAGTTTTGCCTCAAGACTTGGGTGATATCCATGTACCTGCCAAGAGGCTCTGCTTTGTCAAGCTCTTCATCTCAATAGTGAGTTGTGTTTTAAACATAACTCCTCTGGGTTACATGAACATTTCAAACATATAAGGCCAAGGTAAATCATATCTGTATAGTAAAATTTCCCTAATATGTACTCTAGTCCACTGAAAGCTTCCTTCCATACTGAGGTTCCAGCTAAGCAATATGGCGGGGGATGGCTCTGCATGTACCATCCTCATTTGCCTATGTTCTACTTAATGTCTCAGAATATTAACAATTGTAATTGTTCATAAATTTATAAAAATTTCCTAAATGGGAAGAAAACACTTTAGTTATTGAATAGTATTTCTGTGGAAAAAATTGATTTCAGGATTCATACAGGACTTAAAACATCAATCAGAAAGAGACGCATAAATATAGCATGGTGTGCGATGTGCTATTATTTCCTTGTGGCAATTTGGAAGATTCATTCCTGATTGTACCAATGGCTGATAGTTCCCGGGTGATGTTCCCAGTGATATCTGCAGCTGCTCTGTTGTTGCTGACAATCAAGTTGGCTCCATTTACTTGTTCTAGTCTACTGCAGAACATGAAATATATTATATGATTATGCAGATATCCCACAAGTGAAAGAATTCATGCATTCCAGCAAAGTGTGCTGTAAATTTAGATTAAATGAAGCTGACTTACCCATTGACGTCTATTATAAAACCCAAAATTCATACTGTAGGGGTTGGGAAAATTGGTCCTCAGATATAATACATTTATACTTAATAATGCAACAGTGCTTGTAATGAGACATATTCAAAGAGAAAACAATAACTCTCTGGTAAAATATTAACAACAAGGCATTTGTTCTGATTACAAGTCACATTATTTTAAAAGCACTGTGAGAGGAGCTATAAAACAGTGCCAAATTTTAGAAGCCTGATTGCTTTCCGTTTGTTTTCCAAGAAGCAATCAACTGTTAAACTTCTTCCATTTACCAGCCTTAAAGTGCAAAATACTTCTGACTTTATGTTCAAAGAAATCAGTTTACTTTTTCTGCCCTATTTTGGGATGAGGAAGGAAGAGTTGAGGTTTTTTGTCTTTGAAAATTCCATCTTGTGGCTGGGAGTGTGTGGGACGTAGATATATTTATTCAGTCAGTCAGTATGCATTGATTCATCTAAATGTCTACTATGTCTTAGGCAATTTGCCAGTGGCTAAGGTTAAGAAAATGAAGTGCAGGCCTGGAGAGATGGCTCAGTGGTTAAGAGCACTGACTAACTTTTGCAGAGGACCTGGATTCAATTCCTAACACCCACATCTCGTGGCTCGCAACTGTCTGTAACTCCAGTTACAGGTGTTCCAACACCCTCTTCTGGTGTTCATGAGCATTGTATGCAGGGGTGCACATATATACACGCAGGCAAAACACACCAAAACATAAAATAAATAAATAAATAAATAAA